>NC_068309.1:35447449-35776199 GCF_025860055.1 Xyrauchen texanus
AGCTTGCTTGTGGTGTAAAATAATGTTTCTTGTTCAGATGTTGTGAAATAAAATGGGTGAAACTTTTAGTTAACAGGTTATATTTTAGTTAATAATTTATATACAAAAAAACATTTAATAATAGAAATAAGAATAGAAATAAGGAATAAATCAAAAACTAAATAAAATACAAAAATCAATTTTAATAAACCAAGCCTATTCAGGGACCATTAAGATTTTTATTTTCTATCTAAAAAAAATATATATATATATAAATTGCATTGTGACAGTAATTAAAATGATCCTGTCTGTATGCAATAATTATTATTATTATTTGCATCATTATTATTATTTGTATTATCATTATTATTAGTATTATTATTATTATTATTTGTATTACTATTATTATTATTTGTATTACTATTACTATTATTATTTGTATTATTATTAGTAGTATTATTTGTATTACTATTATTATTATTATTTGTATTATTAGTAGTATTATTATTAGTAGTAGTATTTGTATTTGTATTACTGTTATTATTATTTGTATTATTATTATTATTTGTATTGTTATTATTATTATTATTGTTATTATTATTGTTATTATTAAAGTCAGAATAATTTAAAGGCAGTATAACACATTTTCCATGATGTATAAATACTTCTGTCATTTTATTTTGGAATAATTCTGTTTTATTTTATTATTATAATTTTTTTTCTTTGATTTTGAGGTGAAATATGACATTTCTTGACAGTTCCCATGATATTTACCCTAACAGCTAACCCACTTTAAACATGACATGATCTTAAGGTTATTTGTCTGCTGAAGAAATGATTGATTGTCATATTCTGTGTGATGACAGAATGCTTGTGTGATGTCCACTATGAACTCGTATCTGTCTATGCTGGGTGGCCTGAGAGAACGGCGATGTGCATACACCAGGAAAGTGCAGGCACTCGCTGCTATGATCCGACAACTCTACATCATCATATCACAAAAATGTCATGGGGTAGGACATACATTTATTTCTATACCATAGGAACCTAAATATACTAAATATAATTTTTTCTTTTTTCAATTGAAGGTCTCTACAATCAGCCCTTGATAAAGCCATTATATCTCCTAATATTTACCTACTATACCATTATGTTTACCCAATTGATTGATTGATTTATTTATTTTTATTGAGACATGCAATTGATCATTTGTAGTGTGCCTGTTTCTTTAAAACTTTGTTTATGTGTTGTAGGAATTTCACTAGTAAAATTGTAGTAACCATGTTTTTGATGCAGATTATGATTTTCTCACCATAGTTTTACAGATACAGAATTTAGATTTTTGCCTTTGTTTAAAAGTTACAGCAATGCAAAATGAACGCGGTGGATGTGAAACAGGACGTGAGGCTGTATTGACAACGCTTTATCCTATCGAAACTAAACTTGGTTTGCTTTATCATGACCATGATCTAATGCTGCATTCCATTCAACTCGGAAAGTCAGAATTGACAAATTCCTACTAGGAAAAGTGCAATGGAACGCCACTTGAAGTCATACGTCCAACTTGGAAACTCGTGCAGAAATCTTCATCTTCGCGGAGATATAGCTGCAACGTCGGCACCAGAGAGATGTACAAAGTTACTGATAAACATTCTCTTTTAATAAATAATATCGATCAGTGAGGCAAAGTTCCAATATTACATTATATTAAAATTGCAGCATTGTTTATCAATTGGGTTGCTAGGAGACATCTCCGGTGACAATTGAACACCTTGCTAAGCTAACGAGACCGTTTCAGTTTTGTTTCCTTACACGTCATCTTCCGAGCATCTGGCAATGTAATGCATTTATGGTCGGAAATCAGCGATATCAAGGAGTATCCCCCATCTAACTTTGAATAGAACGCAGCATTAAGGGTACATGCAAAGTTTGGTGACAGCGGCACTTACGGGTCATGAAATGCCAAAAATGGCTATTTTTACCCATTACTTTGGAACCGTATGTCCTAAAATCAGTTATAACATCGGTCATGTTGCTTCTCCTCCATTTTTAATTATATTAAAAATGTATGTATCATCATGAATGATGATTTATCAATTGATGTATGTGACAGATTTAAAAGAAAATTTGTATGGATCATTGACATCGTGTCCTGGAGTTACCTGAACAGTTTGGAGACAGCGCCACCTATAGTTAAAAGACAGCCAACACTTTTGTGTGCTGAATCAAACCTTACGATGTCTCTGCCATTGTTGAACATGTCAACTGAATGGCGCAGTATGTACACTTTTGGACTACAGTTGCAAAGGTCGTGGCTTTGATCCCCACCTAGACCTGTATTACAGCTGAATTTCTATTGTACTGAAGGTCTTTGTATTGTGCTTACTGAATAGATGCAGGGTTTGTCCCCGATCATTTCTGCTTGCAGGTATTCTTATTGTTGTTCATCCTTCTTCTCCTCAATGGGAGTTTAATGCACCACTTTGAAATATACATAGGAAAATTATCATATTTGTCACACTAATAGTGTTGTTATGAACAGCCCTGAGACCAGGTATGGGGTCCCCATGCCAAACTATATAGTGCCACCACCAGAACTTAAAAAGAAATTCCTTTTCTTTTGATTCTAACTTTTGAACTGTTTGGTCTAGAAACAAAATTCTTACTTCTGATAACTCTCCTCATGGTGATTTTAATGCACCACTTACATTAGAACTCCACCTATTACAGTGGCCACCATGTTGGATTGTGGTGTATATATATATATATATATATATATATATATATATATATATATATATATATATATATATTTATTTATTTATTTTTGCTACTCCTACAAAATTTCCAGAATATCTTCTGCCCAAGCCACACAGAAATGACAGAATTTAGATTTTCATCTTTGCTGAAAGATTGTGGCAGTATGGTGCATTGAATCGTGCACAAAAATGTGAAGCAACTAGGTACAGGTTCGATCCTGCCCTGTGGCAACTTGCCAAGTGGTGTTAATTTGTTTTGCATGTCGTATTCAGTTTATGTGTTCTTTGTGTCCTTCTAAGTGTGGTGCAGTGAATGCAGTTTTGTTGCCTGGCCTGCTATTTGCTGCTTGCAGCTATATTTATTACTATTATTATTATGTTATCGGCATTAATTTAAGGCAGTTCTACAAATATAAAATGTATGTATAAATACACCATTTTCTTCGGCAAAAATATAATTTCTTATTTTGTCAGATTTTTTTCCATAATTTTTCTTAAAATTTCTTGAGTGTTTTTATGAGATTTACCCAAACAGCTTACTCACTGTAAACATAATTTTCTCTTAAATGTTGTTTATGTGTTGTAGGAGTTGGTTTTCACCCGTGATAACTGTGCAGCATTAGAGCACAGAGGATGGAGAGGCTGAACTCATGTCATACATCACTGAAGGGAGTTTGAACAAAAATCATATAAAGCCTTCACTCATAATAGAAACAGTTGCTATTCATAATCTATAGGTGGGCGCTGATATGTGCTCTATGATTATATGGCACTATTTTTATTATTTCCGCATTTAGAGTTGTGTGTTGATCAAATATAACAAATAATCAAGCACTCTATATTGCCTTTTTTTCTATATTCTGTACAAGCGTAGATGATAATGAACATGAATGTTTTATTTTCCAACAATATTATGCTGATTATACTGTTACTATTGTTCATTTTAGTAATTAAATAAAACTTAGAAAATCTGTCATGCACACTTGACCTTACATATGTATATTCCTTATATACATTCACACTAAGAGGAACAATTTAGTTTTTAAATAGTTTCAGATGAAGTATAGCATGTTACACTGCAGGTCACTGCTTGACATGTCATGTCAACTGTCTATAATGCTTTCCTTGATGTTATGCTACATCTTTATTCTTTGTATTTTTTGTATTTTTTATCTTTACTGTTTTTATTAATTAGTCAGAAGTTTCAAAATAATTAATGTATGTATAACATGTTTAGGATGTATAATATTGACCTAAAAATAATAAATACTGTAAATGTAACATTAATGGTACCATATATAACCACTAAGTGGAGTTTGTGTGCAACAGATATTCTTCAAAATTAAACTCTTTTCCAGAGTTTAGATCTGTACCTTCTTGTTTTCTGTGCGTCTTTAGCAGATTATATAAACTCATTATTAAACACATATTAAATATGATTCATTGCAATAAATACGTTTTCTGGTTGAACTTGGTCTGCTTGAAGCTTATCTGTAAACTTTACAAACTACAAATCCCATAGCCATGCAGGAGAGTGACGTGGGCGTGTCTCTGTGTGCTTCTTAAAGTCACAGCAGCAGAGAGTTACAGGTGATAACAGGCTCGTGTGAATGAGAACATGAGTCAAACGTGTTTCACTCTGGACAGTACGCATTGACCAAATGCAGTGGAATAAACCTTTGGAAATCTGAGATCGTTTATTTTCTCAAATGCTGAAGATGTCTACTTTCTGTGGAGCATTGTATAGTTTCAACTCAGTTTTCGCTTTTATTTTTTCCTGAAGTCTTCTGAGTAATCATCTACACATTATCTGTTTTTTTTTGTGTGTTTTTTTTAGCACTTAAGCCACCTATCTATATAAGTTAAAATGGCTTTTGCAAAATTCAGCAAGATTCTTCGACTTCCTACTATTGATATGAAGAAGAAAGTCAAGCAATATGAGCACGTTCGCCGGGATGTTAACCCGAACGACATGTGGGAAATTATCGGGGAACTGGGCGATGGGGCTTTCGGTAAAGTCTATAAGGTGAGTTCATATGTTTTAAAACCTGTTGGACTGGCAGCGAAACGGCAAACTGTACTATGGCGAGGGAGAAGGACATGAATATTAATATTGTCATGCCGACGTTTTTCTTAACCTTCCAACAGCTTAAGCTGATTAATATACATCAGCCAAGCCTTCGCTAGAGTACGATTCCTTCATTCGCTAAGCTGTTTAGCACTCGCTTATTATTGTCTACCTTTCAGCCAATCAGTTAGGCCATCAGGTCAAACGTCATGTTGCATAATTAATATTAATTAGATAAGCCTTCCGCATAGTACGATTTGACAAATGTCCTGTTTGTGGTCATGATTACTAGAGTTTATGCCAAAAACAATTCATATAAAGTGAAACAAAAAGCGTTTTTGTGCGCACTATACTGTTGATCTTTTTAAAACGAATCACCAGATACGTAAAACAAGTTTATTATTAACTGTCAGAACTATCTACACTGTGATTCATGTATGCATGTCATAAGATGATTAATAAGTTGGGTTAGGCTCTATTATTTACATTAAAGTGATATTCTCAAATTGAAGTGCCAAAACATGTATAGAAATCCTAGATTATGTTCATACACTTTACACTTAGAAAAATGTGTGTGTTAAGTGTGATACAACTATGAGAAAGAAATGAAGCACACCTGACTCAATATTTTATTGTGCAACTCCTGTACTGACACGTATAGTGATATGCATTGTAGTGGCATGAAGTAATTTATCCCTTAAGGTGCTACTACTGTTCACCCTGTTGCCCTGCTTACAGTCACTGTGTAGGAAGATGCTGGAATGTGCTGCAGTTTCGGTAGGCGGAGAGGAGCATTCGTGTAGGAAACGCTGAATTTGTCTTTTGTCCCTAGCAGAATCTGTGGTGAACTCTGGGGCAGTTCAAATGACCCATGACATCAAGGGTCACTGTAACCCTTTGACCCCGAGAGACTGGGTTGACTGGGGTTAAATACAACTTTAACTCACTTTCATAGTGAGGTGAAGAAATAATACTCTAGGTTTATTCCATGTCAAATCAACCAGATTCTTTTTGAAATGTCTTCAGCTGAAATTAACACTTTCTGAAGAAAGATAAATGAAAATGATGACAAAAGGCAAAATATTAAATGCCATGGATCAATAGTAATCCAGTATTTTGTAGAGGAGGTTGGGCAAAATAGCCATTTTCGCCGGTGATTTTTGGAGCAGAACCACAGGCCAAATAATAACTTTAGAAAGGTGGCATCATCATTATTTTATTTTTACACAGATTGGTAGGTTTATTACTAAAATCAGTTCACTTGAGAACCCCTTGTTGCATTACATGCCAGTGGTGTGAGTCCAAGATTTGGAGAGGAAAACAAACAAACACTGTTTGTCCAAAGTTGGAGTGCCTATTTCTCTAGAAGTATTAAAGATATTCTGCTATCCTTTTAAATGTGGGTTCAGAACAAACATTCCTTTTTGTATCTTAATTTCTAAGGCTCACAGAGTTAATGTTGCTCCATCCGAAAATAGTTTAATTTGACTAATTTTCAATGGTCGAAAACCAAACGTGGGTCACATACTATGAAGCTAATATTCTTGTCCAACAAAACAAAGGTCTCAAGTAATGATAATGTTGAATATTAGAAAAGTACTTTGTTTTTATGTCAATAAATTAAATGTCAGAATCTCGAATTCGTTGGAATTTCTATGATTATTGTTCCATGGCATGTAATATTGTAACATTAATTTTATTTTGGAACTACATAAATGATTGTTAGAGCATGGGACCTCTGGTTAAGTTGACACAGAATGACCCTGTAACCGAGTGAGTCACATTTTAACGAGGGAATTATTATTTTTATATATAGAGTATCTCACAAAAGTGAGTACACCCCTTACATTTTGGTAAATATTTGATTATATCTTTTCAAGTGACAACACTGAAGAAATGACACTTTGCTACAATGTAAAGTAGTGAGTGTACAGCTTGTATAACAGTGTAAATTTGCTGTCCCCTCAAAATAACTCAACACACAGCCATTAATGTCTAAACCGCTGGCAACAAAAGTGAGTACACCCCTAAGTGAAATATACTTTACAATTTAAATAATATATGGCTATTTTTTTTGCATTACACTAATGAGAATTTGGGAAGAAAATGTCTTGTGTCTTGAAAATAACATCAAAAGCAAAATAAAATCGCAATTAAAGAAATATAAGAAATTATTTCTTTCCGTTTTGATTTTTGGGTGAAACATGTTCTTGATAGGTTTTATGACATTCACTTCTTCATTACTGATGCTACAAGAAGAACTACCGTGGACTTTGCTGTGGGCAATCTGATTTAATTCAATGTTGTGTTTTCATCTAGCTGATGTAATTTCTTAAAGGAAATCTCTCGAGTGCTCTGCAGACTGCCAGGACAGTGTTTTTTGCTCACTGAGCTGTATTAAACATTTCAAATGTGTAAGGATGTGGCATAAGGCTCCTCACAGATACTATTAAAGCACATTTTATTAGTGCGATTTATGAGAAGCCACTTACAAATAAGTTACTGGGGAGAGAGAATTCATTGTACTATAGTCAAAACTTAAATTTTTTTAAACTTAAAAATATAAATGCCAAATCAGCCTGCCTGGATGACATTTAACACCACATTTGACCAAATAACAAACACTTCTAGAGATTCTCCTTGTGCTAGTGGAAAAAAGAGGTAATCAGAATTGTAAAATGTCTGAAATGACAAAATCAGTATTGTGCTGCTAAAGGAAGACATGAGGGGGGGATATCTGTGGGCTTCCTGTTTTGCTGTGGGACCTCACAGTCATCTATAGAGAGGAAATGTGTCAAGATTGTTATGAGTAATTCTGCACAGAGATCATAATGAGGACAAAAAATGTGCCCTTTTCTACTGCCTAGTGTGCCGTCATTTAGAACAACAGGAGATAGATTGCTTTAATGAGAATAAATTGTAGCATTTGCTGTTAAATAAACACGAATTAAGCAAAAATAAAATTGCATTATGGCCCTGGTCCTTTGTAGTTTTGAAAATGGTCCTGCCTTGTATGTGTAGTAGCCCACTGGTGCATTGTTCACTGTTTTTGACTTTGGTACACATTTGTTGACTTAGTATAATAAATCAAATCCAGATGTGTTCAATTATTACTAAGGTGTCTTGATTTGTAAAAGTGTCTGACACAAAGAAACAACACCTCAAACTTCCTCGCCTGATGATCAGTTATCTTTTTTTTTTTTTTTTTTTTAAACTTTTATTTGACAGGGACAGCGCACAATTTAAACAGTTGCACCAGAGTTAGCTAACAGTGACCAGGTTGTTATACAGTAAGAGAAATGGGGAAAAATCATTGTGTGTACAAAAAGTTTTGCAGCAGACAGTGACAAATTATGTCTAATACTCTTAACATTTTTTAGATTAAATTTAAGTCTTGATGACATTACTAACTTGTTTTTTGAAGGTCAAATTTGTGTCAATTATGATGCCTAAATATTTAACATGTGTCACAGATGTAATTACTTCACCGTTACTTAAAATATCAGGATTAACTGAATTATTAGTCCTTGCTGTAAAATACATGCAAACGGTTTTACTTGGATTAAGGGTCAAACATGAATTTGCCAGCCAATCCGACACCTTACTCATCGAAGCTGTCAGTTTGGCTGCAGCGTGTTCTTTAGATCTTGGGTGGGTAAAAATCACAGTGTCATCAGCATACATTTGGATGTTAACATCTGGTCATGCTTGAGGGAGATTATTTATATATATGCAGAATAAAAGAGGTCCTAAAATAGACCCTTGAGGGACCCCTGAAATACAGTTGGCAAATGAGGAACACTTATCACCCACTCTTGTACACTGTTTTCTGTTTTTCAAATAGGATTCCATCCAGGTCATGGTATTAATGGATAAATTAAATTGAGAAAGTTTCGATAGTAAAACGTTGTGATTAACAGTATCAAATGCCTTCTCAAAATCTAAAAACACAGCTCCGACGACACCGCCTTTATCAATTTGACTTTTGATTTGTTCCACAAAAAAAACTATTTGCTGTTTCTGTCGAGTGATGCTTTCGGAAGCCAAACTGCATTAGGTGCAAAGTAAATTCACCTTAATTTAGATGAGAGACTAGCTGATCACAAACAATCTTTTCTGTAATTTTAGAAATTATTGGAAGTATACTAATGGGTCTATAATTTGATTTGATTGTTCTATCACCTTGGTTATCTGGGACTGAGTAGGCCTTAGGTTTTAGTCTCCATGATTAGTTTTTGCAGAGAATAATGGTAATAATAAATATAGCTGTAAGCAGATATAAAAAGGGTTTTAACAGAATAATCAGTGCCAATAGCTGCTTTTTTGAACTATCTGTTATTGGCAAAAATCTCTGCGAATAGTTGTTTTTGAATTGTACTCCTCATCAATAAACATTATCTAGTAAAAAGAAAATATGTGTGTATGTATGTATAATATATATTATAGTGCTGTCAGTAGTTTAAAAAATGTAATCGCAAAACATGGCATAAACTCCACATGAAAAGCGCTTGTAGACAAAAAATGTTTAATTCTGTGTTTTTTCGATTAGCTAAGACTTGAGGCACTTCTATGGTGTTTAAATTGTGCCTTACAGAGGCTGCAAAGTACTTGATTTCTGTCACAAGTCCCATCTGGGCTTGTTGTGGACATAAAATAGCATTAAGAGCTTTGTTTCCCATCACTTGATCATTGATACGTAGTTGCTATTGTGTGTGTTGTGCTTTTACGTCATGTATTGACTGCGTGCGGACACATCGCAAATGTGTTAATCGTGATTAAGGAAAATGTATGTGTTAAACACTTTAAATTAATTGCATGTGTTAACGCGTTAACTTTGATGGCTCTTATGTATATACAAAACAGGTGAATGTTAGGCTATAAAAAGCATATCTATTTGCATAACAAGCCTTACAATGGACCCAAGTTCCTGGTGTTTTTCAGTCTTGTTAGTAGTTAAAAGTCCCGTGTTAGTAGTTAAATGCACCAGATGGTTGCACAATAAACTACTTTTGGATTTTTATTATTTTTATTTTTATTTTGGACCCTTGTAGCCTCAATTTCTGTGCACTTCATAGTAAGGAAAGACTATGAAATGTTGTATCATTCTATTAATTGATTAAAAAAAAAAAAAACTATTGGCAGATTAATCTGTTATCGTCTTTCAACCACCTTGGTTATCGGTATCGGCAAAATCCACAATCAGTCGACCTCTAGTATTTATAAGATGGTCCGTTAGCACCTAAAATAATAATAAATACAAAGTAATCAAAACTATGAAACTAAAAAACACATTGAAGTTATGAGAGTTATGAAGTGAACAAAAATTTGTTTAACCAATAACATTAAATTAAATGGTATTGAAATAGTTCTCCTTTACGCTGGACACTTGTTGGCTGCTTCCTTTACTAGACCACTCAAACACATTCTTTAACAGGGTTGCCAACTTTGGTTACCTGGTTGGAGTGAGATTTTGGTCTTGGCCGCCTTTAATGCACGGGCGAATAGTTCGAGACCTGGGGCCCCACGGTACCTGAATGCAGCCCTGGACATAGGGCGTGTATTTGATACTACTATATAAAGCTGTTCGATTATGGAAAAAAAATCCTAATCATGATTATTTTGGTCAATATTGAGACAATTATTTAACTTGATTATTCATTGACTTTGAAAAAATCATGCATGTATTGAACTTTAAAAAAACCAGTGAATTTCCTTGAACTTGAAATGTAAACTTAACTGGGTAGGGGAGGAGACTATTGTCATATGAGAATTATGTTATGTTATGTTACGTATGGTAGTCAAATAAAGTAAAACCTCCATCGTCATCATTAACAGCAGGAGTGATCATAGTTCTGTGGAATCAGATCTACTTATTCATCATGTTATTGCAACGAGATCTACAATGTACATAATGGATATACATCATCACAATTTCAGAAGTCGCTAGTGAAATTTGACAATTCTCAATACCAGCTTCAAAACCACAACAAATAATAACACTAACTAATATGTTAATTATGGAAGAATGGTTTCAAGTTCTTCATTATTCAATACTAGTAAACAGTCAGTAATAAAATAACAATAAAAAACGGCAATGAATAGATGTAGATTAAAAATAATTGAACAAATTAAGAAAATACAGTGCTTTTTTTTTTCTTTTTTTTTTAAGTTTTAATAGCAGTTTCAAGTATTCAAGTAAACACTCAGAATGAAATGCAACATAAAACTACTACTGTTCTTCACTGTATGATTATAATACATTCATACCTTTTAAAGCTACTAAAGTTACTCCGTCAAGAGCAGTGAGTGTTTTCTTGTTATTGTTGTTTGATTATTAAAATGACACATTAGACAGCAGCAGGTCTATTAGCTTACATTTATACTTACAAGTCCGACATTTTAATACAAATCTGCTTTTTCACTTTAGATATCACTCTCTGTGTTTACATGAATACCTTACAAGTCGGACATTTTGGCGGTATTTGACTGTTCAGGTGCGCATTAGTGTGAGCATTTTCAGAACACGCACATGCTTGGCATGCACACATACGCCACCTGTCAGTCAAACAGGGTGCAGCTGTTGGATCACTAGCGAATTATAAAATGACGTGCTCTGGATTACTTTAAACAGCGAAATAATAAGAATATTAACTTTCTAATAAATGACACAGCCTATCACAAAAATAGGCGGTTATTTTTTCATGATCATTATTCATTTTCAAAAAAGACTATTCAAAATGTAATTTGTTCCAGTGTATAATGGGCCAAGACCTTTAACATGACATGTATTATGATTCACTATGTCACGAGCCATCAAGTTATAATCTAGCTGCAGCAAAATGCGCGAGTGATTAGCGTCTCCGCACCAGAGTGTGCATCAGCCAGTGTCTTCCCTGGTCACTTCACACAACTCAAAGACGCGGCGCTGACCGCACAGAGAAATGCCAGTTTTGGAGTTTATTTTCATTACCCGCTTCCTTATTATTTGAACTTTAATAAAGGGTGCTTTAAAGATATAACACCGGGGTGTTTCACTGCGAAACGGAATGCGGCACAATAATCGCTTTATCTCGATTATCTTGTTTTCATAATCGTTGGAGGCCAAAATCTTAATCAGAAAGAAAATTTGATTAATGGACCAGCCCTAGTACTATATAAATTTTTGAACACCATAACCAGATCTAATCATCAGTCAAATGTTCCTCATTGGTGGCTGAGGTACACTGTCATCCACAAGCTCAAGTTGTTTGGTTACATAATTGCAATTTTTTTTTTATGTAATTGCATTTTCATGTTTACATTTGGATTTTGAATTTGACTTTTCTTTTTTCACATGCTTTGGTAAAATCAAACTAAACTTAATTAAATGGCAATTATTTTCTAGTTACAATTTCATATTGTTACTACAGAATAAACATGATCCATTTTTTGAAATGGTGATGATGTGTATTTTAAAAAGCCTCATCAGTGGTGTTAATGATGTTAAGGTTGTCTAGCAGTTTGAGAGGTTTGACTTTTTTCTGTAGAATTAAAATTTGTTGCATTGCAAAATGTTGTGGTCTCTGCTGAGATATCTTGTGAAGGCTTGTTGAGTCGCGCAATTGTTCCGCTCTGTTTGGGCTATCCCAGAGCTCTGGTTATATTATCTGGTTATCTCTGGAGCACAATGGTGAATGTTGCGGTGGTAAATTTGCTTGGGCAGCCTGCAAATTCAAGTCACGCACTGATGGGAAAATTCTGTGTGCAAGATTTGTTGTCATGTTTTTTGGAGTGAGATTCATGTGGGAAGCGTGAGACAGCATGAAAGTAAGTGTCTCATGCCAAATGTGTAAGATTTGGCAACCCTGCTTTAAAAAAAAGAAAACTTTAGTATTGTAAATGAATAATAATCATATTCAGGCACAATTTATATTTGTCAACAAAACTAATTTCATGCAATTAAGCCATAAATTATGCCAGTTGTGTCCAAGCAATTCCTTTCTTAGATTTCTGCAGACATATTAAGGCCTCTTGTTGTGTTAACGTGGAGTAGCTCTTAAACTGTCAATTATTGATGGAACATGTGTACATGCCCATGGGCACTTTGCGAATGACAACCTGTTGCACCTGAATGCCGAGGTCAGCTTTGACCTGCAGCTCTGTGTGTGTGAAGATCATAGTGTGCTCTTCAGACGAAATTGCGTGTTGAAGTCACATGTTTCTGGTATAGTACAAGTCTGCTAATCAACAGCTTTCAGTGGTTTTGGGTTCACACTGATAAGAATGTCTCCTTTATGGGTGGAGATGAACATATTCTCCACCGATCTATGCACACATGAGCTAAACCACACCAAGATCAAATACTTATTCTAAGATCACAGTCTATGGATCTAGAATGGTGCTCATTGTTTTTTCCTGCCCAATAGTATTGTTAGTTTCATTATTTCCACCCATCTCATTGAAAAGATTTAAGCTACTGTATTGAACTTTTATACAGGGAGAAGTGTGTACACAAGTGTGTTTGTATTTGCCGTGTTATTCTTTAGAAATAGTTTCATTTGGTCATTAAATTTTTGTGGTCACATGATACCAAATGGACCCTATTCACTATTAACTCAAGATAGTGAATAAAGAGTCCAAGGCCTAGTTATTGCCTAAATATTTATTGAAGGTTACTTACAATTTATTTTTATCCTTCTACAACTTTAAAACTGATTTTCATAAATGAAACCTATGAAATTTTAGTAATATTGCCATATTGTCACATGCAACAGCTTTCAGTCTTTTTATGTGTTTTGCTACCATTCACGTTTGGTGACCAAAATGGCATGAAACTCAAAGGCTTTTTAGGGTTTTTGTTTTAAGATTCACTCGGATGAAGAGAAGCGCTTTACTCTTACTATCTGTCAAATTTTGCAGCATTTTTTACTCCTGAGTCACAGGCGTTAAACGGCATGGAGTATTTGCGTCATCTCCGTCAGAACTTTGTGACTGACCCTAAGCAGATTTCTGACATCCGCGCAACCTGATGTCATACTTGTTCAAACTGTTCATCTTACTGCTTCCTTCACACATAGTATCAAATCAGAACTTTTCTGGTAGTGCTTCAACACATTGTTCCAGGAAATTGCCAGAGCTGATTTACCGGTATTTCCCAACGGGTCTTGTTTTCATATTACCTCTAAACTGAAAAATGGCGTTAATTTTAGAGAAAAGGATGTACGTGTAAAACCGACTGACTAGTCGACTACACAATTTTGTTAAACGACTTTCCGATCAACGTCGTTCAACGACGTCCAATCAAATAATCATGAACTAATCATGACTTCCTCTTGCTACGTTCATGTCATGTCGGAATTACCATAATTATGAGTTACTTTCTAGTAAATAAAGTTTACGACTTTTCAAACTTGCAAGTTGGAAACTCAATTTTATTAAAGCGCCGCCACCAGGGGGCCTGGGTATCTTGGCGTGTAAAGACGCTGACTACCACACCTAGAGTTGTGAGTTCGAATCCAGGATGTGCTGAGTGACTCCAGTCAGGTCTCCTAAGCAACAAAATTGACCCGGTTGCTAGGGAGGGTAGAGCCACATGGGGTAACCTCCTCACACTTTCGGTGGGGCATGTGGTGACTTGTGTGTGGATGCCGCAGAGAATAGTGTGAAGCCTCCACATGTACTACGTCTCCGCAGTAATGTGCTCAACAAGCCATGTGATAAGATGCACGGATTGATTTTCTCAGATGCGGAGGCAACTGAGGACGCATTGGGAATTGGGCATGCAAAACTCGGGAACAAAAAAAAAAAAAAGCGCTGCCACCGACTTCTCTCTAATTACTAGTAACATCATCAACTGGAGGAAAATTTGTCTTGCTGCCTTCATGTTGTGTCAGATTTACCTACATTATGAGTTTCTTACTACCGTAATTTCCGGACTATAAGCCGCAACTTTTTTCCCACGCTTTGAACCTCCCGGCTTATACAATGACGCGGCTAATATATGGATTTTTCCCGCTGTCAAATTTTATATAAAAAAAATAAATAAAAAAAAAAACATTCTGTGACGTGCTCAGTTTTTTGGCGGCGTGAAGCTTTCATTAGACCAATGAAATTGCCGAACGGGTTAAGGTCAAAACAACTTTTTTTGTTTACTGTTTAGATTAAATCGAGCATGCTCAAACTTCCCATCATTCTGATTACGGTAGTCATTTTGTCACCCTCACCATGGCAAAGACATGGAGAAACGCATATGATGCTGCTTTCAAGTTGAAGGCGATTGATCTGGCTGTTGGAAAATAAGCTGCTGCACGGGAGCTTGGTCTTAATGAGGTGATGATAAGACGCTGGAAACAGCAGCGTGAGGAATTGACTCTAAAAAGACAACTAAAGTCTGAGGCTATTCAACTCCGACACCAAAGAAGATGACTTCAGTGGTTTCAGTGCACAGGACGAGGAGGATAGTGACCAATGACTTTCTTGGTAGGCTACTGTTTACTGCAAATGTTTTATTACAAGCCGTGTGTGGCAGCGGGGGCGTGGTCAAGCGCCCGTTCGGGAGAGAAAAGCTGTAAGGGCGCTTACACCTGCGCTAAATTATGTCTAACACCGGTGTCTAATTTCAAGTGCCCTGCTTCACGTGTCCTTCTTGGGAAAACTGTCACGCGGGCACCAGTGTGACAGTTTTCAGCAGGGCACTTGACGTTCCAGGTAAGGCTTTTAATGGCCACAGCAATGTTTACAATCAATTTAATAAAGTTTCTCAATTCTTCTATGCACCAACACTAGACTGACGTGTGTCACTCTCTCAGCTCTGTGGCTGCTGCCTTTTTATGCCGCTCTCCCCATGCTTACTGAAATTAGACACCGGTGTTAGACATAATTTAGCTCAGGTGTAAGCGTCTTACCGCTTTTCTCCCGGACAGGCACTTGACCACGCCCGCTGCCACACCTTGTTTCGTTAAAGCCTGAGTAAAGTTCATTTGTTTCAATGTACCGGTAGGCACCTGCGGCTTATAGACAGGTGCGGCTTATTTATGTTCAAAATAATATTTTATTTAAAAATCAGTGGGTGCGGCTTATATTCAGGTGCGCTCAATAGTCCGGAAATTACGGTAGTTAAAAGTTCACATCTTTTTCAAACTCAGAAGTTGGAAACTCTGAATTTTATAAAAGCTCAGACTTCTCCAAAATGATTAGTAACAACATGACAACTGGACGAAAATTTGTCTCGCAGCGTTCCTATCATGTTGGGATTACTAGAATTGACTCTTAGGTAAGCCTACCATAAAATAGTTTCTGAACAATCGTCTTTTAGCAACTGTTGCCATCCTCCATTTCTCTGACATGTTTGCTTTTTTCCAACGCGAGTCTACTATTCTAATAGTAAAATGTGTTTGAGTAGTTTTAAGTGGAATTTTATAGAAATAAAATAAAAAAAACTTTGTTGCCAGGTCATTTGTAATAGTGACACAAGAATATTATCAGTTCTGTTTATAAGAATATTTTGCCAAAAAAAACACAGTTCCCATTCATTCCTGTAAGTTCTGCAAAGCTTGTCAGAGCAAGCAACGTTATCAAAAGGGGGGCAGAAATAAGTGAAGTGTCAATTACTGTATATGTTTTTGACTAGAAAAATGGTTCATGTCTTTTTGGCATTGTAATTACAGGTTATCATTTTATGAATGCTCTGACTTTTCCCACTTGACAGTAATTTTATTCTAGTCTATGCTCCCTTGATTCGTTCTTCAAGATTTTGCAAAATAAATTAAAGGTGAATTAATGTACTAAGTATTTTGATGTCACCATTAACAACAAAATTACTATGTTGTAATTTCATTAAACGGTAATTCTGTCAGGGTGTAAACGCAGCATTAGACCACATAATACGATTTTTGATGTCCCACTTAAATGGTAACCTGTAACGATCTTCAGGTTACACTTTAATGTGAAAATAAAGCAAAACCAGGGCACTATACATTCAAAATGAACATTTATAAGCAAACCACATCGTGAACTCCTAAGATGATCGGAGTTAGTTTGGAGCATTCACATACAAACAAATAAGACCGTTGATGATGCATTGACTTTTGCGCTACTTTTCCGAATGACTGATGACTAGTCAACCAGCCCTACCATCTAATAGAACTGGTCTTCATGAAGAAAATATAACACTTTTTACTTCTTATAAAATGTAAAAATCCCAATGAAAGGTAACATTTCTGTGCTTTGGCCTCGAGGGTCCATATGGTGGTCTAAGAACATCTTGAGTGTGGTGTCAACAGCAGTAAATGGGTTAGCCTTTTTATTTATTTTTTTTATTTTTTATTGTGCTGTTATTGGTCAGAGTGTTAAAATGACCCTCCAGGATATCTGACTCCGATTACATCAAAGGCTTTGACTGCCTCCCCACACCCTGGAGCAGGTGCTGTAATCTGCTCAATGGATATGTAAGTGGATTTGGGATATGTAAGTGCTTTATTTATGGTTATGCTTCATTTGAAGAGATCAGCCCCTAAGCATGTTTTCTAGTAGTGAGATTGGTCAGCTGTAGTCTCGCATAACTAGACATTTTTCAGCAAAAGGACTGGTACATATTGCATATTATTCTGGTTAAGAATCACCCACTTAGATTGGAAGAGCAGTCTGGCATGTAAAGCGATCGGTCACAGTTCATATTGTTCCTACATGCAGTATAGGGGTATAGAGGTAGACACGTCACAATCATAGAATGGCATTGACCCAAAAAATAAATAAAAAATGGGGACTTTTTGTTCACACATTTGTAAAGTTGACATGGAAACTCATAACAAATTAACTGAATGCCGGTGGATTCCACGTTTCTGTTTTTTATTTCTCTCAGATGTAATGCCATTCCTGTCTATTCTGTTTTATGTGGCATAATCGGACCATTGAGTCCAGAGAGTAGAGATAGAAGTTGCCACCAGATAGGGTGCTATAGTGGTTGCTTGGGCATTGCTATGGAGTTTCTAGGTGTTTAATCCATCCCTATGGTATTCTGGTCTCTAGATATGGCTCGAGTTGCTCCTTCAGTGTAAGTTTAAATCGTTTGTGTCTTATTTATAAAACCTGCTTTTCAAATGCCAATATAGGTCGTTATTTTGCGCTCATGCATATTTTGGCCATGTGTTTTCAGTCACAGAAGTTGCAGTCATAATAAGTAAGATGCAATGCTGGTCATGTGGAGTTAATCTTTAAATGAAAATAAAACTCCTGAAACTCTTTGACTTAAGTTAGCTCCTCTCAGTCAGAGGCTGTTGAGTTTATTTTCCTGTTGTTTGAACAAGGTTAATTAATGGGTGTTAAAGCAAGCATCACATTACTATTGCTCATAATTGTGATCTAAACAAACCCCTAACTTTAAATATGAAACTTTATGACAGCTATTCCCACACCGTTTGTGTCACGGACATGAATGATTCCTCAAATCATGCAGCTTGTTGAGGAGAGGTCTGTTAGTACTTTTATAAGTGATCAAATATATGATGGATGGATCTGAGCTATATCTAGACAGGAATATAATTTGGGGGTGTGCTCTATTTTGACTTGGGCCAGTAAGCAACTTGAGAGTCATCATTGAAACAATGGGAATAGTTAATTAATGTAACCATATAAAGGCTGGCATTTTTTTTAAATTGTGGTGAAAACTCTGCTGTGCTGAAACTGTGGGTGTCATGACCCTTTAATGCAATACTAAATACAACGTCCTAGCAACGTGTTAAATAACACTCCAAACGCAATTCTAAAATACCACTATGAACGCTCTAGCAACCAATAGTATTGTGCTAAATATCATTGTGCTAAAGAACACCGCAGCAACAGCATAGCAACATGCTAAAAACCATTTAGAATTTCCCAGCAAATGCCACTCGGAACACCATTTTAAATGCCACTCGGAACACCATTTTAAATGCCACTCGGAACACCATTTTAAATGCCACTCGGAACGGCGCAGCATTCACTTCGAAGGCTCCCGCAGCAACATAACAATGTGCTAAATACCACTTTGAATGCCCCAGCAAATGCCACTCGGAACACGATTGTAAATGCCACTCTTAATGGTGTAGCATTCACTTCGAAGGCTCCAGCAACAACATAACAATGTGCAAAATACCACTCTGAATGCCCCAGCATCAGCAAAGCAACAAGCTAATTCTACTTTGAATGCCCCAGCGACCACATAGCATTGTGCTAAATGCCACTCCATATGCCCTAGCAACAACCCAGAGTGGTAGGGGTTGTTGCTGGCAATGCCAAAGCAGCGCAGAACACTTTAGGACCCACATGACATAACGCCCCGGCAACCACCCACGACACCCTGGCAAACAATCACACCTTAGCATCATGGTGGCGAGTTTTGCATAGACAAGCGCCATTAAAACTGTCTTCATAAAATACAAAATCTAGTTTAATATGTGACTCTTTATCCCAAATAAATTAGTCCCCTCAGCCTACTGTCATTCTCTCCTACAGTATATTACTTTTATTTTTATAAACATATCAAATTTATGCAAGCTCTAAAGTTAAAGCTGCAGTAAGCATGTTGTAGTGTGTGCTATTAGTTGAGATGCTATAAGAAGTGGAAGTGTTTTGCATTTAAGTGGTATGGTTTCTTCTGAATACATCGGCAGATAACCACAATGACAGACTCCACCTTGATCAGTGCTATTTACTTAAACAAGGTGTTGCCCAAAGAGGTTTCATTTCTCACGCTTGGAAACAAGTCCTGTCTTAACTATAGCACCAACAAAACCTGCAGTTTATTTTCAAGATTTATTATACAGCTCTCTGAAATACTCTATTCTGATTGGTCAATCTTGGCATTCAGTTGTCAGATATATTAAATATCATGAATGCAATATATAACTGACTGACAGTACATCATCCCATGACAGGAATATTTACTCCAAAAATGAAAATCCCTAAAGGTGAATGACTTAATTTCTTCTATGAAAGATGTTTGGCAGTATGCCAGCCTCGGTCACAATTCAATTCCATTGTATCTAGGAAAAAAGATGCAATGAAAGTGAATGTTGACAGAGTAACATTCTGTCTAATATCTCTTTTTGTCAAACAAAGAAAGTCATACGGGCTTGGAACAATACGAGGGCGAGTGGAAGTTTCCTTTTTGGGAACAAGAATATCAGTAGGGTACATTCATGTAAATCGTGCTGTGTGTTGATGTGAAATTGGTTTGTTTTTCAGGCTCAGAATAAAGAAACAGGCGTGCTGGCTGCTGCCAAAGTGATCGAAACCAAAAGCGAAGAGGAGCTGGAAGACTACATGGTGGAAATCGACATCTTGGCATCCTGTGACCATCAGTACATCGTCAAACTGCTCGACGCCTTCTTCTACGAAAACAAACTATCGGTAAGACCATTAAACCAGCCAGAACACAGTTCATCAAAACAACAAAGGGTGTTGTCTTACATCATTTTTTGAACTCCTCAACATTTCTAATCCTTGGAGACGTCATACAAGCCCATATTAAAACGATTCTCCCTAAATATTTTTAAACTATTCCTGCATCTGGAGTTGTATTTCCAGTCCATAGATGACATGCTGTCATGGTATCTGGCTGTAAAATTGAGCTGTTAATGATGATCCGGTTAAAGCATTGCTGGAATTCCTCAGTGTGAAGGTAAATTTGCTTGTCTGGGCGACATGTGTCTCCTGAGATCCTGGTGTTTGGATGAAACTCCTCTCAGTGCTCAAACACTCTCTCTCTCTGTTCTCTGAACACCAGAAGACTGATGAGAAAGATCTCTTTACCCTTAACACATCAATTACTGTACTAACACACATACCTGCTGACAATCTAACCCTTCATGAGTTATATCTTTAAATGCAAGCATAACTATTCCCCATAGAGACCAGAATATCTTAGAGACTTGGGGGTGGAGTCTTTGACTTGGGCACACCATCCTGAACACCCTAGCATTTTGATAGTGAGTTTTAAACACGAGAGGGCAAACACCACTTACATTATCTTCAGAAAATTTAAAAATCATATTACTTTAGATGCAGTACCTACCTTTTATTCTGCTTTACAAAAGCAAAATGCAGAAACGATGCCAACACTGAAATTGGCTTCAAACATGGCTTGATATTTTTTGGTTTTCTGGTGGATTTTGTAGTTACTGCAGTTTTCATACTCCATTTTTGTCACCGACTGTCACAGGACCGATCATAGTCAGACAGAATTTCAGTCATAACTATATTTTGATAATCTTTAGTTATTGTTTTTTTCTTCTTTGCAGTTTTTCAGTGTCACAAATTAAAGTTGTTTAGTATACTCACTTTAGTCATCAAGATACAGTCGGATTGTATTAGTATACTTACTTTAGTCATAAAGATACAGCCGGATTGTATTAGTATACTTACTTTAATACAATCCGACTGTATCTTTATGACTAGTATACTCACTTTAGTCATCAAGATGCAGCCGGATTGTATTAGTATACTTACTTTAGTCATGAAGATAGAGCCGGATTGTATTAGTATACTCACTTTAGTCATCAAGATACAGCCGGATTGTATTAGTATACTCACTTTAGTCATCAAGATACAGCCGGATTGTATTAGTATACTCACTTTAGTCATAAAGATACAGTCGGATTGTATTAGTATACTCACTTTAGTCATCAAGATGCAGTCGGATTGTATTAGTATACTCACTTTAGTCATCAAGATACAGCCGGATTGTATTAGTATACTCACTTTAGTCATGAAGATAGAGCCGGATTGTATTAGTATACTCAGTCATCAAGATACAGCCGGATTGTATTAGTATACTCACTTTAGTCATCAAGATACAGCCGGATTGTATTAGTATACTTACTTTAGTCATCAAGATAGAGCCGGATTGTATTAGTATACTCACTTTAGTCATGAAGATAGAGCCGGATTGTATTAGTATACTCACTTTAGTCATCAAGATACAGCCGGATTGTATTAGTATACTCACTTTAGTCATGAAGATAGAGCCGGATTGTATTAGTATACTCACTTTAGTCATCAAGATACAGCCGGATTGTATTAGTATACTCACTTTAGTCATCAAGATACAGCCGGATTGTATTAGTATACTCACTTTAGTCATAAAGATACAGTCGGATTGTATTAGTATACTCACTTTAGTCATCAAGATGCAGTCGGATTGTATTAGTATACTCACTTTAGTCATCAAGATACAGCCGGATTGTATTAGTATACTCACTTTAGTCATCAAGATGCAGTCGGATTGTATTAGTATACTCACTTTAGTCATCAAGATACAGCCGGATTGTATTAGTATACTCACTTTAGTCATCAAGATACAGCCGGATTGTATTAGTATACTCACTTTAGTCATAAAGATACAGTCGGATTGTATTAGTATACTCACTTTAGTCATCAAGATGCAGTCGGATTGTATTAGTATACTCACTTTAGTCATAAAGATACAGTCGGATTGTATTAGTATACTCACTTTAGTCATCAAGATGCAGTCGGATTGTATTAGTATACTCACTTTAGTCATCAAGATACAGCCGGATTGTATTAGTATACTCACTTTAGTCATGAAGATAGAGCCGGATTGTATTAGTATACTCACTTTAGTCATCAAGATACAGCCGGATTGTATTAGTATACTCACTTTAGTCATCAAGATACAGCCGGATTGTATTAGTATACTCACTTTAGTCATCAAGATACAGCCGGATTGTATTAGTATACTCACTTTAGTCATCAAGATACAGTCGGATTGTATTAGTATACTCACTTTAGTCATCAAGATACAGTCGGATTGTATTAGTATACTCAGTCATCAAGATACAGCCGGATTGTATTAGTATACTCACTTTAGTCATCAAGATACAGCCGGATTGTATTAGTATACTCACTTTAGTCATAAAGATACAGCCGGATTGTATTAGTATACTCACTTTAGTCATCAAGATACAGTCGGATTGTATTAGTATACTCAGTCATCAAGATACAGCCGGATTGTATTGGTATACTCACTTTAGTCATAAAGATACAGCCGGATTGTATTTGTATGCTCACTTTAGTCATCAAGATACAGCCGGATTGTATTAGTATACTCACTTTAGTCATCAAAATACAGCCGGATTGTATTAGTATACTCACTTTAGTCATCAAGATACAGCCGGATTGTATTAGTATACTCACTTTAGTCATCAAAATACAGCCGGATTGTATTAGTATACTCACTTTAGTCATCAAGATACAGTCGGATTGTATTAGTATACTCCCTTTAGTCGTCAAAATATAGAATACTCTACAGATTTCATTGCTGTTAAAAAGTAAAAAATTAATATTCACATCCATGTTAAATTTGCAGTTTTGCGCACTAAAGCAAGCAATATTTTTAATCATGGGCAGAAGCTTGGCAGAGCTGTCTGAGTAAACCTTGAGCGGTGTCATAGATGAACATGTTTGGGTGTGGACGATCTGTCTGGCCATTAAATCCCTTGATGGAAAACATCCAGTCGAGAATGTTTACAATGTTTTGTAAAAGGAAATGGTTGCACACTAGTTGTCAAACATAACAAGTGCTTGTTCATTTTAACTTGAGTGTGTCAAGTTATAGAGAGAGTTTGGTCACACAAAAAAATCTTCCTCTTAAGTGGAGGTGCCAGGTGAATGGGAAGAAAATAATAATTTATATATATTTATTATTATACATTTTTTTTATTACTATTGATAAATTATATTTTACATATTAAAATAAAAATAAATTGTGTTGTGTTTGAACTATCTCCATATCGATTCTAAAATCCCAAGATCAATCTTTTACACTATGCGCAACCCTTGACTACAGTGCGAGAATCACTTCTAATTTGCTACCAAATTTTGTGCTATGCGAATAAAATGTATATATTTGGCAACTGTCTGGTAAATGTTTAGATTTCACTCACCAGTAATTGTGTAGTATAGTTGTTGAATATTCACTGCATTTTGAGGGTAAAAGTTGTTCTGTGTGTCCAAAGACGAGATCCACTCGACCCATTTGTCATTGAATAATGTCTCTTTTCATTCAGTTGTGGATCAAAAACAACTTCTAATTTCATTCTAATCTAATTTATTCACTTTAATCACACTGAGATCTATCTTGTTTTCATTCACTCATCTACACACACTCTTTACAGAAATGCCGGTTTTGTTTAGCACGCATTCAACAAATCAATGTAAATTCAATTGAACTAATATTATATTATATATTATAATATTATTATTTTGTTATTGAAAACATGGATTTGTTTATTTTTAAAAACCCATAAATGTACCAATATGATGAAAATATAATTAGTAAAATCAAGAGAACTTAAAGTGCAGTGTGTGTTTGACAGTTTACAATGTTGGAATCATTGGGATTTTATATTGTGAAGATTTGAAACATCACCCAGCCCTAGTTGAGTCACACTGATCGGTGTGTACACTTTTTAGGGAAATCATCCTATTAATGGCTTACTTAAAATTGTCTCTAAGAAAAGAATTTAAAACATCTTAAAAATTGCACACTTCACCCTTAACAACTATGTGTTGTTTCTGAGGTCACGTTGAGTCGTTGTTTACTGAAGTTCATGACAGTAAGGAGTCATGTAAGCATAGAACAGTTGTGTGAACTTGGATCTTTGCCCTCTCATGACATGGATTAAGCACGCCGGATCACTGACAGTGCTCACGTGTGTACGCTAGCATTTAATCACAGCATGGTGGCCTTGCCATTCTGAGCTTCTGTAAACTGTTGCCTGTAAAAGCCAAATAAGCAGACGGATAAAGGATGTCCGCTCAAAACCTCCAACATAATCCTCTCTTATCTTCTCTTTACCCTCCTCAAACACTCACACACTCTCTGCTCAAGTACATTGGCTGACAATGTTGAGACACTATGTTACAAACATTATGTTTTGTCTAACATTGAGTTCCTGCTGTAGTTTAGTTTCAGAGTATCTCTAGAAATGCTGAGACAGATGAAGGTCACTGGCTGGTATTATTTTAATAGACAATGGTGCTGTGAGAAATGTTGAAGGGGCAGACTTTTTTTCCCCTTTTATTTTGTTTTTAAATGCAAGTACATATATGCAGAGTATGTGAACCCTTTGGAATTACCTGCATTTATGAATAAATCTGTCTTAAAATCTGGTTATCTTAGTTACAATAATGAACAAACATTGAATCAATGAAACATTCACAGTGTAGGTTGGAAAAATGATGTGACCCCCAAGGCTAATGACATCACTAAAACTAGAGTAAGGAGTTGGCAAACCTGGCATCCAATTAATGCAATGAGATTGGAGGTGTGGGTTAGAGCTACTTTGACTTATAAAAAGCAATCAAACATTTTACGTGGGCCATGCCTCGTAAAAAGATCACAGAAGACCTACTATCAAGAATTGTTGCTTTCTTAAAGCTGGAAAGGGTTACAAAATGTTGCATGCTATTTAAAAATAAATAAAATAGGCAGTGAAGGGAGTATGCAGTAATTATCATTCTGAGGTTCCATATAGAACCCTAAAGAACCTTTTTTTTTTCTAAGTGTGTGGGTATAGCACATCAAAATCTTTTATTTTAGTTTTTCACAATATCTCCCCTTTAAGGGCACTTGAGTGAAGTATATATGAGCATCTGTGGCTAACTGGTTCTATTTAAATGACAGTGCAGCTGGGTGCCAGCGAGGTGAAAGTGATAACCATCATAATGAATTATTCAACAAGCTCAATAGAGTTCAGGGCAAGTTTCCAGAGTCACTCGAGTATTATTAAAGTGTCAATTGTTTGTTTGTTTAACCTCTTGTTGCGTTAGCTTGAGATATGTGCGTAGGCGCTCGCGAAATCTCACCTATGTGTGTGTGTGCGCGCGTCCTCAAAGCCTCAATCAGATTTGGTTCTTGTTGTTTAACTGGTTGCACTGCCTTCCTGTACCTGTGCGCACCGTGCTTGTCATGTAGAATATTCCAAACATTTCTGAGATAACAGCTGTTGATTCATAGGCTGAACTCATGAAGACTGGTTTCTCCAGTTCACATTGTGTTGGTTGATGTTTACATGAAATCAGTTCACCTTTTCATTATAGTGGATCTTATTTTTGTAGGACCCTCCAAGTGATTTTTAATCTGTTTATTCAGTTTATTATGCGATTTGTTTTTTTTTTTTTTTCCAAGGTCTAGAGCAAATGTTCCGAAACTCGAGAAACCCCACCGCTCTGAAGATATCAGGGATTAAATCGGTGGCCCACCAGCCCCTTTCAGTACAACATAAGATTACAAATAAGATGAAAGCCATGAAATCCACAAGTATATCTTGCCTTAATGCGAACAACAGTGTATGAGAAATTCAGGAGCACCTAGTTTGTTAATCCAGACTGATCTCACTGTGAAATTGGAAACAGTGGGTCGACTTCTTTAACTAAAATCGTTCTGTGCTTACCGAAATGTGAAACGGACACCAGTGGCCAAAGACGTAAGTGTTGTTGGGATTATGGGCATGTGTGAGCTAAATTTCCTGGGTGAAATGTCCATGGAAGGGCGCCAAAAACGAGTTGTTTTCATCTGTACAGGGTGAAAAACTTTGAGGAGGAATGCATATTTTATAAACTGTACCTTGCAAAACCAACCCGCAAACCTATATGGACCATCAGTGGAGTACAAATGTTATGTTAAAGGGAAAAATGCAATCTCTGAATCGTGCTCGTCACTTATGCCAGTGCGATTTTACTTTCTGGTTTCAACGCAGGATATGAACTGGGATCTCCCACGCTGCTGACACATTGCACTTCCGGTCGCAAAGGTAAACCGCTGGAGCCGAAGAAAAAATGTCTGATAGGAGATACCGCTTGTAAATGGTCTGCACTTATATAGAGCCCTTTTTAACCTTTAGCAGTATTCAAAGCGCTTTACACTGTGACTCATTTACCCATTCACACACACATTCATACACCAATGGTGGCAGAGCTGCCATGCAAGGTGCTAGCCTGCCATTGGGAGCAACTTGGGGTTCAGTGTCTTGCCCAAGGACACTTTAGCATGTGGACTCGTGTGGGCCAGGAATCAAACCACCAATCCTGTGATTAGTGGCTGACCTGCTCTACCACCTGAGCCACAGCCACCGCATGTCGGGGAGTCAGCATGATGTGTCCAATTCTAGGGTACTGGAACTCTAGGAAACGACTTGCTGACTTTCCATGTGATCATATTGATTAATCAATGCTATATGCTTCTGTTGAAGCCATCGGTCCATGTTATTTCAACTTTATTTGAAAAACCAATCTTTTTTTAGCTGACTTTCTAGTGAAGAACTACATGTCAGTCTCCATCAGTACATTTAAAATTGAAACATTCTTTCTATAGTTGTAAGCAGGCCACTGCAATCAAGGAATACCATTGCCATGAAGGGGTGTACCTGGTCTGCAATGATGTTTAGGTAGGTGGCACATGTCAAATTGACGTCCACATGAATGGCCGTACCCAGGGTTTCCTGCAGAACATTGCCCAGCTTGTTGTCTTCCCATGGTGCATCCTGGTGCCATCACTTCTCCAGGTAAACAACGCACACATAAAAGGCCGTTCACGTGATCTAAAAGAAAACGGGACTCTTCAGACCAGACGACCTTCTTCCACTGCTCCAAAGTCCAGTTCCGATGCTCGCGTGGCAATTGTAGTAGATTTCGATGGTTGACGGGTCATCATGGGCACTCTGACCGATCCGCAGCAGGGTGTGATGCACTGTGTGTTGTGGCGCATTCCTCCCGTAACCATTACAATTTTTGGTCTGTCCCTCCGCGGACCACTGTGGGTAGGTACTCGCCACTGCTAACCGGCAGCACCCCACACGCCTTGCCATTTCAGAGATGCTCTGACCCAGTCGTCTGGCAATAACAATTTGGCCCTTGTCAGAGTCACTCAGGTCTTTACTCCTGCCCATTTCTCCTGCAATCGAGAATGGATTATTCGCTTACCATCTAATCTATCCAGACCTTGACCATGTCAGGAGATGATCTTTATTTGCTTCACTTGTGAGTGGTCATAATGTTTTGGCATTTATTCAAAATGAAAATTCTCAAATTTAAATGCATACTTGAGTTGTGCAGAAAAGGTTATTCACAGAATTTCACTACTTTTAATAATTTGCAGAAAACATGGCCCTCTGGATTTTTGCATATTGTAAATGTTGTTTCTGTTAGTTATAAATTTGATAGAAAATTAAGATAAATTGAAGTGAAAACTTATTGTTTAATCGTGATTTCTGCATGAATTTGTTTGCCAACAAATGTGTGTATGCCTTGTTGGTAAATATCATCTTTTTAAAATAACACTTGATTTTTTTTCAAGGAACTCCCTTCAATGGAGAGGGCCACAACCCATACTTTAGGAAACCCTGATCTAGTGTGTATGTTTTCATCCGTAGGCTGTAGCTCTTCGATAATGTTGGGTGTACACTTCCTGTACATTCTCTCTGTAAACACACAGTCATGGCTCTTGTTTGGAAATGGCTGGATTATCCGCGCAGCCAGTGGTTTGTTTGACAGCGTCGTCATTGCACACGCTCGTAATGAATACATTGAAAGGGAGTCTTTTGTGTTATGGCAACTCTAGCTGTATCTACTGTTTGTTGATCATACGGTGATTATATAATAGTCGGGTCATGTGACCAGTTAACTTTTTGTTTATGGTCCGCACAGATTTGTGTGTATTTAAAGGTTTATTGCAGGTGTTTGTAAGAGCAATAATCACTATTGCCATACTACTATTGCTCATAGTTATGGTTAGGGAGTTTTAAACTTAAGGTGAAATAGTTGGTCATCAAAGAAAGTGGCATCCAGTGGATTCATTGGATGGTTCATTGATTCATTGGGTTGACAGCATGTGTCTTTGCTTTGGAAAGTGGTTTATATATCTTGGAGGCTTTGTGAAACTTTATGTCGCTGTGTTATCGCCTTCATCACTAAATATACACCCACTTGTGTTTAGCAGTCCACAGGGGTCGAGACATGAGTGGGGTGGGTTTGCTTTGACGGGACAGTATTTCCTTGAACAAATCGCTTTGGATTCTTTCGCAGTTTTGACCCGGTTTGGTCAAGACATTACAAAGTTCTGCTTGAAAACAGGAGAATCTCTCTTTGTGAAGTTCATTTTAGAAAGAATAGTTGGACAAAAAATGAAAAATGGAATTATGTGTCTCCAAGTAGGTCAGATAGATTGACTGATACAGTAGATGACAGATACAGTAGATGACAATCACAACGCATTCCTTTTTATTTTCCTCTATTGGTCCTCAAACTCAGGCTTGTGAAAGTTGCTGTTGTGTCTTCATGTTGAATATAATTAAAAAGGAACATTTCCTATTTTTACAGTTATAATTTTGGGAACTGCATACAGAAATATATTTGTTACTGACAGGCAAAATTATAAAATGTGAAGCTCTTGGTCCGTTATTGTGATGGCAAGTGGTATAAATCATACGTGTTCTTGGCTCACACCAACAACAAAAGCAGTAACCCTATTAATCTAGGGAAAGTTTTGCAAGGAAAAATGCATTCTGTAATGATTCAGGAATTTGCCTTGACTCTGCAGTAACAAAATGATAAATTACTGAAGATGGTTCTCATTTAAAACACATACAATACTCATTTAGTTGTTTGTAAACTCGTCATCACACTGAAAACCTTATATTAATAAATAGAGCTTTATATCTACAGGCATACTTTTCAAAATATGCTTTATCTGGAACATTCTTGCACAAATGAAATCATTATTACTAAATACAGTTGTGTTATTTCTTAAAGGGAAAGTTCACCCAAAAATGAAAATTCTCATCATTTACTCGCCCTTATGCCATCCCAGATGTGTTTGAGTCTTTCTTTGGCTGAATAAATTTTTTAGAAGAATATGCCAGCTCTGTAGGTCCATACACTGCAAGTGAATGGTGACCAGAACTTTGAAGCTCCATTTAACATTTCAGTCCTTTTTTAAGATAATTCTCCTCTCCGCCCAGTAGATGGCGATATGACAGTGAAACATTTGGAAGTGAAAGTGAGGATTTATAGTAAAAAGGACTTTAAATATTGATTTATCTCACCCACACCTATCATAACGCTTCTGAAGACATGGATTAAACCACTGGAGTCATATGGATTATTTTAAAGCTCCCTATGTTTGCATGATACAGTGTTATTTACAGGTTAATATTGGTAATATCGCAAGATGTGAAAAAAAATGCATTAAGATCAAAAAGAGGGGCAATTTTGAGTTCATAATGGCTTCATAATGACTGAATACAAATGCAGCACAAAATAGGCTGAATGTTCTTTCTGCTAGGTTTTGAAATCTTTATTTGTGCTTTTACAGCATTACACCTTCTGTAAATGTGCTCCGTTAGAGGAATTAAAACTAAAACATAAGCACAGTCCAGAAACGCATGCAGAAAATCATTTGATAACACCTAGTTTCTTAACTTCCTTAGAAATAACAGTGGCTTGAGTACATCTTTGGTTTCCTTTTTTAAAAATGTTAAGCTTTCATACAGCTGTATAGCACGATGTGGCTTTAAAATGTGCTCTAAAAATAAATATGATAATAGACTTCATTAATATCCCAGTCCATTTTTTCAAAACAATGGCAGTTGAAGGTTACTCGCTTTAACCTCCGGAGACCCGAGCATGACTTTCCGTTCCACTTTTTGATTTGTAACTAGTAGTGGGGTCTCAGTACGGTTCCAAATGCACCTTATTTTCATCCTGACTCCGTATACAGCTTCTGAAAGCAACATTTTCTAGCTTTTGGTTTCATGTGATAAATGCAAAGTTAATATAGGATATTTGAAGGAAAATGAGCCTGTAATCCACGTATGTGGTCATTGTGTTTAACTGCATGCTGTTTGTGATTTAATCAATGACATTTTTTAAATGCCGTATTAGATGAAACTTGAGATTCTAATCTTTTAACTCAAACCAGTTTTAATGTAAAAACGTAATGAGGTTTCTTACCAGGTATAGTTGTGTTGTCTTTGGCAGAAACGGCAATCTCCGCTGAGATCGGTGCCATGTTGTTTTGTCACGTGACTCGGAGCGTCGAAAGTTTAACTCTTTAATGACAGTCTAGAATCTCCTGAAGTGAGATCAGTCAGTTTAAATGAAATGAAATGATGTATAGCCTATAGTAATGCCAACGCATAATGTCCACACATGTGGACGTGAGGTCTCAGAAGGGTAAAGCTTAAAAAAAGGACCGTATGTGTTATAAAATTAGGCCATGTGACAGACTGCACTTCTCATTGGAAATCTTGACGTCACACCTTCATGAGAGAAGGTCAATACATTATGACAGAATTGTCATTTTTGTATGAACTGTTCCTTCATTCATTCTCTCATTTATAATTTCCGCCTCCCCTAAAATAGTGGTTTTAGGCAAACTATGCTTTTAACATTTTACCACTGCATAGTTTGCATAGTTTCCATACTTCCATTTGTGTTGTTTCATAGTTTATGGATTTCCGGTAGTTGCAGGGTTATCCACATTTTTGACTAGTAGTGTCTTTGCAAACTTATACATGTTTTTAACTCAGAGTTTTACTCGGGTGAGTGTAAAACAAGTCCAGATACTCCTAAATGAACTGAATCAATAATCTGAATCCATCAGCGTTCTGCTGTGACCTGAATGTCCAGAGAACCTCCAGCGACAGACTGACTATGCCACGTTATTCTGTTTTTGTTAACCCACTGAGTTCCTCTCCTGAGATATCTCATTCCTTCACAACACCACCTCATGTTCAACCTCATTTCTCCCCTACAGATCATGATCGAGTTCTGCCCTGGAGGTGCGGTCGACGCCACTATGTTAGGTAAGATCCTTCTGCTTTCATCGCATGTTATTATTTTTATGAAAGCCCCCAGCATCGTCGTTTCATGTTGTTAGTTCTTAGCTCATGGGTGAGTAGGTAAATTCTCTTTTCTGTAGTTGAAACAGGATATTGCATCATTTTGGGTGTTTTATGTACAAGCTAGCCAGGGTCACTCACAGTTCATTGCCTTAGGTTACAGCTCTTGGCCTTAAGAAGCCACATTTTGTCAAATTTGATCTTTCACTTCACAAAACCTAGAATGGATCAGGCTGTAGAATGAGACCTGCATACATGTGTATTTCAGTAAATCTCACGAAACCTGTCAAGAACGTGTTTCTGGTCATGTTTCACTACAAAATAATAATAATAATTTCTTTAGCAAAAAGAGAACAAAAGCCGGTTTTAAGGAAAATGTATATTTTAATTAATTAGAATACAATATAATATTTGAATATAATTATTTATATATTTTAATTAGAATAATTCATTATAAATGGAGCGGTCAATTGATTTTTAATCTAATTAATTGCATGGTATGCCAATTAATTAAGCAAATTAATGACAATTAATCGCATATGCAAATGTTTGCTGAGGAAGCGCCTCAAATAACAATGATTCAATATGTAATATATAATACAACATTCCCCCATGAGGAAACGGGTGGTACTTCAAGCTTCAATTGCTCAGATGGTACAATTATTCCTTATTATTATCCAGGGACATGATAATTGCATTAATTAAAGAAAAACATTTTTAAATGAATCACACAGAATTGGCACGTTAAATCGCAGCCCTAATTATAATTATACATGATTAATCATGAGTAATTTTTGTTTGATATTTTGTTTAGGAAAATTAAGCACATTTCCAACCAAATTCTCATTAATGTTATGCATCTGGACATTTTTTATATATATATATAATATATACATACATACATACGTATAGTTTCCACATATGTGGACCTCTTGTTCTTAAGGGCGCTGACGTGCGAAAAATGAACAGATTTGTTAAAGCGGCATATCAAACAAAACTAGAGACTCTACTCTTTACAACCAAACAGGTTTCAATGAAATAACTTGGAGATTTCTTACCGAAGGCACTTTAGTTGGCGTTTCCCTGAAGTGTTTCTACAGCCGAAATGGACTGCATGCTGTTTTGTCATGTGACTCGGTGCGGCAGATGTTAACCCTTTTAATGACAGTCTAGAGTCTTATGGACAGTATTCAGTCAGTTTTTATCCTTTTAAATTTTGTGTTGCGTATAGTGAAGCCAAAATACAACGTCCATGCATGTGGACGCTGGGTCGCATGAGGATATATATTGTAAATTGTGAAGTAGTTATACATCATGGTAGTATTAGTTTTACTGACATTATGCAGATTTTAATGAAGTATCGGTTTGGTGTTTGTTTGTTTGTTTGTAGAGTTGGACAGAGGTCTTGAGGAACCTCAGATTCAGGTGGTCTGTAAACAGATGCTGGAGGCTCTTCTGTACCTCCACAGCATGAAGATCATCCACAGAGACCTGAAGGCCGGAAACATCCTCCTCATGCTAGAGGGAGACATCAAGCTAGGTGAGTATGTTGATGTGTCTTCGGACCGAATGTCTGAATTTGTTTAGGCTAGGTTAAGTTGATCCGAAAAAGTTTCTATTCTAGATGAATGTCTTTTTGTTTCATAAATTAACTCTTGCGTCTTTGGGCACTTAAAAACGTTGGTTCTTTTGGTGCGCTTTGTTTGATATGTTTCTCTTAGTAGATCTCTGTACAGGATTGTGGGTAATGTGGTTCTTCACTGGAACTACTAATGTAGTTCTTCACTAATGTGGTTCTTCACTTCCTCCTATTAAACACAAACAAAAATGTAATTGAAACAATGCAGACTAAGTGCTTTAAACGAAGATTTACCTTTGATTAACAACCTCTGAGCTGACAGTTGGTCTGTCTTTAAAGGTTTAACGGTTAATTAATTCCCCTATGGAGAAAATAAATGGGATTTTTACTTCTGGAACCAGACTGTTGGGTTCTATAGGGTTTCAGAAACTTTGCTGCTTGGAATTTTACTTCTACATTTTTCTACGTTCGGTTCTATGGGCTGCCATAGACTCCCAGCCAAAAGAATAACAATAATATGGAAAACTAATGGATACAATAGGGGCTACAGCCTCTTCAAGGCTTGGCCCCGAATTAAAATATGGCCTTTGCATGAGTGCTGGTGTGATTTTATCTCAGAAGATCTCCTTCTGTTGACCTCTCACATCATTCTACAGACACACACAGTCACAGGAAGACTAACTTTCCCCATAAACCTTTTAAAAGTATCGTATGAGGATTACGTTGTGCACCAGATTGCCAAAACTTGACTAATGATATTTCATTACACTTCTCCACTCAAGTCTCACAGGATTTAGTAACTGGAAGAAAGAATTATCCCTCAGAATTCTGCTTCGTTAATGACACTCCAGAATATCAGGCCAAAAGATCCTAGAGTAACTGCCCTTCAACAGTTCCTTTGAGAGTAACATGCCCCGTAATATGCTCACTTCCCTGCTATATAGTATGACAAGTGAGTAGGATGTCTGAAAACTCTGTATTCATGAAACGGTTGGAAAACACTACCCGGATGACCTACTGCATTTGCTGAGATTCTGAAGTGGGCTACAACCCTTACCCATGGTAAAATCTCTGTAATCTGCAACTTTTGGTGGTTTTTCATTTTAACTATCCTCAGTTACAGTTTTTTCAGATGTCAGCTCAATAAAATCGCTGGGGCCCAAATATCAAGAAGAGTTACACCATTTGACCTGAATAAAATGTGTCTTTCATAAAAAGACTAACAGTTTTTTATCTATTTTACACTTATTTTAGTGTCCTTGTTACAGTGTAATACTGAGTATTATTATTTTTTATCCCCTTTTCTCCCAATATTGGAATGCCCAATTCCCACTACTTGCTCACCTCAATCCGGGTGGCGTGACACCGCAGAGACTCGCAGTATATGGAGGCTCATGCTACTCTCTATGATCCTCGCACAACTTGCCACGTTCCCCATTGAGAGCAAGAACCACTAATCGTGACCACAAGGAGGTTATCCCATTTGACTCTACCCTCCCTAGCAACCGGGCCAATTTAGTTGCTTAGGAGACCTGGCTGGAGCCACTCGGCATACCTGGATTCGAACTTGTGACTCCAGGTGTACCCATGCCCCCTTCAATTCTGAGCATTATTAATTAAAAACATATACTTGGTATAGGGTTATGGTTTGTAGTAGGGTTAGTTACTTGTAATTATGCATAATTTGTATGAATATTTATAACAAGGACACTGTAAAATAAAGTTACCATTTTATTTATTTATAACTTCACATATAGTCAAGAGGGTCTAAAAGGGTGCTCTGTTTTATGGCTGTTTTATTTGGTGGACAACATTTTTTAGAATATATATATATATTGGAACCACTTTTTTTTTAAATTTAAACCCCATAAAATTCAAAAATGATCAAATACAGCAGGCAACAACATTAGACAAAACATAGACTGTGTCCCAATTCACATAATATCCTTGCTAAATCGTATGTAAAATTGGTGAATCCCAAATCATTGTGTGTTAATAATAGTATGCCTGAATGTTGTACTTTTTCTAAAGTGCACATCCACAATTTGTTGAGGTATAGAACAGGGGGTTGTGGCAGTTTGAAACGGTGGTTGTGACTGTTTGTGCTTTGAAGATGAAGTTGAACTTTTATAATAAATTTTATAATAAATTTTATAAAATTAAGGCATTAGGGCAATTAAGTTAGCTAGATGCTAATGCTAACATGCAAATGCTATCAGAACACAACATAGTTGTCTGTGGAATCAAAACACAATTTTTTATATGTAGTATTTAGTTTTAGCTACATTTCTGCCCTTCATTGGTGATTTTGCCCTGTCCCACCTCAGTAGTCTTGGCCAGTGGGTTGCCACCCATCCTGTAATACATGCGTATTTAAAAATGAATGAAACGTCCCATATTGAATTAAAATGGGTCGTGACTTGTCAAGTATTTAAGCTGGTCTGATGCAGTCACCGCAAAATCATTCAAGATGATTCATTTAACATAGGCACAATTTTCAATGAATGTCAATGGTGGGAAAGGGGCTGTCTGAAAAGTCCTCACATTGTGCTAAAACTGAAAGGTGTGGTAAGGGACCGTCTGAAAGCTTCACCTAAAGTTCCTTCTACAGATGTTTGAAGTGACATTAATACCTGCTTTTAGGAACTCAAGAGATTGTAAATGTTGTAATGTTGCATTTTTGATGAAGGACCAAATCTTATAATGCACTATCTCTGGTTTTATTGCAGCTGATTTTGGCGTTTCTGCAAAAAACACGAAAACTCTCCAAAGACGAGACTCTTTTATAGGGACACCATATTGGTAAGTGATTATAAATATAAAAACATTATCTCTGGTCCTCTGTTACTGGACTGAATTAATGTTCTATATCAGACTGCTTTAAATCATTTCAAACTTCTATAACGTTGTACTCCAGTGATATTCAGGGTTTCTGTCACACCACACTGGACAGGTAATCGATCATTAACTAAGGTTTAGCATGAATGTCCTAAAATGTATGAACTATTTATCTTACCTTTGGCCCTTCAGGACACACAGAAGCTCATCTATTTCAGCATCTCTTTATTTACATGCCCTCAGATTTCTGTCTTTTTTCATTCATTATTTTAATGGCTAGTCAGTGATTGGCCTGCAGCCCTTTACGACAGGTTTTCTCAATGGAAATGTATTCAAATCCATTTTTTTATTTATCTATCTGCCCTGAAAAAGAAAAAACTGGTTTTAAGATGGTTTAGCTGGTCTCCTGTTCTGGTTATGCTAGTGTTTAGCTGTTCAGCTTCCTGGTCTCCCAGCCTGACCACTACCCACAACAGCTTGCCAGGCTGAGATTTCTATTGGATGTGCATTATGGGACTCTAGCACCTGATTGTTCTGCTCTGATATGTCCTATGTGTTCAGGATGGCTCCCGAGGTTGTGATGTGTGAAACCATGAAGGACGCTCCATATGACTACAAAGCAGATATCTGGTCTTTGGGCATCACACTGATAGAGCTGGCTCAGATTGAGCCGCCCCACCATGAGCTAAACCCCATGAGGGTCCTGCTAAAAATTGCTAAGTCTGAGCCTCCCTCCCTGGACCAGCCTGCCAAGTGGTAAGCCACAAAGAAGGGGGGGGGGGAGAGAGAGGGGGTTTGTGAGTGAACGCCTAACTGTGTGCTGACCTACAATGTACTACCCAAAGATGGGCCTTTCTCTGAGAAAATACTGTTGCTTGTTTAGTTAGATTTATAGCTTTCATCATTTCAAGGATCTGTCAAAAATATGTTTTTATATGACAGAGTTTGGCTATAAGAGATTGTATACCTTTCCTGTGTGAATGTTTAATGGTTTTGTATATTTTAGGTCAATGGAATTTAAGGATTTCCTGAAAAAGGCCTTGGATAAAAACCCAGAGACAAGGCCGAATGCTGCTCAGCTTCTCGAAGTAAGGAATTTCACACATACTCAAGTTATACTTCCTATATACCATTTCCCAACAGGAGTCTGAATTTATTTAAACTCAAGGCTCTTTCAGGCAATACGTGCAAATGATCGTGCCTGAAGGAAACGCCCTCAGAAAACCACAGGTCACCTTATCAAGGAAGTCACTTCCTGTCCCGGTGGACGGAGGGAATTACTGCAAATTACATTAATTGTGTAGGATATTTCTGCACGATCCTCCGCTAACCACTGGCTGAAACTAGAACTGAACAGCTGAGGAGTTCAAAAATGGACAATGACTGTTTACTTTCAAAAGATAGTTCAGATTAATATTGGAATATGGTCATATTCTTAATATATACAAAGTTTTTCTAGCAAGTCAGTCCACTGTCAGCCGTGTTTGAAATGCTTTCGGGAGGCTATTTCCAGTGCAGCTCCTATCTACTTGAATGGGGAAGGTTGTTTTCTCCAGAACTCCATGGGGTAACACGTATGTGAAATATTCTTCTCATTCAGTTATCAAAACGAAAATATGAGGAACAAAATCACAATGTGTCTTCACATTTTTCACTGCAGGCTTATCTTGTATATGATGCCGCGAGTGACACGACTGGTGCCATTTGCAGCATATAATGTAGCCCCACCGCCCCTGCTGATACCACTTTCTCTTCTGTTTCATATTGCTGAATGTAACACCCTGTCACACAAAAACAGCCAGAGTGACAGATGGTTTATGGGCTGAAGGTGACATTGATAGGAGGCATTATGTTATTGTGTGAAGTGCTGTACCCTGAGCTCATATACCTGCATTTTATCCTGCGTGTCAATACTTAACCAAACATTTACCACAAAGTCTAAGCATTTATAGGCAGGTCTGTAGATCATAGAAACCAAGATATAGGTCGAGAAACCATAAAACTTCTGAAATAGAATAGCTTAGCACACCATGAAACCCTAGTGAACTGCCCTTATGAGAATGTTGCAAAAGGTGTTGGCAGCATTATTATAGATACGTTTGTTTACAGTATGCAAATCTAAAGTAAATCTTCAGGTTACAGTTTTAGACTTTTATTTATTTCAGACACATTTTTGGCCCCATTTTGACAGGTGTGTTTGAGTATAGAATCTGGGCGTGACAAATTATTTGCTTTCTAAAAATAAAACATAAAATTAAAACCTTAGATTATGAAATGTATTAACTTCTAAAGCCACTTTTTGTATTGTTTGTATCATTATATTGTTTTGTATCAATGTTTTGCTCTTCCACAATAGAGTCTTGAATTTTCAGATTTTATTATATTATCATTATATTATAATAAATCCAAAAAATGGAAATTGGGCTTGGCAACTGATTCATATTTGCTTACTAAAAATACAAACTGAGATAAGCACTGAAATGAAATTGAAAACTTTAAAAATTATATTTATAACTGAAAAAATACAATTATATGAGACTTGTAACTGAAAATAGAGCACTTTAACTAATATTTCTATTTTTTTAATTCAAAAATACTTTGTAATTTGGCTACATACTGTAGATTCTTTACCCTACAATTCATTATTACTTGTATACATTTATACGTGTTCTTGGCACTTCTGCAACTGAAAAGCCAAAACTGATCCGTCACAATTCTGTTGTGCAGGCAAATACATTGCATAGTATTTAGAACAGGGAGTATGTGAATTGAGGTGCAGTATTTGTCTTTATTGACTGTAGTTTTCTCTTCATTATCAGAGTAAGTTGCAGTCATATATTTGAGGGTAATTGATATTGTTGGTCTTGTGTTTTTAATGCTTGACTCCCCATCGCATGCGCTCAGCAGCTGTGACACTTCAATTAAACAAGGTGCAACTCGGCTGAATAAAACATGAGAGCAGCGTTTATCTGTTTCACCAGTGCTTTCACAGCTTTCACTGTTCCTGTGCACCTCTGAACCATCAACCAACTCAGCTATTCTCATAATTAAACACCGGCTCACCCGCTCGCTTGTTTTGTTTATTCTATTGCTTATTCTAACATTCATTTGTCCTGTCGTTCATTATATCATTAATTTGATCATTTGTTCATTCTAGCATTCGTTTGTTCTGATGGTTGTTTGGTACTATCGTTTGAATTTATAGTTCGTTCTAACGTTTGTTCTAACATTCATTTGTTCTGTCCTTTTGTTCTCATTCATTTTATCGTTCGTTTATTCTAGCCTTTGTTTGTTGTAGCGTTAATTTTATCGTTTGTTCATTCTAGCTTTTTTGTCATTTTGTCATACATTTATTCTTTAGTTTGTTCTAACATTCGTTTTTTCTATAGATTGTTCTTTTGTTTGTTGTAACATTTGTTTGTTCTATCGTTCGTTTTGTCATTAATTCTGTAGTTTGTTCATTCTATTTTTTTATTTTATCATTTGTTTGTTGTATCGTTAGTTCTTTTGCTCATTTTTTGTCATTCATTCTATCGTTTGTTGTAACATTTGTTTGTTCTATCGTTAATTAATTTTTTTCTATAGTTCTTTTATTCATTTTATCATTTGGTTGTTCTATTGTTAGTTCTTTCATTCGTTTTTTTTCATTCATTCTATTGTTTGTTCAATCTATCGTTTGTTTGTTCGTTCTAGTGTTTGTCTTGTATAGTTCATTTGATCTATAGTTCTTGTTCATCTATTCTATTGTTCTAGTGTTCATTCTATTGTTTTGTTTGTTCATTCTATCATTTGTTTGTTTGTTTGTTCATTGGTTTGTTCTAGTGATTATTTCTTGTATAGTTCATTTGATCTATAGTTCCTTTTGTTCATCCATTCTATTGTTAGTTTTATAGTTTTTGTTTGTTCTAATGTTCAGTCCATTATTTTTTTCTGTTGTTCATTTGTTTTAACATACTTTCCAATGTTTCTTTGTTCGCTCTATTGTTTGTTTGTCTACCATTTTGTCTATTGTTCTGTCTATCGTTCGATCCACATTATCTATGTATCTACAGTATCTGTTTATCTGTGTATATATTTGACTGAGTTTATACTCTTTGATTGTAAAATGGAAACGGATTAATATTTCACCATTTGGTCTGTTTTTCAGCACCCATTTGTGAGCGCTGTAAAGACGAACCGGCCACTGAGAGAGCTGGTAGCAGAGGCTAAAGCTGAAGTGATGGATGAGATCGAGGACAATCATGAAGAAGCAGAATATGATGAGCCGACTGACCTCTCACTTGTACAGGTCTGACATTCTTACTTATAAATCACTCACAATATCTCTTTTAATTTGTGCTGATAGTTTTGTAGATCATATAAATAATGTTAATGGAAAAGTGCTCCGGGTGCAAAGAGAAATTATTTTGTTGTAACTTGTTGATGAAGTGTAAGTGACATTGTATCAAAAGTTGAATCTGTTTTTCCATGTAGGCTTATTGGTGAAAGGTGACCACACACATACACGCGCATATATATATGAGCACAACAGTGTTTGCCCACTTTTGACTTTGGTTCTGGAAGTATTTTTACCAATACATGTTCAAAAATGTTTTCTAAGCCATGCACCCAAACCAATCACCTCTGAGGAGAATCACAACACTAAAACGTATAGGAAAAAAGACAATGTACAAGACTCTGTACTTAATGTCTTAAAGGAAGAAATAAAGTACAGTCCCGTGAAGCATTGCGTATTACTAAAAATATCGCTCTTGGATAATATCGATGCATTATTATTCTTGGTTAACATTTCACAATACTTGGTAAAGAGTGTTTTCCCCTCACCTCTAATAGCCATAATATTGTTTCATGACACCCTTTCTCAAGGGCAATAGGCGCCACTACACCCAGTTGTGCCTGAAACAGCACAATGTGATTGTGATGTCACATCCTCAAACATAATCTGACTGTAACAGAACTTGTTCTCACCCAACTTTAACATTGGTGTCTCTAATTAAAGAGTAATTCTTGGCCCTCCTTGTATTCCAGGGATAAAGTGGTGATATGGCACAATGGTATGAGTGTTCAAAAATAGCTCTTAAAAAAACGTCCTCTTCCTGTGGCCTTCAACCACTTAAATAATGAAACAAAAGTCGTGCCATTCACACTTCTTCAGAATTAAAGCACTGGACCCTTCTATTACACAGAAAAAGTGGTTACAAAAACATTTAACAATAAGAATTTCACAAGAGACATACTTCAATATATTACATATGATATGCCTTACTGTTGTTATTGTTCTTGGGGTAACTAACCCCTAATCTAAAGTTTAAAGTTAATAATCCAGCACCATTTGTGCTACAGACATGAATGAATCCTCAAATCCTGTGGCTTGTTGAGAAGTGTGATTATTACATACAAGTGAATATAGATATTATGCTTGGTAGACAATTAAATGGTAATACAAATCCCATAGATTTACTATACGTTGAATAAGGTACTGAACCATATCAAGAGACCAGTACTTGAGCTAGGGTTCTTTTGACACAATCCAGTAAGTTACCACCTAGCAACCACATAGTAACAACAGCATTGATACAGAACCCATAAACAATCACATGGCAACCACCCACTTTAGCAATGCACTGAACACTACCCAGAACACTTTAGCAATGGACTAAACACCACCCAGAACACTTTAGCAATGGACTAAACACCACTCAGAACACTTTAGCAATGCACTGAACACCACCCAGAACACTTTAGCAATGGACTAAACACCACCCAGAACACTTTAGCAATGCACTGAACACCACCCAGAACACTTTAGCAACGGACTAAACACCACCCAGAACACTTTAGCAATGCACTGAACACCACCCAGAACACTTTAGCAATGCACTAAACACCACCCAGAACACTTAACAATGCACTAAACACCACCCAGAACACTTAACAATGCACTAAACACCTCCCAGAACACTTTAGCAATGCACTAAACACCACTCAGAACACTTAACAATGCACTAAACACCTCCCAGAACACTTTAGCAATGCACTAAACACCACTCAGAACACTTAGCAATGCTCTAAACACCACCCAGAACACTTTAGCAATGCTCTAAACACCACCCAGAACACTTTAGCAATGCACTAAACACCACCCAGAACACTTTAGCAATGCACTAAACACCACTCAGAACACTTTATCAGAGACTAATTGGCCTTACAAGAACCACTTCTATTAAAACAAATGGGAGAAATTGGAACACCCAATATGGTCGGTGTAGAAAAGTCAGCCAGTAAAAAACAGCCAGTCACCTTTTAGATACAGACAGTTAACTTGAAAAAGTGCACACGCTCATTTCCCCATTAAAGTATATAGGACCTGTACTTTTATGCTGCTTGGAGTCATAGAAAATAGCTACTCTGGAGTATCTCAACTTCTGTTATCTTTAGTAAGAAACAGTGAAGAGCAAGACTTTAAAACTCTACTTTACAAGACAGGAGGGCTAAATTGTGCTGTGGTGTATGAGCTTACACTGATCTCTGACCGGTTGCCATCTCTAGTGTCTTCATTAATAGGCGTTCATCATTTCAACACATTTCCTCCATAAGTTTGAGTATGGCCACTCAGCTGCAGCATTATTTGTTTACTCTGACTGACTTTAATAAACCTGTGACTTGCCTTTAAACAGAAATGCTTTTTAAACCATTTTGAAGGAGTTCCCATGTATGCTGGACATTTGTTGACCAATTTTTCTTCCCTATGTGCTCCAACTCCTCCATTTAAAAAAAAAAAACAATTATTTTAGTATAGAAATTCATGTGTAGGCACAATTTATAAATGCCTACAACAGGTTTTTAACATCATTAGAAACAAATTCAGTCAAACACTGGTAGTGTATATATCATAACCTTCTCTCTATCATAACCTGTTTCTAGGCCCCAGGAAAGGACCCGTCTGAACCCAGTGAAACCAGTTTAGAAGGGGACCATCCTCATGACCTGCACCTCACCGAAACTCTAATGGAGGTTGAGGAGGAGCCGAGGAAGCCCGTGTCCACCAAGACCCCCATCAAAGAGCAGGAGGACAGCCTCAGCGATAAGTTCCCTGATGAAGATCATGACAAACCTGAGAGCGAGACATCAGGCAAGACCTCCAGCTCTGACTCTGGGATTGAGGATGGGAAAAGCACACCTACCTTGGAGGAGGACACCAAAGTGGTTGAGAACTCCGAACTGGAGCTACCTTTACCACTGATGAAAGCAGAACCTTCATTGTCATTGCAGTCTACTTCAGACACCCAGAAGCAACCATCGGTGATGTCAGTGAAACCTTTGAAAGAAGCCCACCAAGAGGGAGCTCCAGACTCACTTCTATCCACCAAACAACCATACGAGATGCTCGACAAAACCACATCCAAGGAGCAGATAAACCTGGTGTCTGGGGTGAGCGACAGGTCGTCTTTGGTTGGGGCGGATGTGGACAGTTTGGTTCCTTATGCAAACGGCAGGTTATCGAAGCGACACTCTGACACTGGCAGTGAGAACATGGACATCAGCCTGAATATGTCTGGAGATATGTCTGTCAACAAGGACTCCGGGTCCATCTCTTTTCGGGTACATCTGTATTTGTTTCTATTATTTTGTACATAATAGACCTGTTTGCTGGGGGTTGTAAAGTTCCTTTTTAGTGAAACTAAAGCTCTGTTCCAAAACCTAGTGAGTTGTTTTACGCATTTTGACAAGCTTAGTTCAGGTTCACCTGATCATTGGCTTTGTTGTCCGTGCAGATGTACGTTTATTTTGTGGATCTAGCTGATTAATGTCAAAAATAGATAGGATGTGTTTGAGTGAGGTAATTAGCCTGGTATTAAATTTCATTGTACAGGTGTTCAGCTCTTACAGCTCAAGCGGGGAAATTCCCAACATACTGTGACTGGATTATTTCAGTCGATTCAATAAAAAATATTAAAAGGTGCGAAAAACACTGCAAAGGGTTAGTGCATTGTTAATATTAGACGTAGACCGATATGTTCTGTGCCGATTGTTGCCTTTTGGAACTATCGGTTATTGGCAAAATTCTCTGCCAATAGTTGTGGATAGTTATTTTTTAATCTATATTGTAACACTTAACGATGGCAAAGGAGGAAGCTGGGACCGGCTTGACAAACACATAGACATTTAATAACTCTTTTCAGTGTATAAAGAAACAAAAACCCGCACTGCTTTTCAGCTACGTCAAATCATAAAACGCACAAGAACACCGACAAGCTTTGTGCATCTCTCTCCCATCTGCCGCGGTCTCTTCTTAAATACTCCTGCCTCCCCTCGCTGGAACACACAGGTGGAAGTCATTCACCACTTATCTTCCCAACCTCGCTCTGCCCAGGCGCCGCTTGGCTCCGCCCTGCTCACCACATATATATTTACAAAACTCTCTTCATCTGGTGAATATATTTGCTATAAAAAGTTTAGAGCATTGTAATGGAGCCATGTCCCCAATGTATAGCTTGTTTATAGTTAAAAGTCCCGCATTATGCACCAAATTGTATTTTCCTGGTTATTATTGCGAATTTGGTTGCACAATAAACTGCTTTGGGATTTATGATGCTCTTTTTAGGCTTAATGTATGAACCCTTCATAATAAGCAAAGGCTAAGAAATGTTTTATCATTCTAGAAATAATTTTTAAACTACCAGCCAATTAATTGGTTATTGCCTTTTCCACCACCTAACACTATCTGCAAAATCCACAATTTTAAAATTAACCAAAATTGCAAACAAAATTAACCTTGCATAGGATGCATTCTCGTATCAATCTGTGCTACTTTTTTTGGTTGATGCATCAGACGGATGTTTTTTGGAGCGTCTCGCTGAGATTTTTCCATATTTCACTGGTTTTATATTAACGATTGTTTAATAAACATTATAAATAGAGTTTTTAGGAACTTGTGCCAATTCAAAAATAGTTTTAAACTTTCAAATCACGTCTTAAGGCCCCTTTATTCTGAGTTGTGCTCCGTCCGTCTGTCTTTTACGGAACGAAAGTAAGAACATTTACTGCTGTGTGGCTCCTTTACTCATTTTATGCTTTCTGAAATACCCAAGTAGGAATAGCTGCAGGCCGAAGACATCCAAATGTGGGTAGAATAGCCAAAAGAGGGCGGGGTTATTTTTGTATAATTAATCACACTGAATTAACGTGTTAATATAAATCTCTGATGAGTCTCGACTCTGTGTATAATGGACATGAAGGCAATGCTTTTCGTACGTCTTAATTTTGGACTGCTCTGCATTTTACGATAAACTCTTGAAAGACAAGCGCACTGAGAAATATAGCTGCCAGCGAAAAGTACAAGGTGACAACAGTTACAGATGCACCCTCTACTTCACATTGATCTGTGACTAGGTAAGGATATGTCAATTTTATTTTTGCTGGGAGGGGCCGTCCCACTTTCCACGAGCAGGAATCTGGTCACCATACCAATAAAACACTTGGTCTTTTCATTAATACTTCTACATATACCATGTTGACATCGGTTTACCGAGTGAGCGCCAGCTACACATTTGGGCCGCAGTTGAACAGAGCCCTGCTTATGAGCGCTTGTGGAACATTCTGGAAGCGTGTGGTGGCACTGAGTGGGCAGTCCAGACAGTAGTACAGTGAAGGTACACAGCTCAAACAGGGTGTGGAAGTTGTCAAACAGAGCTGAGCCTGTCTACAGAAACCTCACCCATCCAAATCAGCTCCTAATGCTCAATGGACGAAACCGTACAGTTCTGCATGTATTAAAGATTTGACTGACAGGAAGTGACAGATGGTGTTTTTCACTAATAGGGTACAGATTGGTGTCCCATGATTTTAAAGAGGCACAATCTATTGCAACACTGAAATTGAGAAACATGGCTTCAAAGTTGTTTTTGGTTTCAGTATGGATTTTGTAGATGCTGCAGTTTTCACACTCCGTTAGTAAATGATGACTACATTTTTATTTTTGGGTGCTCTATTCCTTTAACATGCTGATTTTGTCTCGTCACACCTTGGATTTTTCGACATTCTTGACCATATCGAACAATTAAAATCCTACAAATGTGTCATCATTTTGAATTTATATTCATTCCATAAAGAAATATTTTTTTTAATTGGTCATTTTAAATACCAAACGTGTAATCTTTAGCTGTGTCCCACATTTTTTTTTTTATGGTAAATATAAGTTTATAAAAACTTAAGTGATGGCTTAAATTAGGCTAAATCTGCAACCCTGTTACCCCAATTTGTTTATTTAATTAATTTGATATTTATTTAATGTTTTATATGCTTAAAAACAATAACTAAATCACACACATCAATAACACACAAATAATCAAATAAATGTAAAAAAATGGCTTATGTAAGATTTTGTTTGATTGTATTTTATTTTTACATTTTATTATTTTGATGTTTATTTCTAGAAAATAAAATCGCACATATCAGGGTTTAAAACGGTTTAGAAATGTCCTAAAAATCGTTAACCTATTACAAAAATATAAAATATCAGGGTTTTAAACTGTTTGAACATAAAAATCGTTAACCTATATTTTGCGAAAACGTTTGTTTGATTCTCCGTATACTGGACATAAGTCAGGCATATGAGGTGTCATTTGAAAGTTTAGAATCTGACCTTTTCAGAGATAATCATCACTTCTGCATTTATTTTTCTTAAAATAACAAAATAAGGACTCAAACCTTTGCAGTGAAAATTAGCACCCCCTAGAGGTAATGAGGTAGAAATATTTATATGAAAATTAAAGTTCTTCACATAGCACATAAATGGACCATTTATATATCAAATGAAATCCCTCATTCTCAGGAAACAAAATGAGCCATTGTTTACTTGGCTGTGAGCTTGCTTGACTGAATAATCTAATGTTATATCTTGGATGTCCAGAACAAAATATGACATCCAGAAGGAAAAGCATGCTAAACAAATCATCATAAAAAATATAATGATAATTTGTTATATATCATCACAAAGGAAAGGATCCCAGCTTTATAATGACAATTAAACTGAGCTTCTAGTCCACTCAGAGGCCGAGATATTCAGTGAAGCAATGGGGAGGTGCATGAACTGAAAATTAGATTGAATGTCTATGGACGAGCACATCTGTGAGGGCTAAAATGCGTTAGAGTGCCACCTATATTTCAGATCTGAATAATGTGATGGAGGGAAAAAATAAATTCTAGTGCTTGTTGGTGGAATGAAATGAGACTAATTCAAAGTGAGGTAGAGAAAATAAGGTACCCCCCCCCCAATATCATAAGATTTTAAACACACACACAATATTATTTATGGATATTTCAAGTTTTTGTTTTGGCGGGATTCAGTAAAAAAATAGACCCATTTTTTTGTCTACAGTATGCGTGAATGGTGAGCTTTTAAATTTGAGTGTGAAAAATTGAAAGCGGCAGCCCAAAAATGAGTTTAAGTGGCTAAAGTAATTTCTGTGTGTGGAGATTTCTCTATATAAACAGTCCCTTTCTGGTGCATATCATACAGAAGTTACATGGTATCTCTGACTTATTGGTTGAACAGGCCTTATTTAGTCTGGACCAGTCAAAACGCTTAAACAGATTGTAGTTCCCTTTGGTACCGCTAGTCGTGCACAAATTGCACACTAAGTATTGTGTTTATGCTTTGAACAGTGTATTTTAATGTTTTTCCCAGTACAATGGTTTGCCCCATATATTTCCACTGTAACTCTAAACATTATTTTATTTTCTTGTTTTTACAAGTTGAGGAAGAGTTGAAATTATTATTTTTTGTCATAGAGCTTAAACTTGTATTGAACCCATAGCATTTCTTTAAATGAAGTCATTCACTCGCATTTTTCAAGCAGCTCGCCTTTTGAAGATCATGTCAGATCTTCCATCCGTTACCAGTAAACACTCTTTGTTTCTGGTTCATTCAGCATTGTACATCTGTCTCTGTGATGATTGTCGGGACGGCCATCACTGGCGTTCTGTTCATTGTTTAGGGTGCCAGAAAACAGCCCCATTTCTCATGTCTGCTTTTTACTCTGTGGAATTCATCAGTTTAACTCTTTCCTGACCTTCAGTTCTGATACTACCATCGGTATCGAAACCTGCGGCAGACTGAAACCACATCACAGGATGGACAGACATCATTCAGTGTCTCGCAACAGCAGATCCTATCACGCTCAACACATACACTTTCCCACAAAGCTAAGATCTGTAGTGTGCCAGGCGACAATGTAATTACATTGCAAGATACTAATAAAAAGTAGTTTTTTTTTTTTATTTAATGAAATATGTGATCACAAAAAGATATAATCATTCTGCATTGAAGCCTTTTTTGGAACCAGTTCAATAAATTGAATCGGCCTTTCCTAGAATACTTGAGAGAGAACGCTTCATAGCTATTTCTTGGCATAAGTAGTTTGCTGATTAGCTACTGGCACACTACTGGAAAACTAGCTAAGTTAGCGTCTCTACTTTTAGTTAGTTACCAGTACTCCCCGACACTGTATAGACGAAATGAAATACAAACCCTTTTCCTTCAGTGTCCTTCAGGATGTGCATGTTTACTCAGCTGTGTTAAGCACATACAGGTCTTAATGCATAAGTGATGACATTTGTCTGACAAGATCAAAACCATGTCACTTAGCAGGATAGATCACCATCATAACCGTATTTGATCTGATTAACTAGAGCGTGCAGTCTTCAGTATGCCATTGGTACATGTGCCATCTTGATAAAACAAATTCCTTGCATGAAGAAATCCAAAAGTTCATTGTGAGATTCACATATTTGCATTGAATGACAGCAGTGAATGAGCTCAGAACAGCACAAAGACATGTCCAGGTTACATGTAACAAAAATAAAAAAAATACAATAACATTTAGATTTTATTTATTTTTGTAGGACAAGCACACTTTCCCCCAAATTCTCATTACTGTAGTGCATCTGGATTATTTACTTGGGAATAATTGATTTTTATTGTGATTTTTATTTGATTCTTATTATTGTTATTAGAGGTCGACCAATAATGGATTATGACGATACGATAACTCAGGTGGTGGAAAAGGCCTATAACCGATTATTCAGCTGATGGTTTTTAAAATCTATTGACAGAATGTTACAACATTCTCTTAATCGGAACAGACATCGAGGCCAGAGTGCAAAATGAATAAAACCCTAGATATAGTTTACTTTTCAACCAAAATCCCAATAATAATCAGAAAAAAGATGCATAAGATGGGTGCATAACTTGGGACTTTTAACTCCTAAATATGCCTGAAACACACCTGGGACTCTTATTTTGAAACGACATAAACTTGCCTTTTGTTACAGTGCTCTGTTTTTAATATTGACCAAATTGAGCTTTTTATAGTCTATAATAGTAATATAATCACAATATATGAAGTTGGACACGCGTTGAAGGTGCTGTCGAGGGATCCTTTCATAAAGTTGCATTTTTCTTTGCATGCACTCGCTTCAATGTAAAAACATAATTATCAGAGGACTCATTTTTGCCAATAACCGATAGTTCCAAAAAGCAACTATCGGTACCGATTAATCGGTAAAACTGATATATCGGTTTACCTCTAAATTATGCTGATTTTAAAGTCATTGCATTACAATTAAAGGCAGTACAATGCATACTACCATGACGTATAAACACTTTTACTTAAGGATGCACCGATGTATCGGCTACCGACCAAATTAAAAACATCTGCATAAGAGTATAATGAGTTGAGGTAGATGGCGATTCCAACTCAGGAATGTCACTCTTATATTCTCAAAAATAACTTTGTTTGCTTACGGCATGGCGGCGCTTCAAACACTCATAAGTTGCAACACGGCAGCGGCTAACACACAAGCAGCTTCTCAGCTGGGCTCTCTCTCTCAACTGCCGCTGTCTCCTCTCCTTAAAAGCCCCAATCACTCCTCACTGAAACACAAGACCGGTGTTAAGCACAGGTGGAAATCATTCACCACTGATCTCCACTGCTTCACTCTCCACAGCCTGGCGCTCGGCCACGCCGCCGCCTTCACAATGGGTAATAAGCTTGAAAATCGCAGATATGATGGTTTATTTATAATGAATTAGTAACACCCTGTGAATTCTAATGCACAATCCAGAAATAATAATAGCCACAATATGTAGAAGGTTTGGAACATATAATATTTTATTATTATTCTCGTTCTCGCGTTAATGCAAAGAAAAATTATATGTAGCTGTATGATATACATTAATGCTGCATAATCCATTGAATTAAGATTGAAATTGCGAAATGGCCTTGCAGGATTATTAAACCTTAAAAGGCTGGGTTTTAAACCGTGAAAAAGTTTTAGATGTGCAAAATAAGCTTTTTTCATCATGTTGTCATATTTAGTTTTTCATTTTTTTTAATCTTATAAATGCATGTGGCTCTTTTTTAAAAATGTTCAACTGGATTCAACAGATCTGATGTTCAATGGAAATAATTTATTGTTTTAAGTGAAAAAGCCTTTTGTACCTCTTTGTACATTTAAGTATTCCCAAGTAAAATAGTGGTCTGATGACAAAATTGGGTCAGTTGCACAATATTGGTACCGCTATCATTTTTAGTTAAAAATCGTATCGGCCAAACATATTCCTATCAGTGCATCCTTACTTTTCCTTTATTCATATATCTTTATTTTTGTTGGATTATTGTTATTAGACCGTTTATTTTTTGCATTATGAAAAGTGAAAATGGGAAATATGCGAGGGTTAGGTAGGGTTGTCACAATAATGTTGCAATGCAAACAATCTTATTGGTCATAAAACGGCTTAATTTTCTTTAAACCAAATATAATTTCCTTCTATTGATTTTGGGGTGAAATATGAGCTGGACATGTTGTTCTTGACTGGTTTGGTGAGATTCCTGCTCATACTCTCTCTCTCGAGCTGTCGTTCATGCGGTGTTCACATTCAGCTCATGAGCTGCTACCACTTCCTGTCAGAACTGGCTTTGCAGGATCATAGCAATCTCACAACTTCCTGTTCACAGCAATCTCTTTCTTTCTCTATTGTGCCTCTGTTACTGGTATACTTTTGTTTGTCAATTTCTGCCCACAACCTCAAATCCTCCCATCAACACAAGTCAACCTCTTGATTTTCAAGTTTTTATTTTGTGGGCGGGTGATTCTCACAAAGCCTATTAAGAAAATGTTCTGGTCATTTTTAACCTCAAAACAATTCCAATAAAATATGAAATTATATTTTGCATACATTTAGGACCTTTAAGATTTTTCATATATCAGATAAATATTAATATATCAAATAATAAAAAAAGAAAGAGGAATTCTCCACTGCAGCATTTGTTCCCCCTACATTTGAAATATCTGGGACATTTCTGTGACTTCTAGTGAAATTTTACTGTTTGTTTTCATCCAGGACTCCAAGAAGACGCTCAAACGCACCCGTAAATTCCGGGTTGATGGTGTGGATGTGAGCGTCACCACCTCCAAAATCATCACTGACGACGAGAAGAAAGATGAGGAGATGAGGTTCCTCAGGCAAGTTCAAAGCTTCACCTCTCCTTTCTCTCTTTACTCAAGCTCTTTAGGAGGAAACATCTGTTTGTTTTTGTTTTTTTTTCACTTTTTCTTGGATATCGGCTGAATAAACAGACTATTTAAGGCCTCCGGTCTTTCCGAATAGGACATAAATACACAAGAGAATCATAGTGCTCTGCCAGAGGAAGTGGGCTGTTTTTAAAGACCAAATAGAGTGATCAGATCTCCCTTAAACAGATCAATGCATCATCAGAAATCTCATGAACTGTTCGGTTTTTGTGCTGATCTTTTTATATTGAGTTATATTGATTTATATTGAGTTCATTTATTTATTTATTGATAAAGAATATTGACAAAACCATTGTGCAAAACATATCCACTTCTGCCATCTAGTGGTGTGAAAGTGCTTGTACATGTGTGTTAGCTCAAATACAGACACTAGATCTACAAGGCTTTGTTCAGAATAGCATACTAGCATACTATTCGTACTATTTCTGTAGTATGTATATTTTGCACAGTTGTGTGTGAAGTCATGTAATAAATGAGGCGAGGGCGTTGTTTCCCATGATGCCGTCTGTGGGCCGTGACCGTCACAGAACAGACAGTTGCTGCATTCTGGACATTCTTTGGTCAGCGGGACACTTGGCATGTGTTATTCAACAACCAAGCCCTCTTTTATTAGTGTGGCAAGAAAATTCATTCTATATTACAAGTTACAGTTGTTGTTTTATTGCCATCCTCTAACGTTCAAGTTCATGGAGTTTTGACCAAAATCATAATCCTATCCTGTTTGGCTTTTAAACTTGTCCTGGACTGTTTGGGCTGTACATGAATGATATGTGATAGGCGGCTTGACTGAAAGATCAGACTTATGATTTCCACATGACGGGCAATAAAATTCCTTCATAAACTGATATTGAAGGAGGGAGCCTTATCTACACCGCAGACTATGGATTGTAATTGTAAAGATTTTAACGATTCCGGGTCCAATTCCTTAACAGAGTGAATACTTTTGAGGAACAAATATTTGGAAATAAATGCAATTTTAACTGCATCAGACTACACCAATTACTCTGAATGTTTCACATTCCCATTCATTTGGGAATTGGACTATGGTGAATGTTTAGCATTAGATTAAAAAGAACCAGCTCATAAGAGTCATTAGTTCGGGAATCGGACTACACTGGTCGTGCTGAATGATTTTTGTTGTAACTACAAAAGAACCAGCCCATAAGCAGAGCTGCAGATTGTGACTAAAATGGCCAAAAAAAATTAATAAAAAATTGTAAATGCAACACAAAATTATTGCATCAATAATTTAAGATCTAGTCGCCATTGGCAACATCCAGGAACAATTTGTGTGCTTTTATGTGTGTCCCCCACCCCGTCCCTTGAATTGCATCTTTAGAGCATGCGCCATCTTTTCAGTGTCTTCTGCCGCTTTTCACCCTTTCTGTTTAGATGAGTTTGCTGCATGCAAGAACAAAAACAACGCTAGATATGATATCCGTTTTGCAGACAAATTATGCTTTTGAACAGTGTCTTTTTAATACGTTTGTCAAAAAGATTCCTGAAATGAGCTGAATTCAAGGAAGGGAACCTCCCAGAACACCCTAGCAACTGCATAGCAATGGTCTGGCAACCAACCATAACATAATGGTGTTTTGGCATTTTTTTGCACATGTGTGTAAATGTCTGTGTACTTGCACATGCAGGCGTCAGGAGCTGCGAGAGCTGCGTCTGTTACAGAAAGAGCAGCATCGCTCTCAGGCCGTGCTCAACCTCAAACTCAAAGACCAGCGAGAGCAGATGCAACGCAGATTTGACCAGGAGATGAATGTGAGTGTCTCTCTGACACTACATTATAATAAATGTAAGAATCCATGTGAAATGTTCAAAATGTGTAACAGTGTTGAAATATCCATCTATGTATGTGTTCAAAGGCCAAGAAGAAATTCTATGACACAGAGCTGGAGACTATGGAGAAACTGCAGAAACAGACCATAGAGAAGATGGAGACGGATCATGCCATACGACTGCGAGACGAGACCAAACGCATCCGTGCCGAACAGGAAAAAGCCTACCATAAATTCCTGGACCAGATGAAACACAAGAAGAAAGAGGTGACCGAATGAGTCATTTCTGAAATGTGAAAAAAAAAAAAAAAAAAATATATATATATATATATTTGCAAGTGTGACTAACATGTGCAAACACTTTAAGGGGCCACAGTAGATAGATGGCATATACATATATAGTATGTTGATTTTGTCTCAGGTAAAACAAGAGGTGGAGAAACTTCCCAGGAGTCTGAGGAAAGACAGTATGAAGGTCAAATTGCACAACTTTCAACAGATGAAAGAAACCGAGGTATGCTTCACAAATGGATGGCCACATCAGATGACATCATCTATAGGCTGAGCATTATTATTGTAATCATCCGTGTTTGTCTGTGTCAGAGGTTGTCTGTATTATAATTCATGACTGTTCTTTGTACAGGAAGAGAAGTATGTTGCGGATCAGAAGGCGTATCTTGAGTCAACGCTGAAGAGTATCGTTGACGAAAACAAGCGAGAAATCTCAGAGACGGAGCGCCTGTTCCTCAACAACAAACATCATCTCATCAGAGGTATAGATGGGATAGTATTTATGAGAGGATAAAGCTTAATTTCTCAAACTTTAGAAATGACAGATTGACCGATTTGGAATAAAAAAACATTTTAGAATTACATATTCTTTTTTCACTTCATGTGATTTCAGTGTTGCAGATCCCTATTTAGTTTAAAAACAAATAAAACATTTCTTTTGTTGCCTCATTTCTGAAAGTAATGATAACTTAAGTTCAGTCAGGACAACTCTTGGATAGATTTAGCATGTTAAAGTGGGTATGACATATTGATACGATATTGGTCTTGACAAAATAGACAAAAAAATACAATCCCCATGTAGCAGATCTAGACAGGTGGAGCTGGTGAGGAGGGGGGTTTCAGAGAAAACTCTGAGCAAATTTAAATGTTAGGCAAAGAGAGAGTACACAGGTTGTTTGGCTATCCTGTTTCACTTCAAAGGACCTATCAGCTTGCACCATGTGTGCCGATGGGCTTAAAATATCACATGCAAGCTGCTGATTATCTAACAGATAACGCGTTCAAAAAATCAGTTTGCACCATTCAGTTTCATGCCTGAACTAAGGCCATGTCCACAGTAATATGTTTTCATTTGAAAACATAAATTTTTCCATCCACACTGAGACTGCGTTTTTGTCCAGCGAAAGCTATTTTGGACTGCAACTGTGCCTCTCCAACCGGCTTCAGTAAATGTTATATCCCCCCCTTGTGGTTTCCTAAAGCTATTACGCCATTGGAAAGCAGACAAATTAGGCTTCTAATTTCAGCTAATGTTAATATATTGATGCCTAAAATATATGTTGATAAAGTAACATGGCAATTAATAATCATTATATCATTATTCTATGACCTCTTTAACGATAATATATACTTGTAAGCCTTTACAAGTGCATTTTTTGCCCCGAGCCCCCTTGTTAAATTTTTTTGGGACCACAGCAGTTATGTCCAGTGGCATCATGAAAATACCTTGAGACCATGATATTATATAGTGGAAATGTCTATTCTGGGGGAAGTTTTGGACTCTAGATCAACTCCTAGACTCTTGGCTGTATGCTCAATTGCTTACAATCTAACCACTGTTTCCTTCTGCTAGAGCGAGAAGCCACCATCTGGGACCTGGAAGAGAAGAACCTTCATGAGAGACACCAGCTCTTCAAACAACAGCTGAAGGACCAGTACTTCCTGCAGAGACACCAGCTCCTCAAGAAACACGAGAAGGTTTGAGAGCTTCAGCTCTTTCCACTGATGTGAAAGATAATTCAGTGGTCTGACACTCACCCATATCTGCTGGTTTGTGGTGTGACAGGAACAAGAGCATATGCAGTGTTATAACCACCGCATGATCGAGATCCTGAAGGCCCGGCAGCAGCAGGAGAAGAACAGACTGCCCAAGATCCAGCGCAACGAGGGCAAAACACGCATGGTGATGTTCAAGAAGAGCCTGAGGATCAACTCCACTGGAAGCTCTGCAGAAGACCGTGAGAAGATCAAACAGGTACAGCGGCTCTTTCTGTCACCTCACATCTCTGTATGTGTTCTCCGCTTTAATACTTGGCTCTGTCTGGTTCAGTTTTCCAAACAGGAGGAGAAGCGTCAGAAAGTGGAGCGACTGCACCAGCAGCAGAAACATGAAAATCAGATGAGGGAGATGATCGGCCAGTGTGAAAGCAACATGAGAGAATTACAGCAGCTACAGGTGACACAAACTGTACAATCGTGAGATTCACTGGAGTCTGTGCAAACGTTTTGGATGTGTCTGACTTGAAATATTGAAAGAGAGGACACCATAAACCTCTAGCAGATATTGAACAATCCTTTAACTGTTATGTTTGACTGTATCATGCAGAACGAGAAGTGTCATCTGCTGATAGAGAATGAGACACTGCGTCTGAAGTCACTGGATGAGCAGCACAACCAGCAGCTGAAGGACTGGAGAGAGCAGCTCAAGCCCAGGAAGAAGGTCCGACACACTCTCATTTCTCCTGACTTCTAGCACATAAATAACTGAGAGTTAATTCTATGTAGAATACACACATATAGTTTCTGGACGATATATTTGCATTTTAGGCAAATAAATTGGTACAAGACTTTCCTTTAGTCCCTTTGACAACAGGTTTATTCAACTGTTTTTCAGACATACAGTGTGTATCTGTATATCATTTTTATACAAATATTTTTTTTATTTATTTAGTCCTTTTCTCAATACTCAAGGTGGCTTTACATAATTATATTCCCTGATTTTTCAATGTCATATTACTTGCTGTCATCTAATGTCATCGAAGAGCAAACATCACAGACACTCCAAAGACAGGATAAAAAAAGTAAATAATTATGTTTAATGTACGATTGTGAACATTACAATTTATGAATTATTGGATTTATTTTTGGAAAATGAGACCAGAGAAAACATTTTTGGATCATATAAACAAAGTAAAAAATATTAAAAATATAATATTTATATAATATTTATTATATTAACTATAATAATAGTTTTTCTTGAGTTAAAATATGATCCAAACATGTTTTCTCTGGACTCAGTTTACAGAAACCACCCATTATATATATATATATATATATATATATATATATATATATATATACACACACACTCTTTTTTAATTTTTTTATATGCATGTTATTTTTATTTTTAATTATATATATATAATCACAGCAGTGCTGATATAGGGCCATATAGCAGGATTGCATGTGTGATATTGCTTATATACAAAAACCAAGCACGTTCATAAAAAACACATTTGTGCATGGAACTACTTTCTTACGTGATGAATCAGAATCTGCCGTTGCTGGTTCAAAACAAATGATGCGTCCAAACCTCCGTTAATAATTCAAAAATGTCACAACAGAAATAGTATCACGGCTTGTGCTGTTTCTTACAAGTTATTGGATAGATGTGTGTGTGTGTGTGTGTGTGTGTGTGAGAAATGGAGCGTGTGCTTGTTGCCACTCCCAAGCAGAAATGCTGTCAGCGTTCTGTAGCTTTCTCAGTGGAAAAATAGTGTCCAAGTGGGGGTATTTCTCCGCCATTTTAAACAGTGTGTATCCAATGTGGAAACTTTGTAAGCGCCTCGAGTTCTGTGATCAAACGGTCTCTCAATTAAATTCAATGGGCTTTATTGGAATGAAAGTTTCAAAAACAATGTTGCCAAAGCATCATATAGAATAAAATCAAAATACATTTTGCGCAATAACTTTTGAGTTATTTGTAATTATAATTATTCTCAATAGTATTATTGTGTATAAATAAAGTAGTTATTAAGTAGTAATAAAGATTAGTTTAATTAAATACGATGACGTAAAAGTACATACTATTTTAATAATATATAATGGTTTCCCTTCATTACATTACTCATTACATGACATTGGCTGCGTCTCGTTTGGAAGGATGTGTCCTCCGGAGGTCGCATTTGTCGGCCGCATACATCTCGTTTCCGAAAAGCGAGTCGCATTCGGAGGATGCATGAGGTGTTTCCTTCGTGGGCGCTCACAACCCACAATTCTTTGCTTCAACGGAAATGTCTAAAATAAAAAAACGCCAATTTGCTCATAAATATTATGTTCAAACACAAGTAATGTTAATTCCCAAGTTGAAGTACCTCAGTAGATGAGTGTAGAGTATATAATATGTATAATTATAATAAAGTATTAGACTAAAAGTACACCTGTAAAATCTATTTTCTTTTCTCTTTACATAATTATAACTCTTCTAAAATGTACCTCATACATTCCCTTCTAAAGGGACTTTGTTCACTTGAAGCGCTCGCGCTTGTTAAAGAGTGGCGTGCAGTCATAGCAACAATGATACATTCCATTAACCCTACGAAGACCGCTCGTTTAAAGGAGTACACTTGGTATACAGCAGCCTTCAAAGGACGCATCCTATCTAGCGCTAAGCCTTCCTCAACGAGACAGCCAATGAGTTTATGTCTGAGAATGTTGTTGTAAAACGTTTACCGTAATTGTCTTGAAAATAATGTCACAATGGAAATAATTTGAATGGTCCTAAAATATGCTTCATTTAAGCAAAATATAACTTTGTATTTTAGTTCTTTTAATTTAGAATTTTGGTGAAAAGTTATTTACAGGTTTTATTAAATTCACCCAACTTTAGACTTTAAATGAGAGCTAAAATAAGAGATTTCTGCTTGCTCTAGCACTCTGAACTACAGCTGTAGTTTTAACCGCATTGTTAATTAATGAACAATTGATTGTCACTTTTTCCACTGTATGCTGTTCAAGACAGCTACACATTTACAAACGTAGATGTTTTACAGATGGTTGTAGATGTAAACTGTGTTGTCTCCTCTCAGATTTTGGAGGATGAACTGAACCAGAAGAAAAAAGAGCAGGAGATTTTCTTCAAGATGAGTGAAGACTTTGAGTTTCAGAACCTCGGCTCGCCCAACAAACTCACCAAGTTCCTGCCGTACGGTGATTCCTCCACCACATGAGCTGCTGCCCACACGACACACCCTCACATCAGCGGACTGCACACCAAGTATTTTACATTTAAGACTTTTATGAAGGTTTAATCGGATATAAGCTCACAGATCTCAATGAAAATTCACAATAATCGCCTCTGCAACCAGTGAGTGCTGTTTGATGCTCAAGTTTTGGATTAACAGTGTTTATCACACTGAAGCAGTGCAAAGCCAAAGAACAAATTTAAACTAGTCAAGTACAGAATTTACCAAAAAAATCAATGACCAAAATTGACCTACTTGGCTCGTAATGGTATATTTGAATGTCTAAATCAGTAATCACATCCAGCTATACTTTTGTTCATTGGCTGATTTCTGGTCAACATTGAGAAAAGTGCTTTGATAAGATACATTGATTTAAAAAGGGTCCATGTGCTCATGAATAATTAATTAGGGGGATTGAGCTGTTTCACTTGGATTAGTTTATTAATTACCACTCAAAATCTGAATTTAGACACTCTTGCCTTCGTTTAAAAGCTTCTACTCTTCAAATTTTATCTTTAGTTAAATTTTCTGTTGCCAAATATATTGTATAATCATTATATATTCTTATATATTTTTACTTTTTTTTTTTTTTCAATAATCTTTTAATGTATACTAAAATATCTAAAGTTGCAACTATATCACTTTACTTTTCTAACAAATTATATAATCAAATTCAACCTCATGCAAAAGTTTAATTGCTGGAAAAATGGTTGCAAAGGAATTTACATTTGTAATTTTTTGAACTGCTGCAGAAGTTGTTCTTGACTAAACTGAACTGCAGAAATGCAACTTTTAATTGGTACATTTAAGTTATTTTACTTGTTATATTTTATTGTCATCAGTGATGTTTTTTATTGGTGTATGTATTAGAACGCAACTAATTTGCCACTTTTATTATTATTCTGCAATGTTCACCACAATGTGAGTTATACTCTGCCACCAAACTGTCAGTGGCACATTTACTGTAAACACAACACAACAACACACTGGACGAGATAAGACCATGCTGGTACTGACCGTACCTGCAAACGCCAAAGTTATAGACTCCACTAACATAAGGGTTGATTTTTGTTTACGCTAAAAAGAAGATGCTTCGTATGAAATTATAATATTTTCCTATTTTGTTTTATCATATTGTTGGCTGTTTAAAGCACTGTCACCTAACCAAAGTGCAATATGTTGTTCTTTCTTTAAATGTGTTCAGATTTGACCTGTTGTGTTATTTTATCCATTCTCCAAAACATGTATAAACATTTGGTACGAGATTTACACCAGTTTTTCAGTTCCTATACAATTTTAATTTCTAGTTGTCCAGTTTTTAATGTTTTCCCAGCACAATTTTGATCATTCCTTTAAGTCTAGTAACCAAAGGTTTTGTGTGGATGAATGTCGCAGTGTAAAGAACTGTTGTCTTACAAGAGTACATATAATAAATGAGATGTTTATTAGTCACCCACAGAGTTCTCTTTATTTGAATCAATTTCGGTTTGCGCTTGTATAGAAATAATTCTTTTAGAGTAGCTGGAGCCCAAGAACTGAAGCGGTGTAGATACTTCCCATATGTGAGACTATGGCAGCTTCTAGAAATATTTGGTAAAGTTGTTAAATGTGGTACACCCATAAGAGAGTCTCAATTGCAACTAATTAAAATTTGGGGTCTTCTCAAACCCTCTAGTGCCACATACAGTTTTTGTACATTTTAGCTTATTACTTTTGAATCAAAAGATCTAAAAATAGAAATAAATATATATATATATATATATATATTTCTCCCCAATTTGGAATTCCCAATGCACTCCAAATCCTCATGGTGAGTTGTGCTCCGTTGCACTTCAGAAAGTTGATGCCGAGCATTGGCAGTGTGTGCATAACTTTGTAGAAAATAAATCATTGTTTTGAGTTTTAGAACCAACTATGTTGTCCATTAGATGCATCCGGTGTGGGACTCCCTTTAAACCGCCGCTTACAGTTGTGTTGAGAACTATGTCTTAAGAGATAAAGACTATTGTGCAACGAGCAGCCCTAATTATATCTGGAATATCTTCCGATTATCGATGCGTGAAAAGGCATTGATCCCAAGCCTACTCTCTGTAAAGTGCCAATAAAGCAGAACTAATAGTCACAATTCACTTCCGTAAATTCTCTAGGATTATAAATAAAATAAAATCATAAAAGACATGAATACAGAATGTTTTCAGTTCTTTGTAAAATCTTTAAAGAACATGAATAAATGGAAGTCAGTAAAACAACTGTACCCTTGATAACTGTCCCACTCATAGATGTCATATCAGACAGTTAAACCTTATACATAAAATAAAAAACATCAACTATTTAAAATGTTTATTTGGTTTACATTAAGTAAAAAAAAAAACAGTTAGTCTAAACTTGAAATACTATGGACAAAACAAGTATCACAAAAATTATGAGAAAAATAAAATAAAAAATGTCAACACATCTCCCACGTCATCCTTTTAACTTCCTCACAAATCGCAAAAAGACCCATTTGAGTTTCCAAAGTGCAATTCCTGCCAATGCCTACTGCATACACATATGAGAGAAACACAGATTAACAGTCACTTTCTACACAGTACATATTAACCCTCTGTTTCATCCCTCATAGTATAATGATCTTTCTCTCGCAAAAGTACAGCCACACCAGAACACATTCGGTTATCCTCTCTTAATTCACTCGGGTGCTTGCACACTTTTTAAAGTTGGGATGTTTGATAAAATAGGTTTATAAGCAACTAGGAGCTGATGACCATAGAGCAAAGTGAGCAAATGATTTTCGGTGCTCCCGGTATTGTCAACAAATCCGATTGGGCACCGATTTAACACTGATTTTAGTTTTCTGATCAACAAATGACAATGGACAATAAAAATGTCAAAATACAACGTAGATATTTTAAGTAACATACTGACTACACTTTCAAATGTAGAGTTAACAATAAACTTGTTTATCAAATCTATGCTTGAAACCAGTCAAACATGAATGTTAAAACATTTGACAATGATTGTAAAATATCGAAGCACCTTTTGCCAGCAGTATGAAAATTTGGGCAATACTGGCATAAAAAAAAAAAAAGACGATATTGTGGCTGCTCTGAGGTAATCCATTATTCTTATTTACAATTGTAGACGATTGGTACAGCAAACAAATGGGGTTGCTATTTTAGTGATAGTCATGAAGTGAACTTAAAATAGAAATGGGTGCCACTGTACTGTAAACCATAAGGTCATTTGTTCAGGTCAGTTTCTGCACAACTTTACTTTCCATAGTGCACAATTCTACACAAAATCTATGAAAAGTGCTAATTTAAAACTGAAGCAAAAATATAAGCAACATCTGGATAAAGAGCTTTGTAGTAGCACCAGAAAACAATTTCTTTAAAGACCAAGACATTTCTATGGCTTGCTATTAGTTATTAACACCAACGCTGTAAACTACAAGATTTGTAATGGAAAAATAGCAAGCGTTTAAGTCTTTAAAAAGGTTTCCAAGCTTTGGTTTTGCCATGTTAGCTCTAATTTGCCATTTGTAAGGTTTTGTAGTGTGTGTACTATAGAATCATACTCTATTTCTAATCTAGAATTTATATGTGGTGATATACACTGCACATAGACAACACGTTTTGCTTATTTGCATATACTACGCAAAAAGCGCTGCGCAATTTTCATATATTGAGGCAGCAAAAGATCGTTACTATATTGCTAGTCACCTTCAGCGATACATTTAAAAAAAAAGGTTTGATTAACATAAAAAGGGCAAGTAATGTATAAGATGTTTTTTTCAGATGTTAGCATTGAACATCACATGGTTTTCCCCAAAGGGAGTGTTACAAAAAAGTAAGCAACCTAATTATTATGGCCTGTTGAATTTACAAAGGATGGAATGTAATGTGAAAAATATCAAAACGGTACCATAAATAAAAGATGTTAAATAAGTTTTCAATTAAAGGCAGCTGTTTCAGTGTACCTAAGGTTTCTTGGACAGGTAATTTGAAGGGATCCAGCCCTCCAACACTGGCCCATCGCTCACATTTTTACAAAACCACCAGCCACTGTTACTCCGCTCCAGCACTTCGAAAACAGCGCCCTCTTTGAAGCCAGGTGTCTGCTCGTCTCCTTCGAAGTCTGCCACAGCTAAGAACAGCTCCTCTTTGGCCGGCTCCTTGATCAGGGGCGGGAGTTTATCTCTCGGAGGTCCAGGTTTTTCTGTTTTAATGAGGGGCTTTGGTGGCACAGGCACTTTTGGTTTGGGTTCCTCCTCCTTAGAGGCTGGTAGCGCGAAAGCTTTCGTTTTGGGTGGTGGGGGTCTGACTTGAACAGCTGGCTTGGCCTCCTGAAAGTCTTTTTGAGGAGCTTTGGTTTCTGTAGGACTGGCAGGCTCAACACCTTTCTTCGGTGGTGGAGGTCTTCGAGGAGCCACAGAAGGCCTTTGTGGTGGCTCCTTTGGTGCAGTTGAATGTGGTTTAGTCATTTCTGATGGGTCATGGCCATTTTGTTGCTTAGGGGGGCATTTTGGCTCTTCATTTGATTTGCCATTATTTAAGGTGTTGTTGGATGAGTCATTCTGTTGGCTAGGATCACTTGAGTTGCCACCAAACTCTGGAGGCTTAGATGGACGAAGCTTACTCCTCAGGTTTGTGATATCCAACTCGTTCTTAGCTGCTGGCTCTGGTTTTGCTGCAGGGGCAGGTTTTGGTCTGACAACTGGTTTCGGCTTTACGAACAGGGCTGGGCTGGGTGAATCAGGCTTTTCTTCATGCAAATCTGGCTTTGGCTTTGGAGGCTGCTTTGCTACAGGCTTGAGGTTAAACTTTTTCACCTCCTTGGCCAAAATTTTGTGGCCACACTCCAAGCCCATCTCATTGCGCAGGTGGAGTTGCTTGTTCTTTTCTTCTTTCTTAATCTCTTGGGGTTTTTCCGGTTTGAGAGGAGTGGCTTTTGGCGTCACCAATGGGAGAATAACCCCTGGAGCCGGTGGTTTGGGTGGGAGAGGTTTGGAAAGGTCTATTTTGGGTTTCTCCTCCAGTTCCAGGCTCTTGTTGATGGACTCTCTTCTGGGTGGCAAAGCTGGCTTCTCCTCAGATGTGGGTGAGGATGGAGGTGGGGGTAAATGCCCTGAGAGATGGGGACTGCTTTTGACTGCATTGGGCTTCCATTCTCTCAGCTTGGGACGGGTGGGAAAATCAGAGTTGGATGAAGGTTCATCTGGCAGGGGTTTAGACCAACTATCTACTGAGTTGGCATTAATATTGGAGGTTTCATCAAGCTTCAGCTGAGCCATCTCACCAGGAAGGGGGGCCAAAAAGTTAGGCCTAGAGGCATTGCTAGTCTTCTTATACTTATCAATGAATGTGACTGGAGCCCAGCCTTCCTTGTCATCTATCTGAATGTACCACCAACCACTGGAGTTCTTCTCAATGACCTGGAAGTATCAGAGGTAAATGTAGAAATGCATGTGGAACAGCTGGACATATTCATCGGAGAACTTGCCAGTATTGAATTAAGTGTTGTCTCCTTTTGTACTCACCTCAACTTTCACTCCTGACTGGAAGCTAATGCCATCGGGAATGGTTGTTTGAAAGTCAGCTATGGTGTAGTACTCCTCCTCTACTTGTGGAGGAACTGGCGGTTTAGGCAGGTTCACTCCTCGTGGCTGTTCAAGGAGTTAGGGAGACAAATGAGACAGAAAAAAAAAAATATCTGAATTTTATGCAAAGTTGGCATTAGTGTTGCAAACTGTCCAATATTAGCCTGAAAGCCCATATTTTAGCCCAAATAAATATCCTGAAGTATGTGGGACATCTATTGTCCCATATTTGATTTGTCCAGGATTGGCGGTGAAACACTAAGGGGAATCCCATCCCGTATTGAAGTACGCAGAAAATTGGCAACCCTAGTTATGTCGAAAACAGAAGAACAAACACTTGATACATTCATACAACTAGTTTCAATCTTACTATTGAAAGATCCCGGCGTGGTGGAGGTCTTTGTCTCGCCCCTGCTTCTGTAAAAGTGAAACGGACAGAGTTCAGAAAGACTAAATTGCATTCTCAAAAAATAAGTTGAGGCAATTCTAATATTATTGTTTTCCCCTATTTAAATAAAATGGATCAATACCATTTTCACGATGCCTTTGTGTTACCGGCATTTTACACTGCAGTTTTAAGGTACAGCTTCTTATCCTTTAACTATTTGATACAGTGAAGGAAAAAAGTATTTATCAGCAGGGATCATTGTATGTTTGCCCACAACAAACAAATGATCAGTCTATAATTTTAATGGTAGGTTAATTTGAACAGTGGGAGACACAATAACAAAAACAAAAATACAGAAAAAACACATATCAAAAATGTTATAAATTGAATTGCATTTTAATGAGGGGAAATAAGTATTCAACCCCTCTGCAAAACATGACTTTAGTATTTGGTGGCAAAACCCTTGTTGGCAATCACAGAGGTCAGACGTTTCTTGTAGTTGGCCACCAGGTTTGCACACATCTCAGGAGGGATTTTGTCCCACTCCTCTTTGCAGATCTTCTCCAAGTCATTAAGAATTCGAGGCTGACGTTTGGCAACTCAAACCTTCAGCTCCCTCCACAGATTTTCTATGGGATTAAGGTCTGGAAACTGGCTAGGCCACTCCAGGACCTTAATGTGCTTCTTGAGCCACTCCTTTGTTGCCTTGGCCGTGTGTTTGGGGTCATTGTCATGCTGGAATACCCATCCACGACCCATTTTCAATGCCCTGGCTGAGGGAAGGAGGTTCTCACCCAAGATTTGACAGTACATGGCCCTGTCCATCGTCCCTTTGATGCAGTGAAGTTGTCCTGTCCTCTTAGCAGAAAAACACCCCCAAAGCATAATGTTTCCACCTCCATGTTTGACAGTGGGGATGGTGCTCTTGGGGCATAGGCAGCATTCCTCCTCCTCCAAACACGGCGAGTTGAGTTGATGCCAAAGAGCTCGATTTTGGTCTCATCTGACCACAACACTTTCACCCAGTTCTCCTCTGAATCATTCAGATGTTCATTGGCAAACTTCAGACGAGCCTGTACATTTGCTTTCTTGACCAGGGGGACCTTGCGGGCGCTGCAGGATTTCAGTCCTTCACGGCGTAGTGTGTTACCAAATGTTTTGACTATGGTCCCAGCTGCCTTGAGATCATTGACAAGATCCTCCCGTGTAATTCTGGGCTGATTCCTCACCGTTCTCATGATCATTGCAACTCCATGTGGTGAGAGCTTTCATGGAGCCCCAGACCGAGGGAGATTGACAGTTCTTTTGTGTTTCTTCCATTAGCGAATAATCGCACCAACTGTTGTCACCTTCACACCAAGCTGATTGGCGATGGTCTTGTAGCCCACTCCAGCCTTGTGTTGATCTACAATCTTGTCCCTGACATCCTTGGACAGCTCTTTGGTCTTGGCCATGGTGGAGAGTTTGGAATCTGATTGATTGATTGCTTCTGTGAACAGGTCTTTTATACAGGTAACAAACTGAGATTATGAGCACTCCCTTTAAGAGTGTGCTCCTAATCTCAGCTCGTTACCTGTATAAAAGACACCTGGGAGCCAGAAATCTCTGATTGAGAGGGGGTCGAATACTTATTTCCCTCATTAAAATGCAATTCAATTTATAATATTTTTGACATGCGTTTTTCAGGATTTTTTGGTTGTTGTTCTGTCTCTCACTGTTCAAATTAACCTACCATTAAAATTACAGACTGATCCTTTGTTTGTCAGTGGGCAAACATACAAAATCAGCAGGGGATCAAATATTTTTTTCCCTCACTGTATATTATATACTGTATATGCATAGCCTGATTGAGGAGGCTTTGGAAATCTTTAGTACCTTAAAGGTTTAGTTCACCCAAAAATGAAAATTATCGCATAATTTACTCACCCTCAAGCCATACTAGGTGTATATGACTTTTCTTCTTTCAGCCAAACGTGAGTTATATAAAAGATTATCCTGGCTCTTCCAAGCTTTAGAATGGGAGTTTATGGTACCTTAGATTTTGAAGCCCAAAAAAGCGCATCAATCCATCAAAAAAGTAATCATACGGCTCCAGGGGGTTAATAAAGGCCTTCTGAAGTGATGTGGGCATTTTTGTATGACAAATATCCATATTTATAACTTTATCAACTATAATCACTGGCTTCCGGTAATGGCCGTCCGCACTTTCACAAGAGATTCAAGTTCCGGCGTATGATGTAGGCGTAGCGTAAGCTCCGTTGAGAAGTGACAAACATTTTTGTAGATTTTGCAGTGTGTGCTGCAAACAGTTCTGCATGAAAATGCGATTGGACTCTCCTGAATGAGCTTGACAAGCGGAGGCATCTCCGTGTAGCTGTCTGATGCCCCTTTCCCTATCCCAAAATGAATGGGGATCTTACGGTTACCACATCCAATGTATAATTGCCTTTACATGCTACTAATAGAGTTTTTCATTCTATGAGCCTGCTTAAAACCTGGATCGTATCTGCCTGCACATGACATTTCATCTGTACTTACTGGTTTCAAAGTTCAGATTAATTGTTACGTAGAGAATTGGAATCAAATTGAATCACTGTCAGAGTGAATCGTCCCAACCCTAGTATTCATAGGTTCAATTAGTATTTTTTTTTTCCCCCATAAGAAACCTTTTTTTTAGGTGTACTTACTGCGCTTGCTGTCGGAGAATGGTGAAAATCGGTCCCGCTGATTGTCCTTGTTTTCCTTGCTGGCATTCTGCTGTTTGCCAGCCACATCTAGATCATTAGTGCTGGCGTGAACTGGAGCACCAGCCGCCATCTTCTGACTGAGAATGTCAGCCTTCTTCAGATAGGATGCTGGGGCCCACCCCTCTTTTTCCTGGTACCTGGGAGGGGATGGAGTCAACTCTTAGTCTGAGAAGAGACTATTTTTAGGTCTTTTTTTCTGGGGACATTTGTGTGTGTTTTTACCTGATCTTCCACCAGCCTTCTAAGTTTTTCTGAATGACCTCAACAGTCATGCCTCTCTCCAAATCGATTTCATCTTGATCACGGGCAGAGTATGGATAGATTGCGGTGTACTTTTCCTCTGGAGACATGAAAGAATGTGTTTACTTTTAGTTCATAAAAAAATCCAACCACTACAGACCATGTACCCTATATATGTTTTATTTGTTCAGTTTCAAAATTTATATAAAGCCTCTATATTGCTATTTATTTTCTGAATAAAATAATTTATATGCTTATTTATATGGGGGGTCTGGCCAGAGACTTAATAGGGTGAAGATGATAATATACAAAATCACAATCTAAACGCATTACATGACACAACCAGGTTAGGTTGTTTAAATGTGTTTTATTTCTATTCATAGCAGTTCAACGATGGGAACAATGTTTAAACATTTTCTTATTCCTCCTTATTCCTTTTCAGGTTTTTGAATCCAATACTCGTTTCATATCTGCGTACTGCAAAATGACCTTAAACATTTTGAATGCACCAGGGTTGACCAAAAAACTTTTTGAAAGAGAAATTGGGTTTATCTTAAATGATTTCAAATCCAAATACAGGTGCTCTTGAGCAAAAACATTCTGCCTGACATTCAAAAATGAGAGGATGACCTGGAGCTGAGAACCTTCATGTAAATGACTTGTTTTAAAGCACAAGGAAGAAAAATGTTCTGGAAGAGGACATTTCTGAAAGGGTTGGACACAAAGATGACAGTAGGAAGTGGAAAAAGCACAGCTGTTTAAGCAATTTATTAATGATCTGATTTGATAGTATAATATGAATTGGTATTAATTTGGCAATTACTTAAATTACGGTCTATTTATCATTCAAACATATTTGATATCTACAGAAGACATTTTTGGGTGCTCTAATAAAGGAATGTTTCAGTTTCAATATAAGTTAAGCTTAATCAACATCATTTGTGGTATAATGCTGATTACCAAAAAAATGAATTTAGACTTGTCACTCTTTAAAAAAAACTTACAAATAAATCTAAACTCTGGGTTCCAGCAAGGCATTTACAATAGAAGTGAATGGGGCCAATCCATCAACGTTGACATACTCACCATTTCAAAACTATGTCCAAAAAACGTAAACAATATGCGTTTTAACATAATTTTAGTGTGATAAAATCACTTGCGAACCTTTTCTGTGTAAAGTTATATCCAATTTTGCAACTTTGTTGTCATAACGCTGTAATCCCACAAAAGTGAATTTAAACAACTGTACCGGTAAAATAATACACAAGTTTTAACAGAAGAATGAATGCAAGTGCTTTTATAAAATCACAAGTTTCACATTTCTACCTTTTTAAGCCCCATTAGACGGTTTTCCACTATCGGGCCAGTGCAAGCCTGGGCTATCAGCCGGGGCCATTAGCCTCGAACCTCGAGCTGCAAGACCAAAATCTATCTGCATTCCCATCATCGGGACAATAACTTTGCAGCGTTGACCAAAAACCAGCCCATAACCCGGCAACATCAAACACCCTGCCCGTTTTACAAGCAAGACTGAAACTCAAAATCAGGTATCATGTAATCTAGAATACAGAGTTTATATTAAATGTCAACCGCATGATAGTTTAGTATTGACAACTCATTAGGGACACCCTGGCAGTTACAGTTGATGTCTCAACTAACAGCAGGACGATGTCCCAGCACACAGTCTATGAAAGTTCACTCAATCATGGAAAGTATATTCTTTAGGTCCACTTAGTACAAATCCGATAAAACGACTGATGGACAATGCCCATACACCCCCCACCCCAGCCCCAAATCCCACCTCAATCCCTGGTTGGCCTTATTTGGCCCAAGGGTAATCGGTGGGCTAAAGGCCATTGACCGTTGACCCAGAGAAAGCCCCATGGTGGCCCGATGAAGCCCCAAAAGTGACAATTGGAAAGCAACTGGCCATAGTACGCACTAGCACGCCCTCATTTGGCCCGATAGTGGAAATGCGGCTATTCAGTTCCATTGTAAGTGCCTCACTGTAACCTAGAAAAGGAATGATAAGTCAAAATATTTTTAGCATGGTGTCCTAGGTTGTGGGCATTACTAAGCAGATACTTACTGGCCAAAATCAAAACAGCCCACCCCTAAGTCTAGTATATTCTGTTCTTTAGATATGGCTCAGGTCCCTCATTAGGGCAAGGTTTATTAAAGTGTTACAAAGTGAAGTCACTGAGACAGAGTGTGACTGCTGTGTGCACTAACTAGTAGCCCCTAAGAAACATGCAAAAAAAATTCTCAATTATCAATGTGATAATGCACCGTGAACATAGGCTATATAAAAGGACAATTAGCCTATAGTCCACGTATGTGGTCATTGTGTTTAACAGCGTGTGCATTGCAAGTTTTAATGGTTTACTTGACAGCCTAGAGTCTCCTGAACAGAGATCAGTCGGTTTAAGTGAAATTAAATAATGCATAGCCTATAACGAAGCCAAAAAACAAATGTGGACGAGGGGTCTCTGAAGGACTCTACAAATTATTTATCCTGCTAAGACTTTCAGTACTGCATTCTTACCCTCGAGGTGGAGCAAATAAAAGTTGTACATAGAACAGATTGTAGGTGACACTATATCCTGCTCTTACCATTTATGATTGCTTTGTTTAAATTGTGATTGTGTTTGATTGATTGTTAATATTGACATGTTTTCATGACAAAACATGCATCATTCAAAATCATTTATAGGGTTCAGAAAAGCAAAGTTCTTAGGAAAGAAAGTGGGTGACAAAAGGCAAATTGTTGTGAACAAAGATGTAAGCTAAGAAAAAGTAAAAGGAAGGAAATTAACAAAACATACAAGCCATTCATTTACACAATGTTCCTATTCATTGATTCATGCTATGGTCATGCATGTTGTCTGTACCATTGCATACAGAAGGACACACATGCTGAGGGTGGGGAAATCATTGTCACAAACAGAGAGATAAAGTGGTTTCCTCTCCACCTTGGCCAAAGCCTGTGCTGAACAGATCCCCTAATGTACGCCGGCGACCGACGTGCCTCGGCAGTGACCAGAACTTCCGGCACACTCCAGCAGAGAGCAAGCACACACATGAGAGAACCTTGATTTCACCTCTATTTACACTAGATAGGCTAGGTTACCAAACATCTAATTTTTGCCATGTAGGGCAGAACTGAAGATACATTTTCATCACTTCACGAAGACATGTTGTCTAAGTGAAAGAGTGGACTCAACAGTGTGCATGCAGTTAAAGGGATAGTTCACCCAAAACTGAAAGTTCTGTCATCGTCACCCGTAGACTTTATTTCTTTTGTGGAACACACAAGGAGATGTTGGGCAGAAAGTTATCTTCAGTCATTATTCACTTTCAGTGACTGGACAAATGATGCCATGAATGTGAATGGTGACAAACTAAAATCTACTATCAAGAAAGTCATACAGGGCGATGACAGAACAACATAGGGTGAGACATTCATGGCTTTTGTGTTCATTTTGGGGTGAACTATCCCTTCTAATTAACTCTTCTTCACTTGTATCATTGCCATTTTAAAATGTAAGGCACTTTCTCCAAAATGTATTTCCTTTAAAGGTGAAATTTGTCATTTCTGCACCACTAGCAGCAACAAACGGAATTGCAAAAAAAGGACTATTTGTAAATTTTCTTAGTGTGAGTGAAGCTTGCCCAGGCAAGAAACTGGACAGCACTAGGTGGTTTCCAAAGGCATGTTTTGTAGCACATTACTATGATGTTGTTAGGAGGTTCTGGGTGGTTGATAGGGCTTGCAGCCCTTTTTCCCTATCCTCAAATGGTCAGACAAACAGGTAGTCCCACCCTATACTCCACTGGTTGAGCCAGACATTGACTGATGTCAGACCGTGGAACTTACCAATGGTTTACTTATCTTGCCTGTGCATATTAAACAGGAAGAGGAGAAAGTATTCTGACATCCAACAGTTACACATTTCACCTTTAAGGGAGTCTAGTTTTATTCTGCATGGGCTCCATTACATTAGCTTGCTCTGTGATGAGAAAGGTTTGATGAAAAGAGTGTTACCTTCTTCTCCTGGCATTGAGAAATCATCGGGGTCATCCTGAGCTTCAAGACATGTGGCAGGTACCCAACCCTGAGCGTCATCTGAACTAACAAACCACCAACCTGTTGAGCAAATCCAACCTTACTTAACACTCCAGAACTGGCTTAACATAAATCAAGAGTTCGTGGCAAATTCGCCACTGATTGTTTTCACATGCATGTAAGCTTTGTGGCAAATTGTCTATTGTTACAAAGGTTTCTGCAGGTTCACCACTAGTGGTGAAGAGCTGTAAACGTCTGGCAAACATTTGTGGCGAATGCACAAGCTCATTTGCATGTAAAAATAATGTGTGGCAAGATTGCAGCTAGTTTGCCAGAACTCTAGATTTGTTTATAAGGGTGCAATAATATGCTTTTTTCAGGCATTAAGACTTGTACAACTGATAAACTAAACAATATTGAGTCTGTTTAACCAAGTTGGGGAAAATTCTGAATTTAACCATTTAAACAAGAGAAAAGAATAATTGTCAACACAAAAAGGAGTCATTTGAAAGCTTAAGAGCTCTACTTTCCAATGCATGCTAGCATTCTAACCAAAATTGTGCACAACACAACAGAAGTGTTCTGTTTTGATCATTTATATACATGTATTTTTAAAAAGGACTACATATTATTGGAATTAGTAAAAACATCAACCTTATCTTTGTCATATGTTGTTGGAAAGCCCTCAAACAGTAGAATACAACCAGCTCATGTGTTTTACTCCCAGACAAAAATGAAGTGAGTAATAGCCATGTATACAGTTGAAGTCAGAAGTTTACAAGCACTTAAATTGTCACATTTAAACACATTTTTTAACAACCCCACAGATTTCATATATTATCTACTTTGTTCATGACATGAGTAATTTTTCCAGCGATTGTTTACAGAAAGATTGTTTCACTTTTAATCTGACTATTGTCTGGAGTGGTGATGGCGTAGTGGTCATTGTAAGTCGCTTTCGATAAAAGCGTCTGCCAAATGCATAAATGTAAATGTAATCACAATTCCATTGGGTCAGAAGTTTACATACCCTAAGTGTGTCTTTAAGCAGCTTGGAAAATTCCCGAAAATTATGTGAAGCCTTTATACAATTAGCCAATTAGCTTCTGAGAGAAGGTGTACCTGTGGATGTATTTTAAGGCCTACCTTCAAACTCAGTGCTTCTTTGCTTGATATCATGGGAAAATGAAAAGAAATCAGAAAAGGCCTCAGAAAAAACTTGGGAGCAATTTACAAATGCCTGAAAGTACCACGTTCATCTGTATTAACAATAGTACGCAAGTATAAACACCATGGGACCTCACAGCCATCATACTGCTCAGGAAGGAGATGCATTCTGTCTCCTAGAGATTAAAGTAGTTTGGTATGAAAAGTGCAAATCAATCCCAGAACAACAGCAAAGGACCTTATGAAGATGCTGGAGGAAACAGGTAGACAAGTATCTATATCCACAGTAAAACGAGTCCTACATCAACATAACCTGAAAGGTTGCTCAGCAAGGAAGAAGCCACTGCCTCACAACCACCATAAAAAAACTACAGTTTGCATGTGCACATGTGGACAAAGATCTTACTTTTTGGAGAAATGTCCTCTGGTCTGATGAAACAAAAATTTAACTGTTTGGCCATAATGACCATCGTTATATTTGAAAGGAAAAGGTGAAAGCAACCGTGAAGCATCATGGTTTGCGGGTGCTGGCTGCAGGAGGGACTGGTGCATTTCACAAAATAGATGGCATCAAGAGGAAGGAATATTATGTGGATATATTAAAACAACGTGCCAAGACATCAGCCAGGAAGTTTAAGCTTGGTTGCAGATGGGTCTTCCAAATGGACAATGACATGACCAAGCATACCTCCAAAGTTGTGGCAAAATAGCTTAAGAACAACAAAGTTAAGGTATTGAAGTGGCCATCACAAAGCCCTGGCCTAAATCCGATAGAAAACTTGTGGGTAGAACTGAAAAAGCTTGTACGAGCAAGGAGGCCTACAAACCTGATTCAGTTACACCAGTTCTGTTTGGACGAATGGGCCAAAATTCCAGCAACTTATTGTGAGAAGCTTGTGGAAGGCTACCAAAAATGTTTGATCCAAGTTAAACAATTTAAAGGCAATAATACCAAATACTAACAAAGTGTATGTAAACTTCTAACACACTGGGAATGTGATGAAAAATTAAAGCTGAAATAAATAATTCTTTCTACTATAATTCTGATATCACACATCCTTAAAATAAACTAGTGATCCTAACTGACCTAAGACAGGGAATATTTTCTACGATTAAATGTCAGGAATTGTGAAAAGCTGAGTTTAAATGTATTTGGCTAAGGCGTATGTAAACTTCTGACTTCAACTGTATGTCTTTGACAATTATGTTGGTGTTGCTTACATGCCACATTTTCTCTTATAACTTTACGAAAAATAAACGGAACATACAATATCACATATCATTAATTAGAAGAGATGATTATCTTTCAAACGAGCCCACACACAAGGTATGCATAGATCATTAGATAATCCACACGAAACACCATGTTACATATGGCCATCAGGAGATGGCACTGTTAAATTACAGACTCAGTGATGACTCGAATGGCACAGAATGAAACTCAATCTGTCAAATCTCATTCCTAAAATCATGTCTGCATGCTATAGATACTTTTAGTCATTGTTGTGTTTGTATGTGTAATTAGTTCTTATGTACAATTAATGTTTTATTTGTTTGGAGAGACTTTTGGACACTATGATAAAATATTTTTGTTATGCTCTAACTTTTGATTGCTTTGTCTCATCAACACAAATTTCTTCTCAGATACAGTTGACATGCTTGGGAACAAAACAAAAACAGTTTTTCGGAGCCACCTTATGTACACCCAGAGATATATAATGTCAAAATGATTTTTCAGCAGTTTCTAAGGCTGGGAGTCTCAGCTGAAGGATTAATGATTAAACATCATTAAAAAAATGAAAAGTTTTCTTTACAATGACCCAATTGAATATAACCATATTATTAGCAAGATTTGACTGTAGGACCAAGAATACAGCACATACTTTACTGTTTTGATTTATAGAAAGGCATGTAGTTTGTTGCATTGGGCTGTCCATGGAGTAAAATATATGTCTTCACTTATTTGGGAAAAATGTTAATGGTTTAATAATATACGCTAATGTTTCTGGAAATATTCCATGTATTGTGTGTATGATAACTTGTTTATAGGTCATTCATACTGAACAATAAAATGTAAAACTACACGTACGCAGTTATAAGTTATGAAATTCTTTGGATTTCAAACAAAGTATCATACCAGACTCGTTCTTCTCAATGACCTCCACCACTTGCCCCACGTACAGGCTGACCTCAGAGCTCTCCTGCTTCTCATAGTCTGTGACGGCCACATACTGATCCAACATCAGCGGGTCGCCCAAGGACGAGTCTCCTCCTAGAGGGAATGAGTGAACAGGTATCAACAACTCTCCTGATGTTCCACCACAAGATAAGAAAGAAGCAAACGTGATTGGAAAAGATCGAAGCAGGAAAACAAGCCAAAACTGGACTTTTAGTGCAGGGAATCTTGCGAGGAAGCGAACCCACGCCAAATCAACATCGCTGCAGCAAATATGGAAATGGAGTGGAATTATTATTTAATGCATGATTTTTTTAGGGCTTTCTAGACTGAAACATTTTAGTTTACTTTACAAAGAACATTCATTAGAACCTAAACAATACAACTGATGGTATAAACAGCACCAGAGCAGCACGTAAATATTAGTTTAATGATTTATATTAAAACACTGAAGCAGTCACTGATTGTGTTCCAGATTCATTTCTTTGCTTGTGTCTGTGAATGATTTCATGAGGTTACCTCAAAAACACATATATTTACATTTCAAATATGTTTTTGCAGAAAGGTGGAGATAATAAGTACATGATTGATGAAATTGCTCCATATGTTTGGAACATTACAAGGTATATTTCAGCCAAAAATGAATATTTTGTCATCATTTATGAACTTTTTCATTGAACACTGATGAAATCATTCTCATATAAAAGTAGTTGTTCTACTGAATTCAGCTAAAAAGCCACAAAGACGTTGTCTGAAGCCTTTAGGACCCTGAATGACTGAATACATTAGAGACATGATTATACAGTTTTTAAAGCCCTGATGTGAACATCTTAATCACAAGGTTGAAGAGAGCACAACAAAGGCCAGTAACATACTTTACACAAGTACGCATGATCAGATGCGAGCGCTTGGCCAACACTTTGCCAACGTGCAGTCCGGTTGAACACGTATAATGTGCGTTCTTGTATTAATGTGGTGGTTTAAATAATGTAGACTGATGGCTTCAGCAGAAGCATATATCATCAATTAAAAAACCTCGGAGCTCATGGAAGAGCTGTCTCTAAATGTTTATTAGCTATCGCTAATAATGAATTACCCTATTGATTTTATTTGTATTTATTTCCAGAACCAGACTGTTGTGCTTTGTAGAAGCAAACAGTTCACACTAATGTCCACTGGCAATATTGAGACTGCAACACGTACTTGCTTTGCATTATGAATTGCTGTGGTCTGACACATTTTGGAACCCCAGATGCATTTAAACATAATAGTGGCCAATTTGTCCCTAAAAACAACTGGCAAAACTATTTGAGGAAAAAAAAAATCAATAAACTTGTTTTCCCATTGATTTATTATTTTTCTCACCCCACTGCATTTAAGCACACATCTCACTAAATTTAATTAAAGTTCTCTAAAAATAAGACTTCTCTCATCATTAACTCACCCTCATGCCAAGATGTGTATGACTTTATTTCTTCTGCAGAACAGAAATAAAGATTTTTAGAATATCTCAGCTTTGTAGGTCTTAATGTAAGTGAATGTTGTCCAGAACTTTGAAGCCCCAAAAAGCACATAAAGGTAGCAAAGTAGTAATTCAAACGACTTGAGTGCTTTAAAATATGTCTTCTGAAGTGATGCAGTCATTTTGGCTGAGAAACAGGTGAAAATTAAAATACTTTTTTACTCTAAATCTCCACTTTAACTTTCCCTTTTAGAATGTGAAAGTAAAAATGGAGATTTATAGAAGAAAATGACTTAAATATTGATCCGTTTCTCACCCAAAGTGATTGCATCACTTCAGAAGACATTTTAAAGCACTCGAGTTGTATGGATTCATTTTATGCTGTCTTTATGTGTCTTTTCTGGTCACCATTCACTTGCCTTGTATGAAACTACAGATCTGAGATATTCCTCTAAATCTTTATTTGTGTTGAGCAGAAGAGAGAAAGTCATACACATCTGGGATGGTATGAGGGTGAGTAAATGATGAGAGAATTCTTATTTTTGGGTGAACTATGCCTTAAAAGTCTTATGTCTTCTCAAGTAAATGCATCTTGTTTTAAGGATATTGAAATATGTTTTACTGCAAAACCAAGACCAAAATAAATCAATAAATAATCTAGTGTAGGCGCTGCTCTCTTTTTCCTTATGAAAACAAATATTCATTGCTACCGCAAAACCTTTTGACATTCAATCACGTGTGGAATATGAATTAAAGACATACAATTCAACTGAATTACAACTTGTAAAAATGCTCATTTTTGATATCTGGAAATGTATTTCAGATGCCAGTCAATGTAAGAGTAATTAAAGATATCTTAATGACGTTCTTACTCATTCCACAGATGTCAAAAAACAGCATTTGTATGAGTTGTAATTCCATAGTTGATATCAGGACTGGACATTTGCACTAGTAACAATGTAATTATTGATATGAATATATCAATCATTTTTACTAGTAAGAATTGCATTGCTAATGTGCATTTGGAATTTCAACAACTAAGAAAGAAGTTCTAGAAACCTATAATTGTATTTTAAACAGGAGTCAATGAAAGATCATTGTGCAATTCTACTAGTAAAAATGCAGTTACGGATATCAAAATTAATTCCATTGCTGATTTCAAGTATTAGCATTTTAACTAGTGAAAACTGGACTATAGATATCAATAATTCATATCCTGCACATGATTAAATGTCGAAAGCACTTGCGATACACCCTATGACTATTATCATTATTAGTACATACTCATTTTCTGAACTAACGATCTGCTCAATAGTCCTTCTGTAAACCACCACCACCACCACAATGCCATGCACACCACACAAGTGAGCACCAAGCTTTGCCCTTGCCCATCTAGGGAACACCCTCCTAAGGAAGGGGCCACATGTCGAGGGCTCAAACACATAAAGCATGGCTAAGCAAGTTTCTGTTACTACCTCTCTTTAGGAAAGAAGTCGCTCGCTCCACAATGCCTGATGAGGGAACATGAATGAGAGCACGAGTGAAGAGGTGGAGGTGGAAAAGGAAAAGTCAACACAAGAAAGGGTGCAAGATATACGCAAGTTTCTTAAATGAATGAAAAATTGACTTGGAAGAACACTTGATGAGTTTATGAAGTGCCTGGCCACCAGATGGCACTCTAACCACAGACAAACTTTATTACGACTGAATCGAAGAAAGTTCTGTCATTATTTACTCACCTATATGTTTCAAACCTGTACCACTTTCTTTCATCCATCAGACGCCATTAACTTTCATCGCATCTTTCATTTTCTATTAAATGAAAGTGATTTGTGACTAAGGCTGATGGATGAAAGAAAGTTTACAGGTTTGGGATAACATGAGGATGAGTAAATGATGGGTGAACATTCCTTTAAATACCCTGACCAACTTACCCTTTACACTTTCACAAAAAATAAATACAAATAAAATAAATGTCTTACCTGACTTCTTCTTTCCAGTGGGTTCCCTATAAACAAAGACATACACATTAGGTATTAATATTCTTAATAATAAGAATCCATTGGACATCAGGCAAAGCTTTTATTTTGAAATAAAAAAAAGCATTCATGCAGTTATTCTACAGGGTGTTCTACATAATATCTCAAACTTTTTTTGTCGAAGACTTTTGTCTATGATTTCAATCATTATAACAACACATGACTGAAACCCAGAAACCCTTTTTGACCAATGAATTTTTTTTTTTTAATTATTCAAACTAATTCACAAATGAATCATCAGACCGATTTGTGAACAGTTTGACCTTATCATTAACCCAAAGAATAACCCGCTCACAAATCACACAGTGTTACACTACACAAGTGCAAAATCTTGCAGAGATATTTTAGTGCAGAGGAAAACTAGAAAAACGTACATTCACCATGGAAATTCACAGAATTTTTATAGTACATTAAAGATTTAGCAACTTTCCATTACTTTTCCAGGTCTGGAAATCACATGGTCCATACAATGCATATGAATGGTGACTAGAACTTTGAAGCTCCAAAAAGCACATAAAGGCATCTTAAAAGTAATCCATACGACTCCAGTTGTTTAATCCATGTCTTCAGGAGTGATATAAGTGTGGGTGAGAAACAGATCAATATTTCAGTCCTTTTTTACTATACATTTTCTTTCCTGCCCAGTAGGTGGCTCTTAAGAGAGAAGAGGATTGAAAGTGGAGATTTATAGTAAAAAATAAAGTACTTAATCCTCCTCCTTTTGACAAATAAATAAATAAAATGTAATAAAAATGCATTTCTTTATCGGAGCATTACAAGACTTTTCATCCATTTGCCATCTGAACAGGAAAAAAAATTAAAATAAAATTGGGCTCGATTCGATCTTAGTCTTAGTCGTAAAAAAAGAAAAAAGCAACACCTTTGGTATTTGTGGTCAAAATTGGGGAAGTGAAAATGGGAAATGGGAAAGACAAAAAAAAAAAAAAAACATAAAAAAAATAAATACAAAAAAAACATAAAACAGACATAAATTGCAGGGTGAGACTCTAAAACATCCTCAGTGCAAAACATATAAACCCACTCACACACAAAAATCAACTGGTGATTTTTACAGTTGTCAAAAAAAAAACAATACATCAGTCACAATGCTAAACACACACTCAGAAATGAAGGGTCGAGACGACAACACAATGCTGAACACACACACACACACACACACACACACACACACACACACACACACACACACACACACAGAACCAGGGCATCAATAAGTGGAGCTCTTCTGCCATGTTTTGGTCATTGTTGGCATTACAAGTCATCTGTTGTTTTATAGCTGATGAAATCAATCTGACACACACACACACACACACACACACACACACTTGCAAAATAAAATTTTCCTATAGGAAGTTGGAAATTGCAAAATGTTTACTCCGATTCTTCTGTTTTATACACAAATTTTTGCTAATTGATTTTTGCAGTTCATGTCTGTTTCTTGATGTTCATTTTCTTGACATTATTGTGCATTTACTTCGAGTTATTACATTTGAATTTTTGAAATAAATGATTGGTAGAAAAATGCTTATTCTGTATTCTTCACTTTGTAACATCATGGTCAGGTTTGATGACAAGCATAATGGTATTAACTGCAAAGACTGACACTTCAAATCCATTTTAAAATACTAAACTTTGATAAATAATAATTGATAACGTCTTGTGATAAAATATAAATTAGGATACAACAGTCATCAGACTAAACAGTAGGGGTCTACAGCCATCTACTGGCTATTACTGGAATTACATTGTTTTCAAGTCATGTTATTTATATTCTGTTCACCAGATGCAGCAATCTGCCACCAATTTATGTCACATTCTCATATTTTCTTCATGTTTCAACTTATACTGTAGAAGTCCAGTTTATTTTTCCCAAAGTGTGCTTATTTGTATATGCAATGTAATGGTAAAATGTAGACAATTACATGTAAATAAGATAAAAATAACATAAAATCCCAAAAGAAATGCATCATTTTATTGTTCTTACTTCAGGGAAAAACAATGGTATCATCGTTATCATAAAAAAAAAAAAGCACTACATACAAAGCTTCCAGCCAAAAATGACAGTGAATACCAAAAGGAAGGTAACATTTTTGAATACTATAGGAGGTTTAAATATTGATCTGTTTCTCACCCACACCCATCACATCGCTTCTGAAGATATGTGTTAAACCACTGGAGTCGTACGCTTACTTGTATGCAACCGTTATCTGCTTTTTGGAACTTCAAAGTTCTGGTCACCATTCACTTGCATTGTATGGACCTACAGAGCTGAGGTATTCTTCTAAAAATCTTCATTTGTTTTCAGCAGAAGAAAGTAAGTCATACACATCTGGGATGGCATGAGGGTGAGTAAATTATAAGGGAAAGCCCACCCCAGCATCCCCCTAGATTCAGCCCTGTGCTCTAAGCTGGTTTGGTGCTTGTCTAGCTGGTGGATCTGTACAGCCATGTTGTTTACCAGCAAAACTAAAATGGTGAAGCAGGTTGACCATTAGCTTTTTCTGGGAATGCTAGTCAACCAAGAAAGTTTGCTGGTTTAAGCTAATCAAAGAACATTGTTTGAACACTAGGTGGTGGTGACCCCCTATGTTGTTGTTTTTTTCAGCAAGGTTTAAGGTGATTTGGGGCATCCTGCCCAAAGGACAGCTTGTACAATGCGTGAAAATGCAGTTTAGCGTCATCCACAGCATGTCACAGCTATGTGAAACAGCGATGGCCAGCTTTCCTTCCTGAATTCGTGGAACATTCGGCACAAGTCATGCTGACAATCAGCCTGTTAACTTCTGAGATGGAGTGACCATCTGTTTGTCATCTACTATCTGATCTCTAAACTTTATCACATAAAACAATATACTAGAATTGAGTCCATGACCAAGGCCTGCCCTAAAGTGCTAACGTTTTATGGTAGAGTGTGATAGAGGAGTAGCAGGGTGTATTGTAGGCCTACTGTATAGTGCATATTATGAAGAGAGCAAACTTCAACATACTCTTTAGGTGGGTTTAGGTCTTCAGGACGAGTCTCAAAGAACAAACGAACCTCCTCACAATGAGAAATGTACACTGGCAGCTGGATCAGGGCCTGAGAGAGAAATATACACGGTTACTCAGTCTTGATTGTGGCATGTAATAAGTCACACATTCAGGAATGTGAATGGTCAATAAGGTTTGACAATCATCAGTTCACATTCGTATGCTTAATAGCTTTTAAATTCAGGAAGTGACAGAACAAACCAACAGAATTTTGATTTAGAATTGTTTGCCGTAAAATACATTTCATTCAAAATACAGAAATATATATATAAAGCATCCCAATCCTTTAGATGAGCACATATGTGGATGTGTGTTTGCACACACACATACACATGAAGATTTTTAGAAGAGTATCTCAGCTCTGTTGGTCCATAGTGAATGTGGCCAGAACTTTGAAGCTCCAAAAAGAACATAAATGTAGCATAAAAGTAATCCATATGACTCCAGTGGTTAAATCCATGTCTTCAGAAGTGATATGATAGATCGATGAGAAGCAGATCAATATTTAAATTATTTTTTACTATAAATGTAATTTCAAACAGCCCTCCTATGCATGTTCACGAGTTCCCCTTCTGTCGCTCTCTCCACGTTGTGTCGGAGAAGCGACACTAGGGGTCTCTCTTGAGCGCCGATATCCACCTCTGATCTATGAAAAAAGGCCAATGAGAGTTGGCAGCCGGTATTTGCATGTCCCGCCCCCGGACATACGGGTATTTAAGCAGCGCAAATACGGGAGTTCATTCAGAAAATTTCTTCAGAGCAGATGGTCTGATTGCAGTCTGCTGCAAGAATACACACCACTTTAAACGTTCCTGTTTCCTCTGACGATCTGCATGCTGTTGGATCTTGACGGCGCACAACAGCGGCTTTCTCCTTCACATTGCACGGCATGCATTGTTGCCCCTGAGCGCTTTGACAGCGCAGACACACACACACATTGTGTATTTAAAAGAGTAAATTAATATTAAAAGAGTAATTTCTCTAAAAGAGCAAAACACAGCGGCGTTGTACGTCCTTTTCAGGACGTGTCTTTTTCAAGATGCCCTTCCGCCCCTGTGTTGTTCCTGGATGCGGTAGTGCTAGGGACGGCCACAGGCGCTGTCTCGTGTGTTTGGGCCGCGATCACACCGAGGCGGCGTTTGTGGATGGCTCATGTTCTCACTGCGAGAACATGACCATGACCACGTTGCGGTCGCGGCTTGCTTTCAACAGAGAGCAAGCCACCCCAGCTGCACCCCGCATTGCTCCTTCTTCCCACGGGATTGAGGACGATGTGGTTGGCGCTGGGGGCGATTTGGGGGCGGCAGCGGGTGCAGTTTCGCCGGGTAGCCCCCCGCGAACCTCCCGTTCCCCGACACGCTCTCGGGTCCCCGTCTACGCTCGCGGCGATAGCGGCTCGCCTCACGGCCCGGCTGTCTATCCTCCCGAGCCCAAAGCAGATGAGCTCGCCGCTGCATCGAAGAGTGTGATGTCTGATGCCGAGGACTCCCCTAGACTGTCGCCTTCGGGCCAGCAGGCCCAGGCTGAGGCCGATGCTCAGATTTCTGACATGCTTTCCCGGGCCGCCGTGAGCGTGGGGTTGGATTGGAACCCTCCATCCTCCCCACAGCCTTCACGGTTGGATGACTGGTTCCTGGGGACAGCGCGCCATTCGCGGCCTCGCATCCCCCCGGTCCCGTTTTTCCCGGAGGTGCATGACGAGCTGACGTCTACGTGGAGAGCCCCGCTCTCCGCTCGTCTAGGTGCCACCCGCTCCACTCTCACCACCCTCGACGGCGGAGAGCACCACGGATACGGGGCGATTCCCCAGGTCGATAGGGCAGTTGCGTACCATCTATGCCCCGGTAGCCCTACCTCCTGGTGTGGCCGCCCCGTACTCCCATCCAAGCCCTGTAGGACAACATCCTCGCTCAACACGAAGGCCTACAGTGTGGCTGGACGCGCTGCCTCCGTCCTGCATGCCATGGCCCTCCTGCAAGTCCACCAGGCCAAAGCACTCAGAAGCATGCACGGGAGTGGACCTGATTCTGATGTGCTGCAGGAACTGCGCTCAGCGACCGACCTCGCCCTGAGAGCGACGAAGGCCACAGCGCAGGCACTCGGACAGGCGATGGCCACCCTAATGGTCCAGGAACGCCAACTCTGGCTCAATCTGGTCGAGATGCGTGAGGCTGACAAGAACCGCTTCCTGGACGCACCTGTCTCCCAGACTGGCCTTTTCGGCGACACCGTCGAGGACTTCGCCCAACAGTTCTCCGCGGTGAAGAAGCAGACGGAGGCCATCTCTCACATCATGCCCCGCCGCACACCTGCTGCTACGGGCCCTGCCCCGTCTGCTCGCCGAGGGCGTCCCCCTGCGGCGAAGAAACCAGCTCCTGCTCCGCCCCAACCCGCGCCCAGCTCTCAGCCCCAGCGTCGAGCACCCCGCAGGCGGCGTACGCCCCCTGTCTCACAAACCCCCTCTAGGACCCGGAAGGCTCCCAAGCGTTCCTGAGACAGTCGACCCACAGCCGAAGACATTAGCTCCGGAGGTGGTAAGACCGCTCCGTCCCCCGGTGGAGGGCCGGGTGGAGAATCCTTTGTTTTTTCATTTGCCACACCCCCTGACGGGGGCTGTGGTACCCACATTCTCAATAAAAGAGCTATTTCCTTTGCTTCTGGGTCACCTGGCCTCGCAAATGCCGTTCTCACGGCAATGTGCTTTCAGATTACGACAGTCTCGGTACACCGGACGCGGCGATCCCGCCTTCCGCCTGCCCACAACTGTGCCCCGGCCGGCCGGTTCAGACTCAGAAGCATGCACGGGGTCCAGAGGATGCCAACATCAGACCTCCTCCTCAGTCATGAACCCGCCCCCTGCCGGGCGCGCGGAGCAAGGTAAGTGCTTTGAGTCTATTCTCAGCACCTCAGCCTCAGGCCGCAACAAAGCCGCCCGACGCTGCATTACCTGTTCCGCCCCTCTGCGAGGCCCCAGCGGGTACGTCCAAAATACTCGTCCCTTTGGTGCCCCTAGCGCAGAGCTGGGAAGCGTGGCTTTCGCTTACCAACGCATCACGCTGGCTGCACCGGACCATTCGACTCGGTTACGCAATTCAGTTTGCCCGGCTCCCGCCCCCCGTCAGGGGCGTCCACTTTTCCGCAGTATACGGCGAGCATGCCAGTTCCCTGCGCACGGAAATCGCGACCCTCTTAGCCAAGGGCGCGGTAGAGCCCGTCCCTCCAACCAAAATGAGGAAGGGTTTCTACAGCCCTTACTTCATTGTACCCAGGAAAGGCGGCGGCTTACGACCAATCCTGGACCTGCGAGTTTTCAATCGGGCCTTGTTAAAACTCCCGTTCAAGATGCTCACGAATATTCTGGCTGGTGTTCAGCATCTAGATTGGTTCACAGCGGTAGACCTGAAGGACGCGTACTTCCACGTCTCAATTCTGCCACAACACCGACCCTTCTGACGGTCCACGTTCGATGGCCAGGCGTTTCAGTACAAAGTCCTCCCCTTCGGCCTGTCTCTGTCCCCTCGCGTCTTCACGAAGGTTGCAGAGGCGGCCCTTGCCCCGCTACGAGTAGCCGGCATCCACATTCTCAACTACCTCGACGACTGGCTCATCCTAGCACACTCTCGAGAGTTACTATGCGCACACAGAGACCAGGTGCTCCGGCACCTCAGCCGCTCGGGGCTTCAGGTCAACTGGGAAAAGAGCAAGCTCACTCCGGTTCAGAGCATCTCTTTCTCGGGTTGGAGTTAGATTCAGTCTCAATGACAGCACGTCTCACGAGCGAGCGTGCTCAGTCGGTGCTGGACTGCCTCGCTTCCTTCGAGCCAGGCACAGTGGTCCCTCTAAAACGTTTCCAGAGGCTCCTGGGGCATATGGCGTCCTCCGCGGCCGTCGCGCCGCTGGGGTTGATGCATATGAGACCACTCCAGCACTGGCTCCAGACTCGAGTCCCGAGACAAGCATGGCACCACGGCACGCATCGGGTAAGGATCACCCCCGCCTGCCTCAAAACACTCCGACCCTGGACAGACCTCTGCTTTTTACGGACAGGAGTGCCCCTGCAGCAGGTGTCCCGACGCGTTCTGGTCACAACCGACGCCTCCCGGTCCGGGTGGGGTGCCGTGTGCAGCGGGCACGCAGCAGCGGGCCGTTGGAAAGGGCCCCCGCTGCGTTGGCACATCAACTGCCTGGAGTTGCTGACCGTCCTTCTTGCTCTCAGGAAGTTCCTCCCGTTAGCTCGGGACAAACACGTCCTCGTGAGACTCATGTCGCTGCGTGCCACTCACATCCCCGGCAAGCTCAACGTCGTAGCGGACACGCTACCACGACAACGCCTGCCCGGCAGGGAGTGGAGGCTTCACCCCCAGTCGATCCAGCTGATTTGGGAACGGTTTGGCAAGGCCCAGGTAGACCTGTTTGCCTCCCAGGAAACCTCCCACTGCCCGCTCTGGTATGCCCTAACAGAGGCTACCCTCGGGACAGACGCGCTGGCACACAGCTGGCCCTCGGGGCTGCGCAAGTACGCATTTCCCCCAGTGAGCCTTCTTGCACCGGTGCTGTGCAAGGTCAGGGAGGACGAGGAGCAAGCCCACCATGATCCTGTAGACGGCAAGTCTTTGGGTAAGCACGACCTGATCCTCAGGTTCCTGAGAGGCGCCCGGAGGTTGAATCCCTCCCGGCCAGGCCTAGTTCCCTCCTGGGATCTTTCGGTAGTCTTGGCAGGACTCCAGAGACCCCCCTTCGAGCCGCTTGAATCAATTGGACTCAGGGCCCTCTCTCTTAAGACGGCCCTGCTGATCGCGCTCGCCTCTATCAAGAGGGTCGGGGACCTGTAAGCGTTCTCTGTCAGCGACACTTGCCTGGAGTTCGGTCCGGCAGATACGTCTGTGACTGGGCTATGTGCCCAAGGTTCCTACCACACCCTTCCAAGATCAGGTAGTGAACCTGCAAGCGCTGCCCCGGGAGGAGGCAGACCCAGCCCTTTCGTTGCCATGTCCAGTGCGCGCCCTGCGCATTTACCTGGACCGCACACAGAGCACTAGACGCTCTGAGCAGCTCTTTGTCTGCTTATCACACCCAGGCCGTGCCCCTACCCGTGCGGGTCCGAGCTCACTCAACAAGGGGTGTTGCGTCCTCGTGGGCACTGGCCAAGGGCACCTCCCTAGCAGACATCTGTAGAGCCGCAGGTTGGGCAACACCCAACACCTTCGCGAGGTTTTACAACCTCCGCGATGAGTCGGTTGCGTCTCGTGTTTTCTCAGGTCCGAGCCTGTAGAACTCGGTAACACGTAGACCGACCGGCCGGGTGGATCGCTTGCGCCCAGCGCCCTTTTCCTGACGTCAAGTTAAAATAGTGCGCCTTCTTCCCAGGGCGCCCCACTCCGAGTCGGGACCCTGGTCGATTCCTCCCCAGCCCTTCGGGTCCGCGGTTCAGCGGAGGAACTCGCCGACCCAAGCCACTGCGGGTACCCTGATGGCTACCCTGTACTGGTATATGTGCTCCACAGGTAAGGCCTCCTGCTCGGACTCCCCCTGTGTGTAATTCCACGGTTCTCTCCCCTGACTAGTGGACCCCCGTGTCTCCCTTAGGAAGTTACAGCTGCCCCGGTCGCCGTGCTGTAGCAACTCCCCCCTTTCGAGGCTGGATCTACCACCGCACCATACTTTCCACACGAGCCCTAAGACGGCCGTGTGACATGTCTACCACTTTTCCTCCCCAAGAAAAAGGGCAGGTGTGGTCTCCGCAGGGTCTGGGCAAGACCCCCTTCCCTATATGCGTGTAAGGGCCCCGGCCGTGATTGCTCTATGCGAGAAACATAGAGAGAAAAGAGACCCAGCCAGGCTGGCCCGTTCCCATGTTGGCAAACATCGCCTTGTTCCCCTCCCAGGGTAACTAGAAGGATTCCGATGTTCTTATGGGGCACTGGGGAAGGGTACGTGCAGCCAGGTACAGACGATGCGCGGCACTGGATGAAATCCCTGCCCGCCTCTGTATCGGCGGTTCACGTACACGGTTCAGTGCATGGCAAGATTGGATTGGGTCCCCTAGTGTCGCTTCTCCGACACAACGTGGAAAGAGCGACAGAAGGGGAACGTTTTGTTACGTATGTAACCTCCGTTCCCCGAGGGAGGGAACGACACGTTGTGTCTTTCCTCCACCATGTCGCTGAACCGAGCCACTGTTGTGGCCGGACCATTTCCGGCTCCTCAGAAAAATCCTGAATGAATTCCCGTATTTGCGCCGCTTAAATACCCGTATGTCCGGGGGTGGGACATGCAAATACCGGCTGCCAACTCTCATTGGCCTTTTTTCATAGATCAGAGGTGGATATCGGCGCTCAAGAGAGACCCCTAGTGTCGCTTCTCCGACACAATGTGTCGTTCCCTCCCTCGGGGAACGGAGGTTACATACGTAACCAAACGATTTCTTCTGTTTTTGCCCGTTTGCATTCTTCTTTCATATCGACACCTAGTGGGCTGTTGTGAAAAAATTATTTATTTATAATGTTTTCTTTCTTTACCGTTCCCTTTTTTCTTTCTCCTCCCTGCCTAATAGGTTGCGATATGCACGAAGAACGAGAACTGGCAAAAAACAGAGGAAGAATAACTCGGCCCTCAAGGAACGCACATTAGGAAGGGCTGGTGAACGTGTAGATTGATAGTAAAGAAGGACTAAAATATCTGTTTCTCACCCACACCTATCATATATCTTCTCAAGACATGGATTTAACCACTGGAGTCATATGGATTCCTTTTATGATGCCTTTATGTGCTTTTTCACTTGCATTGTATGGACTTACAGAGGGTGAGAAAATGATGAGAGAATTTTCATTTTGGGTGAACTATTTCTTTAAGAAATCGACATAAATGTCAGTGAAGAGCATCCTTGAGATTGAAGCCTTAGAAGCCTTTATTTTGTTCACACATTATACATACATTTTTGCATATATACAGTGAAATGTATTTGTTTTCACATATCCAGAACAAAGCAGAATATTTTTATTGGGTGTCATTTCAAATTATTTTTTGCAAATTATGCAAAAAAGTGTGACATTTTATTCAAAAAATATACATAATTATTTAATTGTGTATTAAAGACAAATAAAATGCTAGCTATGAAATTATCCTTTCCAGTCAAACCAGTCAAATTCACAACCTTTGGCAAAGTAGTGCATATGGTATATAATGAGGCTGAAATCTCAATCCAGATTGTAAAAATTTGCTTTCTACTCAAACAAATGCGCCATGCCTTAAAAACAGTCACACATAAAATACTATGAGCTAAATGCAGCTCCTGGCTGACACTAGATGTGTTTTGCTGTTGTCACTCTTGGTAAAGGCTCTTTTATATTAATAAAGCTGAGTGCTCCTGCATTGCCCTTCACACAGACACAGAAGCAGGAGTTCTCGTCTGTCCATTTCTGCTGAATTATGATGTCTGACCCGACTGGCTTTTTAAATTCACATGCAGTAGCATTTGCTCAAGGTGACCTTTCCTAACTTGGCTTTTAGCAACACTTGTACAATTTTTCACATTTGATTTAGACTTACCAATTACAGTGCATATACGATTGTCTTTGCCCAGCACTCAAATTTCTTAATAAAATGGGAGTTTTTATGATAAAAATATGCTTGTTTCACTAAGATGAGTTATAAGGGAACATTTGTCTCCCTTGGAGTATTTCCGTCTAGTTTCCTAGTAAAAATGATCATAACATCCTTAAAACAAGACATTTACTTGAAAAGCTAAATGACTTGAAAATTTACAGTGGAAAGAAAATGTACTTGAACCTTTGGAATTATCAGCATTCATGTATACATTTGTCTTAAAATCTGGTTTGATCTTCATCCAAGTTACAATAATGAACAAACACGATCGTTTCAAATAATAACACACAAATTATTGTTTTGTTCTTGTACATATTGAATGCATCATTTTCAAATACTCACAGTGAAGGTTGTGAAAAAGTATGTGAACCCCTAGGCTAATGACGTCAACAAAAGCTAATGGAGTCAGGAGTTGGCAAACCTGGCATCCAATTAATGAAATAAGATTGAAGGTGTGGGTTAGGCTGTTCACACGAAGCATCTGCTGAAGTGGACCATGCCTCACAAAAAAGATTTCAGAAGACCTACGATCGAAAATTGTTGCTTAGTATAATGCTGGGAAAGGTTACAAAGATATCTCGAAGAGCTTAGATACTCATCTGTCCACAGTTAGACAAACTGTCTATAAATGGAGACGATACTGTGACTACTCTTCCTAGAAGTCAAGATGACTCAACGGGCACAGTGCAGAATGCTCAATGAATTCTAGAGTGACAGATAAAGACATGAAAGAATCTGGAACTAGTTAACATCTCTGTTAATGAGTCTTCTATACAGAAACATTAAACAGGTTTGGTGCCCATGGCAGGACACCACGAACGAAGCCACTGCAAAAATATTACTGCATGCCTGAAGTTTGCCAAAGACCATTTGAAACTCCACAACGTTACTGGCAAAATGTTATGTGGTCTGTTGAAACTAAGGTTGAATTGTTTGGGAAGAACATGCAGCGCTACATATGGTGTAAAAAGGGCACCACATACCAACATACCAAACATAATCCCTGCGGAGAAGTATGGTGGAGGGAGCAACATGATTTGGGGCTGCTTTGCTACTTCAGGGCATGGACCTCTTGACATTATCGAGGGAAACATGAATTCCTACGTTTATCAAGATATCAGGATAATGTCAGGGTTGCTGTGAGCCAGCTGAAGCTCAGTAGAAGTGGGTGATGCAGCAGGAAAATGACCTTAAACATCAAAGTAAATCCAGTACAGAATGGCTTAAAAAAAAAGAAAGAAGATAATCCACCTCCAGTCAGAGCCCGGACCTTAACCTTTAACAGAGATACTGTAGAATGACCTCAAGAGAGCCGTTCACACAGACATCCTAAGAATATGACTAAGCTGAAGCAGTTCTGTGAGGAAAAATTTTCCAAAATTTCTTCTGAATGTTGTGCAGGTCTAATCCGCATCTACCGGAAACACTTGGTTGAGGTTATTGCTGCCAAAAGGTGGATCGACCAAAATATTAAATCCAAGGGTTCACTTACTTTCACTTACTAATTTCTGACTATTTTTTTTAATAGTTTTGCATCCACTCACAATTATTTTGGCTTCTTCAATACCTTTACATCCATCTTTTATTAAATGTTACCATGGTTTTACTACAGTAACCATATCTTAACCAGGATATTCGTATTAAACCCATAGTTATAATACAGATCAACCAAAACTATAGTAGTAAAAATCAATAATTAAAATAAAAAATGTCTACTACAGTTTTACTATAGTAACACAATGGTTAATCTGAGGTACACCTATGGTTTTTAAAAGCATGCTTTCCACACAATAATTACTATGTATTACTATGTTTTTTGGGCAAAATGAGTATGATTATTATTACCATAGTTTTGATTTTCCTGTGTTGTTCCTACATTTTTACCACAAATATTATGGTTAAAATACAGTATATTACTGTAGTAAACCAATGGTAAATTTGAATAAGGAATGGATAAAGTTATTGCGAGAACACAAAATGTCCTCCCTATCGTCGAAGGAGATCAGTAGATATATGTTACTTAACACTGGGTTTTGTATGGTGAATGGATGGATATGGATCATATTCATGTCTGTTTCCATGGACAACACTGATGTCCACAGATTGATGTCTCCCTGCGGCATATTAACTGACCTCCACTATTATTAGCATCCCCTAAAGACACTTAGTATATGGAGGCCAATTACAGCAAATGGATTCTATTGTGTGCTCTTTACTGTGGGTGCATTACCTTGATTGTTTCATGGGTGTCTACTTGTGTGTGTGTGTGTGTGTGTGTGTGAGAGAGAGACTAATATATTCCAATCTACACAGAAGGGCATGGACAGAGAAAATAATTGAAGACTCCTGGGCCTGTGATAAAAAAGAAAAAATAATCTTAAGGCTAAAAATAGCTCTGAACTAGGATATTTAGGAGCAACTATCAAAAATGATGGCCGTGTCACGCCTAATTTTAAAACGATTTTACAGCTAAATGTAGCTCCAATAACTTATAAATCGTCCTAAGGGCTCCTGAAACCAATCTGTAGCATGGCTGCTGTCGTCAATCCACATCACAACAGAGTCAATGTATTTGAATATTATAATGACATTGACCTTGTAAAAATTGCCTGATTCGTGAGGGTGTTTTCATTACTTTCCCATAAACCAAAACAACCCAATAACATCCAGAGGTGTATTGTCACAAACCAATGAACACTGCAAAAAACAACACAGCTGCAAATGTAAACTAAACATTTGTGATAGTGATATTTGATAGGGACATGAATTGAATATGTTTTTGGTGTAAACATTATACAATATTAAACACTGTTGTGAAATACTGGTGTAGTATGATAAGATTTGTTCAAGTCACCTTGTTCAAGGTGTTCTAGATTGTTGCTACAGTGATCTGGATGGTTTTTAAGTGGTTGCAAAATCACCCTGTAGGTCCGAGTGGTAGTCTAGTAGTGATGGTGATGCTTGTATTACAAACAGCACTAATGAGTGTAATCCATTTATCTAAAAAGCCATGTATTTTCTCTACACCATCTTATAGACAGCAAGATTCAGATTAACCATTTTTGAGTTCAGAAGCAGTTGTTGATGTGATGTCATCCCTTTCCATCAAGATAACCTCTGGGGTACTATGGGTTACCATTCAAACGACAAAATTGATTTCTCAGTGTTTCTGACATTTCACCCCCTTTCATTTAGATTATGTTCCAGCACATGAAAGTGAAGAGGTTAGCTAAAGGGGCATTTACATCAACAGACTTTAAATCTGTTCCATTGGTTTCTAGTAGGCATTCCTGCTAAACTGTAGTATTCAACCGTTTCAGGCGCATCACCGTCAGCATTCTCATTGGTAGTTGTTGCATTGCTTCACATCTGCATAAAGTTGAACTCAGTTCAAAGTTTGTCACATCACCAGTGGTCACTGTCACTAATATTGCCTAAAATCACTGAAATAATTGAAAATAAATAAATTCCAGTCACTTTTTCGCTGCAAATTGTTGTCGGTCTGAACTGCGCTTTAAAACGTTAACTTTCAGAGTGTAGAGTGGAAAATATAGGGCCAAGCACTTAATAGCCACGTTTCCACTATCAATCAGTGTGAGCCAGGGCTATCCTACTGCTCAGTTGGGGCCAATAGCCTCAGACCTCGAGCTGCAGTAACAAAATCGATTTATATTCCCAACATTGGGACAATAAGCCGCCCTGGTGCCAACGTCACACACCCCGCCCATTTCACAAGCAAGAGGGAAGCTCAAGCTAAAGTATTAGACTCTGGGGACTAGCTAGTCCTCTAAATGAACATGGTGGAGACTGAAGCTGCTGTTTGTTTGCTTATTTTGGTCTTTGCTCGGTGGAAAGAGAGATCTGACTCAGGGAAACTCCACCTTTGACACTGACTACACCTCAATCCCCAGTTGGCCCTCCTTGGCCCAAGGGTAGTTGGTGGGCCAAAGGTGCTTGGCTGTTGGCCCCGAAGATGCCCCAAAGAGGCTTGATGAAGCCCCGGAAGTAACCGTGGGAACAAAACTGGCATTGAGACACACTAGCGCACCCTCATTTGGCCTGATATTGGAAACGCGGCCAGAAACACAATTTTTGCATGAACAAGTCAAATTCTGGTTCTTTCAAAATATTTTTGATCAAAGTATGACAAGCACATGAAAACTAAAATTTTCCATACTAAAAGGTAAGTCAACAAAATTTTGTTAATTTTTCTGTTTAATAAATTCTGTTTAAAATAATTTGAGTTGGGAGTATAGTATGTCACATTGCAGGACATGTCTGTATTTCATACAGTTTAACCGCATTACATCCTGCCATCCATTTTCACTACCTGCTTACCCTAAATAGAGTGCAGGGGTGTTGAATTCTATGCCTGCATTACACATAGCCTTAATTTCTGAAAGCCCATGCTTTTGCAATGCATGAACGACAGCAGTAATTTACCAACCGAAGATGAAACAAGTTTGAAATAAGTATGTCTGGGAAGAGTAATGAATGCAGGTGCTGGAACCAAATTATTTGTAAAAAGATTTTTAATTGTTATTTTTGGAGAACTTTAAAATCCAGAGAGGTAGGTACAATCCCTTTCCAAACAGTCACAGATCATGACTGTACATGCAGCCACCTAGAAAAAAACTTAAAGCAACATTTTAAAAAGCGGTTTCCTTTAGAAACAGCCCTTTAAAAAGTCAACAAGAAGCCACGATGTGCTGACGAAGGCTAACTCAGCACAGCTCAAACCCCTGCCCTACAACACATTAAACTGCCAAATGTGAATTCCTGTATTTTTTCCCCACTTAAACATTCCACGACAAGCACAGCGGTAACTCAAGATGGAGCAGTCTTCCATGTTACAATGCTTCAAGTCACAAGAGCAGAGAATTGTAAATAAAAACAGTGTCTGAAACCATAAACATCTCTGTAACCTTTTTGAAGTTCTTAAAAAGTCTGTTTGAACAGTTTTTTTATTTCTAGGTTTATGTGACTGGAAGACATCAATCAATATACAGTGGGTATAACAGACAAGTTAGCAAAGACCACACAGAGAAAACATGAGGTCAGCTTTCAGTCATTATTCTAGACTCCTCCAAGACTTTCTGTAGCCACACGATATCTTTGTGTAGAACAGGCCAATATTTGTGTTGTTTTTCACTGAAAGTCTCCCTCAGCAGACCCGCGAGCAGATACGGACACATGCGCACTACAACTGCTTTGTGATACTCTTTTAGTAGAGTCAACGACAGGCACATGTGGCATTGCACAGACTGTCAGCGTTTCAAGAAAATCTGGGACACGTGCAGACAGTCCGCACAGTCAAAACTTATAGGGAGGTGTGACGAAATTTGCGTCACGCATACTGTGCCTGTTCTAACTGAAGTTCCGACAACTGAATTATACTCTGGCCTTAAGAAGACAGGGAGGGAAATTATTTTCTGAAATAGTTTCACGTTCCCTCACAATACATTTTGCAATCCCTTGCAATAGCTTTATACGTCCCTTATGAAAATTAATCATGATTTTACTACAGTAACTATAGTTCATCACGTGGCTTGTTGAGCGCATTACTGCAGAGGCTTATCGTATGTGGAGGCTCTTGCTATTCCCCGCGAGAACCACATTATAGTGACCACGAGGAGGACTCTACCCTCCCTTGCAACTGGGCCAATTTGGTTGCTTAGGAGACCTGGCTGGAGTCACTCAGCACACCTTGAATTTGAACTCATGACTCCAGAGGTGGTAGTCAGTGTCTTTACTCACTGAGCTACCCAGGCCACCAATATTAGCTGACATTTAAATTAGAAGCCTAATTTGCATTCTTTCCAATTCACTCGGTCGGGCTTCTGTGTATGGCTTGCGTAATAGCGTTGGGAGACCACAGGGGGGTGATATAACATTTACTGAAGCAGGTTGTTGTGTTGAGAAATATGTTTGAAAACACAAAGACTAATGGGAGTGGGCAGAAGAGACTATTTTTGTTTAGCAGCGTGTGAAGCGTGTAACAGAGCCTCATTACCACTACCTTTAAAAACAGAGCACGCTTCTCCTTGAGAGACTGGTTTTTAGCCACCGTGCATGCACATTGGAGTCCTTGCATGTCCAGGAATGGTATCCCTGGAGTCTCCAGTGCAAATTAGAGGCGTCGCCAGGGACTGGAGCACAGGTCGCGACTGACAGTCCAGGATGTCGGGTCGCCATGCTCCTCACTCGCAGTGGCCCAGGGAAGCAGAGTGGCTAGGGAAAAGCCACCACCCTTCATGCACCAAACCAGAAAGGGAGTGCATACAGCTGCTGGACACTGTCCTTTTTACCTGGAACGAACCCTCTCCTCACTCCCAGAACTTCACAGAACCCTACGCACTATGAGGCCATCAGACTCCTCTGTTTATTTTGGACACTTTTCCCTGTTTTTACCCTCCTTATGTTATTATTAAAACCACACCCACTGTGTTTGTCTTTTGCTCACCCCACCACAAAGGGAACACAAAACTATTGCATTATTCATTTGTCATGTGTGAGGTGGTTTTTGGTGTGTATTGTTTATTGATGACTTACCCTACAGTACTCATTTATGGGTTTGAGGCGTTTCATGGCCACGTCTCTGATGTGGCTTCTTCTGAACAGAATCTTTCCTATGAGGACATGAAAACAATCATCATGAACACACCATCTCAATTCATCAGCACTCACTTAGAACTTTTCTCAGAGTTTTTAAAGACCCCATGAAATGGCTTGACAACAGCAGTGTTCTTTAATGGATTAACATACAGTATTTCCTATTGGGACAGGAAGTTGGGGCAGGATATAACGAAGGTCTTGTCCATTTTATTATATATATTGGTTCATTTCATCCATAAATTTTAAAATGTGTATATCTGCCAAAAGTTTATTTAGTCAACTTAAGGGAGTACACTAGCATAGTGTGGAACTCAAAGCTAAAATACATGAACTAAAAGCCATAAAACTCCCGGTTTGAAAGTTTAATGGAAATGCAGGGAAACTTTGGGGAATGTCCCTGCACACATTGTCATTTTATCAGATGTTAGAAGACTTTTACCACAAGCATGAAACTTGCCCAAACAAAGATTGTGGTCCATAAAACAATACCAAGAAATGAACACAAATGAGCCTCTTAAGTTTTATGACTCATATCCTGCTGAACTGAGATTAGATACTGTGGTACATTTCTGCTGGATGAGGTAAAAAAAATATCAAGAAAACGTGGAAAAACAATTATCCCACCCATGGTCCTAAAGTTGTGGATCTTTTAGCCACATATGACACATTTAGAAAAACTGGATTGAAAAGCACCTTGCTGTGTGATGTGGTGCATATGTTTAATGTGTTGGGCGACTGCCCTGTACCTCATGTGCTGAGTGGAGATGAGTAAGATCCAGAACACACTCACAGCATCTGAACTCTACCTTGACACAGCCTCAGATGGGGCACTTCACAGAAAACCCATCGAGGTTACGACACCACTAAAAATGCTTTAGACAGCTAGATTTGAGTGTGCTAGCATGTTTTACACACAAGCTTTGATTTTATGTAAATAATGTTCCAGGTTCAGTACAAGGTAAGCTTTAAGTACCACATCTGGCAGGAAGAAAATAATTTGTACTCATCCCTAAATTTGTATAAAAATAAAAAAAAGTGGGAAACCCCCCCATTAAAATACACATGGTTTGAATGTACACAATACTTACATATTGTGTTAACATGAGAATCGTGTGATAAAAATACTGGGGACTTTTTACATAGAGAAACGGTTTACATCGATATTGTGTGCGATTGAAATGACATGACTACTTTTTGGGAAAAAATGTTGAATGCATCTTGGACTGGCCAAGTAGGGTTGAAAACTGGTATTGTTTAAAAAAAAAAAAAAGAAATACCAGTATTGAATGATTTTTATGCTTTTTGGTTCTAATGGTTCTCAAACATCTCCTGAAACTTCCACCATTGCGGTTGGGACGTCTACACTTATGTTTGAAAACGCATTCGTTTTGTCACGTTTAACATTTTTCTCTTTAAAATCATCCAAGGGGACAGAAGCTAAGACAGCTATAATTATCTGTTCTGATTAAAGGAACAGTGCGTATGTCATCAGATATTTGACCTAAGTGCGTTTACAAAGCTCACTGATTGATGTGGAGTGGGCTGTATATGATGCTCAGGTAATTACAGGGCTTGCTGTACAGAGTGCTGTGTCAGTAGATCCAAACACTTGTTAAACGGTTGTAAATTGCTCGTATGTACATTTAAAGACAGCATTCAGGTGCATTTAAATGTCTGATGCACAAGCAAAACAAACCTGTGTGCCTGCTTAATTACAGACAATGTTTGTTTAATCTGAACTAATTAACTTCAGATTTTATGACACATTTATACATCCCAGCTACAGGTCAAATAATTACATTTGACAATATACACATTCTGAACAATATGTCCAAAGTAAGTACTACATACTTGCTATAAAGTCAACCACTGTTGTAGCACATAGGGTAAACGTACCTATTAAGCTCAAGTACCCATTAAGCACACTGCCATCTTTGAGCTCAGATTATAAAAAGAAAAAGCAATGTATTTTCCTATTTGATGTTTTAACCAATTGATGTGTTTGTTACTACATACCTCCTGTAATTTTAAACCAATCAGACCATTGCACACTGAGATATGTGTATCTATGTGTTCACACTGTCTGGCGGCCATTTTGAAAGCTGTCTGAAAACATTCACCAGAAGAGGAGCCCCTCAAATGTGCATTTTTTATATGTTTAAGCCTTTATTTTGGGTAAGTACATCTACTTATTGCAAAATTTAGAGATTAATGTTTAGACTTTTACATATTTTAACCTGGAACCTGGATGTGGAAAATAATTACAGTTAGATCTAAAAGATAGTTTTAGCAACATAGCGCAGATGCTACAGAACATAGCCAGCTTACTAGCTGTATAAGGCTTCATAATGTGGCTAGTTTCTGTGTTCATCCCCATGAATTAAATATTTTATTGGTTTGTTTTGTTATTTAATTGTTCAATATGTGTTACTTTGCTGAACGTGGACTAGTCTAGATGTTGCAATGAGTTTGAATGACACGTCACTATGAATAGGATAAGCTACCTGATCAAATTGAATGCCTTGTTGCTTGATTTTAGTGTTCTGTTTTTTTGTGATTGACTCTGTACCTTCAAAAAAAACTTTTTTCAATCATTCCTTAAAAAGGTTGTTTAAAATAAACAAGATTTTATAATAAAACTTGTTATGAGCTTATTGGGTACAGGAGTGTGCTTAAAGGGTACACAAACGTACCCATTAAGCCCAGTCAGACTTTTTGCATTTAATGATGTACATTTTAATTTTATTGCTTTTGTCATTTTAAATAAATAAAATATTGTTGTTTAAGAGATTAATATTTTATTTTAACATAACTTTTTTTACTAAAACCAATATCCTGTGCCCTAAAAATGTCTCAATGTAGATTTTGGTGAGCTTAATAGGTACGATTACCCTATACAACTATGTGGCTGGCTACGTTTTATAGTTAGTCTATTTGTATTACAGCAATCTTGCATAAACAACTGAACTATTGAGCATGAGAAAAGTTATCAAAGTGTTAATCAGTAGATCCACACAAAATCTGCAAAGTCCTTCACAATTTATGCTGAACTGATTTCAATATGTTACACTGCCAGAGAGTACACTCACTGAAAAAAAAAACATTTGTTGGTTTAACTTAAATCCACAAAATGAAATTGTTTCTTTGATATGAAATTTAAATGTAGGCTCTACTCAAAAAACTAAATGAATTAAGTTAACCTAACTCAAAGGTAATGCAAGCGATTTCAGCCATTCTACTTCCACGAGACTGAGCCACTGAATTAGCCACACCCCTCATTATAAAACCTGCACTCCAAAAATAAAAAATGAGCTTCATTGAGAAAACAGCTGCAAAATAGCTCCCTCAACAGACCAATGTTATGAACAACATGGCATAAAAATGGCAGTAAGCCTCAATAATATTAGAACACGCTAAATTTGCAAACACATTAGCATATTATATCCACTGATGAGCCAAAACATTGACCACTCACAGGTGAAACGAATAATGTTGATCATCTCCTAACAAGGCCACATGTCAAGGTGTGGATAGATTAGATTGTAAGTGAACAATCAGTTCTAGTAGTCATCGTGTTGAATGCAGGAGAACATGGCAGTGGCCTCTTTCAGCAGGATAATGTGCCCTGCAACACCGCACACAATGTTCGGGAATGTTTTGAGGAACATGATGAAGAGTTCAAGGTGTTGCCCTGACCTCCGAATTCTCCAGATCTCAATCTGATTCAGCATCTGTGGGATGTGCTGGACCACCAAGTCTGATCCACAGCTGCTTCACCTCGTAACTTGCAGGACTTTTTTTTTAAGGATCTGCTGCTAATGTCTTGGTGCCAGATACCACAGGACACCTTCAGGGGTCTTGCAGAGTCCATGCCTCAGTGGGTCAGTGCTGTTTTGGTGGCACGCAGATGACCAACAGCATATTTGGCATAATGTTTTGGCTCGTTAGTGTATACAGTATGTTGTATTTGTTTTGTACTGTATAACAAGTATGGTGCTGCTGATTATAAAGATTCCCAATGAATCATTATACTGATAAACCCTCAGCCTCTGCTTCAAGAGAAAAGCAATACACACTGATTTTTTAGTAGTAATGTACCCAAACTTTTCCACAATGTTAACCTAAAAAAAAATCAACTCCACAGAAACTCCTCTAAATCCCAATATTACACAACATAAATTCCAACATTACACAACATTAAACAAGAACAAGCTTCTAGTCATTTAATTTAGTTTTTTAAGAAAATGCGAACGGTGCTTGCCCCATGCAACAAAAAAATTAATAAATCACTGCCACGATACTAGGGTGTTGTGGGTATAACTTATAGACAAAGATCTATGTACATATTTCTGTAGGCAATAACTGGACTTTATTGACTGTATGTAGAGGGCAGTATGTTTACCTGGTAAAAAGGGAATGATTCTGCGCTTCGGATCCTTCTGTCCACCTTCCACAGGGAATTTATCCAGAAGCTCCATCTACAAAACAATAATACAGAGACATTTAGTGTCAACAGAAAAAAGTTTCAATCTTCACTGTTTCATCTGTCACACTTTGCGTCACATTTTTGTGACGTGACTTTAGTAGCCTACAGTGCATCTGGAAAGTATTCACAGCACTTCACTTTTTCCAAATTTTGTTATGTTACAGCTCTACTCCAAAATTGATTCAATTCATTATTTTGCTCAAAATTCTACAAACAATACCCCATAATGACAATGTGAAAGAAGCTTGTTTGAAATCTGCAAATGTATTAAAAAATAAAAACTAAAAAAATATAAAAAAATCAACAAAAAAAAATCACATGTGCATAAGTATTCACAGCCTTTGCCATGACACTCAAAATTGAGCTCAGGTACATCCTGTTTGCACTGATCATCCTTGAGATGTTTCTACAACTTGATTGGAGTCTACCTGTGGTAAATTCAGTTGATTGGACATGATTTGGAAAGGCACACACCTGTCTATATAATGTCCAACAGTTAACAGTGCATGTCAGAGCACAAACCAAGCCATGAAGTCAAAGGAATTGTCTGTAGACCTCCGTGACGGGATTGTATCGAGGCACAGATCTGGGGAAGAGTACAGAAACATTTCTGCAGCATTTAAGGTCCCAATGAGCACAGTGGCCTCCATCCGTAAATGGAGGAAGCTTAAAACCACCAGGACTTTTCGGGGGAGAAGGCCTTAGTCAGGGAGTTGACCAAGATCCTGATGCTGACCACTGACAGAGCTCCAGCGTTTCTCTGTGGAGAGAGGAGAACCTTCCAGAAGAACAACCATCTCTACAGCACTCCACCAATCAGGTCTGTATGGTAGAGTGGCCAGACGGAAGCCACTCCTCAGTAAAAGGCACATGACAGCCCATCTGGAGTTTGCCAAAAAAGCACCTGAAGGACTCTCAGACCATGAGAAACCAAAGATTGAGCTCTTTGGCCTGAATGGCAAGCGTCATATCTTGAGGAAACCAGGCACCTCTAATCACCTGGCCAATACATCCCTAGAGTGAAGCATGGTGGTGGCAGCATCATGCTTTGGGGATGTTTTTCAGCGGCAGGAACTGGGAGACTGATCAGGATCGAGGGAAAGATGAATGCAACAATGTACAGAGCCATCCTTGATGAAAACCTGCTCCAGAGCGCTCTGGACGTCAGACTGGGGTGAAGGTTCATCTTCCAACAGGACAACGACCCTAAGCACACAGCCAAGATAACAAAGGAGTGGCTACGGGACAACTCTGTGAATGTCCTTGAGTGGTCCAGCCAGAGCCCAGATTTGAACCCGATTAAACATCTCTGGAGAGATCTGAAAATGGCTGTGCACCGACGCTCCCCATCCAACCTGATGGAGCTTGAGAGGTCCTGCAAAGAAGAATGGGAGAAACTGCCCAAAAATAGGTGTGCCAAGCTTGTAGCATCATACACAAAAAGACTTGAGGCTGTAATTGGTGCCAAAGGTGCTTAAAGTATTGAGCAAAGGCTGTGAATACTTATGTACATGTGATTTTTTTATGGGGTTTTGTTTGTAGAATTTTGAGGAAAATAATGAATTTAATCCATTTTGGAATAAGGCTGTAACATAACAAAATGTGGAAAAAGTGAAGCGCTGTGAATACTTTCCGGATGCACTGTAAATCAATTCCAAAATAGCCATTTGACCATTACTTAACACTATTTTCCTTACCTAAGTGGTCAAAGTGATGTCAGCCAGAAAGGAAAATAGTTTCTAAGGTGGGGCATGTTGTTACATCTTAATGAAAATTACAAAGACAAACATTATTCTTTTGTCTGGAATAACGTGCACTTTTATAACGTACAATTTTAACCCGGTCTCACAGTCACGTTACTATATGGAAATTTTTACAAAGTTATTTTAACGTGGCTCGTTGTATGTCCTAGAGGCACTAAAACAACGACTTTTATTCCTTTTCACACAAATAACGAGTAAGAGCAGTTTATCAGTTCATAATCACTTTTTGCCCTGTTCCTCGCATAATGTTATCTTATGACATCATCTAAAGACGTTTAATATACCGTTAGACTTGTAAGGCTAAGTTGAACATTTTCATTACATAATCAACTACATTTACAAGCTTGTTCAAGCATTATCAAATTGTGCAGTAGCTCAACTGACAAAGTGTTGCACTTGCGATACAAAGGGCACGAGTCCTGAAGAGCACACACGTCGACGCGCGACTCCGAAACCATCAAAGAAGCACCAAAAATGTATGTAGTTGCATTAGCAATTACAGGTTTAGGTTTAAGGTAGGGAGGTAGGTTTTGATTATTTAAAACTCGAAAAACTTCATCTGTTTGGGAGAACATTTACCTCGCTTTTAGCGCCACACAGGGGACATTTTACCTCAGAACTGCTGCAATACATGTAAGGAATAAGGATGGGAATCGTAAGGAATTTAACAATTCCAGTTCAGATTCCTCTTAATGATACTTTCAGTACTTTTGAGGAAGAATTTTTTAAATTGCGCATAAGTACAAAGTTAATTTAGTAACTGCTCTGACTGATACCACTGCTGAAGTGTTTTTGAGTCACTAAAAAGAGCCAGCTCATAGGAGTCATTTGTATGGGAATCGGACTGCAGTGGGCACGCTGTGTGTTATACACTGTAGATTCATTAGGGGGCAGTGCTGTCACAGCAGCAAAGTACAGTCAAGATTATTTCAGTATAGTGCCCGGCCTGTATAAGTGAAAAATTGCACTTGTGAGAACCGTTAATGGAACAAAAAGTCATGAAAATCCGGTTCTTGGTTCCCATCCCTAGTAAGGAACCACGTGATACCATTTTGCAAAATGTCACCTGAATCAAATCATTTCATGAGATCAGGCTGAATGAATATAAGACCAGGAACGTCTATTAGTAAGTAGTGTCCATTCTGATTTAACGTTAAATATTTAGGTCATCTATAATACTTCAGTGCTTGTACCTCAGTGAGTCAAGGGTTTTTACTTAAACTCTTATACTGATTCTAATGCATTCAACAGATGATATTTTTCCTTCTGGATCTGTATGCGTGGCTTGCTCTATAAAGACCTACTGACATAGTGGAACATTTTCTGTAGCCTACACCTCCAGAACACCCCCTAACTCTCACTCACTGCTATATGTTAATCTTCTCTGCTGACACCAATGAACATTTTCCTCCCATCTGTAGGGGTTAGAGCTTTGCTTCCAGGCCCCTATTACAGTGGGAAAGCAGCTGTTGACCAATGAAATCACACCTGTGCCTTTACAAAGAATGGCATTAAAGCAGATCATATGTGCTATTTAAATATTCATTCACTAATGACTATAGCAGAGTTTAGATTCGTCAGTGGAGAGAATATTTCCAACAGAGCATTTCTCAAAGCCTGAAAGCCTAACAATTTACCCATAATGTAAATCTGATATAGAGCTCACAACCAAAAAATAGGTGAAATGTTAGGTAACATAACCTTTTTTAACTCTTGTGTCAACTTAACTTTTTTAACTCTTGTGTCAACGTAACATGAGTTGCAAAAAACAGAACTTACCACATTGTTAGGGTGTTGTGAGTGGTTGCCAAGGCTTATGTAAGTGGTTGCTAAGGTGTTCTGGTATTTACTAGGCAGGGACGGATATACTGGGGTGGCATTGAGTGACAAATGCCGCCCTAAAAAAAGCATTGCCCCCCCATCTGCCATAAGTATACTATAGTTGATGTTGACATTGTGTAGGGATTTATTCATGTCAAAATGCCTCAACTCTCACCAAACACACAAGTGACTACACAGACCGGGGTGGGGGTGGTGGGCTCTATAGCGCCCCCTTGAAAATGGGCATGTAAGGGGGGCTTTGTACCTCCCATTTTCACCTACCCTCATTTTCACCTACAGTCAACAAAATCGGTACATATACAAGTCGGCCATTTTGGATTTTTAAATGCTCCTCCTAGGGGATTCATAAGACTATCACCAAATTTAGACAATATTATGCCAAGACATTGAAGATGCTAAATTGTGACCATATTTTTGATATATCAAAGGCATTAAATGAAATTAATGGTGAAAAAAGGGAAACAGGAAGTGTCTCATATCCTCTGTGTGCAATGTGAGATTTAGATCTAAATTGAGATGTACGACGATCAGCCACATCATTAAAACTACCAGCCTAATATTGTGTAGGTTCCCCATGTGCCGCCAATACAATATTAGGCAGGTGGTTTTAATGTTGTGGCTGATCTGTGTACGTTTAGTCTTGGGGGCTAATCACATGGATGTGACTATTTTGGGTCACGTTCATAGTGCCACCACCTGGCAGCAGGAAGTGTAGCTCTTACATTATGCATGTGTACACCAGGAGGAAATTGACCCATGGTGCTTGGGCCCGTCATCGCTTCTTGCAGCTATATTTGCATTTTATTTTTAAAGTGTAACACCCATGTTATGACTTTTATGACTTTTGACTTTAGAAGGTGAATTTCCCCACATTTATCCATTATGCAGATCTTCAGCTGCACAATTGTACAGGGTTTTAGGAAGTAGATTTAATTGCGCTGGTTTAGCCAGCAACATGCAGAATGCTCTAGATGCTTGGCCGATTGATACGTTTGTCAGTAAACGTCACTAAAGGAATACACTGCAGCATTAAAAAATTAATGGTGCTTTTGTTCTCACTCACTTGTGTTTTGACACTAATGCCACCAGCTAGAGAGAGACAGTCATTCTGGCAGACAAAGCTTTTACTGTGGTACAGAGATTCATTAAAGTGAGGAACAATGTGTTCTACTATGACTCAGCAGCACCAGCACACTGGTAAAACTTCAAATTTCTGCTTCCACACAAACATGTGAGCACCACACATCCACAACAGAGTAGAGCCGGCCTTCTCAGAGAGTTCATTTTAAAGCTCTACATATTGGTAAAAATGAAACTATTATTATTTCTATTTATAGCCAGTGCTTTAGATCTGAAATTCTCAATTTATTTGATCCAGGATTGTTTGTATATCCAACATGAAGCCCTCCAGATACGGCTGGGCGATATGGCCAACAATATAATATTCATTTTCATATAGTTCGATATCAATATTTATCACAATAATACATTTCATATCATTACTGAGGGAGGAAATGCCTTCCACATGTTTGTTAGACCTAAAGAACGAATGTAAACATAACTTGTTTACAAGTAAACTCAAGAGGGTAAGCTACCTTTTAAGTATACTCGGTTTAGGATTGAATCCTACATAAAGTGCGCGAAGTCTTTCAAATGAAATTACGCCAAATTCATAATTTGTAGCTGATGTTTGACTCTACTAAAAGACTCTTTTGTGAAGCTCCACACTCCAGATCAGTAGGTGGCGGTAATGCACCATAAACTGGATTGCCAATCTTCAATAAACATCACAAGATCAAACACTTTCATGATTCAGTTAGCTAGTTGTGTATATAACTTTGCCAAACTGCTTGCGTTTTTAGCGAGACAGCTTTATGGATCGTAAGAAAACGTTTAACTAAATAGTGCAACAATGGTGTTGATGTCGGAGTTATCATTGTGTTCAGTTGATAGCTGTATTATATGTTATTATTGTTATATTAACAACAAGCTCGTCTCATTACCAGTTTCCATGGCAGCAGGGCTATGTAGCTGTTCCTATCAGGTTGATTCATGACTGTGATTCAGTTAGTTAGTTGTGTGTACAACTTTGATGAACTTTTAACAAGACGTATCTGATCTGGTCATCTAGATGAACATAGGCTAAATATAGAAAATTACTCAAAATATTACCATCGATATTGAAAATGATATTTTTTTCTGATGAATATCTATCTTGTTTTAATCGCTTCTAGATTATTTTAACCCTTTGGGAAACTCTAACTCACAATATATTTAAAGAAAGACCATTAAGACTGTCACACCGAAAGCATCAGGCGGACGGCATGGTGCCTTCTAAAATTTGAAACAACTGTTTTCAATGAAGGTATGCCACCACCGCCGCTACTCGCCATCTGTTGGCCGTGCCCAGCTACGACTCAGGAGACTGCTAACATTTTTGCCATGCCACGAAGCACAACTCTAATATTTTCAATTAAATTCAACCTAAATCATTATCAAAGGACAGATTATTTACTTAAGCATTCTTCATTCTTGAAGAAGGGAAAAACCTTGAAACTTTTGTATGTACCGTCTGCAACCTGAACCGCACTGACGTTCCCCATGTTTGATACGGGTGCCGTGTCCTCGCCACGATGCGCCGTGGCGGTTCTCCTCCAGTGTGTGTCAAATCAAAATCGGAATTTTGTGATAAGGATAAGTTCGTAGGCAATGGAGGAGTCAGGACACAGCAAACAGTTGAGTGATAATTCTCACACTTCAGACAGACACACACACACACACACACACACACACACAAAGCAAAATGGCTCTTAGTGCTGAACTCAAAATAGCTCTCTCTCTGAATGACAGTCTGTTGCTCTGGGCCACTCTCTCTTTCTCCTGTGCCACTCTAGGAAACCTTATCCAGTCTCCCTCTGCCATCAATATAATGAGAGACAGGTGTTAAAGTAACTACAGCCCAGGTGACGAGCCTTACCACTTTCCTTCTCCCGCAGACAGACACATGACCACGCCCCCCCATGCCACAAATTTCTTAAAATTCAAATTAAAAAAATCATTTTTAGTTTCTTAGCATGTTGACAGCTCTGGTCAGTAGTGTATTTGTTGTCTGAGCTCTGTATTTGCTGACTGAAAGTGAAAGTGAAATGGTACTTGGTTGGAAATGAAAGAGAGAATTTACTTCTTTATTTTTCTGAAGTATTACTTCACATCCTCTAGTCAGCAGATGGTCATTCTTTAGATCAGTAATATTAATGCATCCTGTGCATGGTTCTATTTTGAGAACGACAGTCATTTCCAGCTCTCCTACCATTACTGCCATATGCCATGGCATCATGAAGAAATAAAAGGAAATACTGACATACTTATAGACTTCCCAGGTAACACAAGCAGGACATCAAAAGAAATGTGCCTGTATGACTTTTTCTTCCATGGACCACATAAGAAGAAATTTAACATAATGTTCTTGCTTCTCTGCGGCTGTCAAGCTCCCAAAAAGACTTAACAGTCCTAATAAAAGTCACATACAAGTAGTCAAATCATGCGCTATAATCCATGTCTTCTGAAGTTATGTGTGAAGAAGAGACCAAAATTTGAAGGTGAAGTTGTGTAATTTCTGGAGCGCTAAATAGAATCACAATCAAGTAAAGTTTGGGGCATTGACTACATTTACTTGGACACCAGAAAGAGGCTTATTACCTCAATGCCACAATGTACCAGCACATATATGCGAATGTGGGGGACCATCAATATTTTACATTGTGTGTGTAAATGGGTACAGTGTATGAGCTTTTCCCACTGCACTCCCAGAAATGTTGAATTCTTTCCCCTGTGTTTACTTGCTGTTGGGCTCTATCCTATGACGTTTGTTCTTCGGTCTGTTCAATGCACATGCACACTCCTCAAAAACCTTTTAGAACGACGCTTATGTGTTTACATGGTCGCATTAAGCCGCATTCTCGAGGAGAAACGTAGGTGTGTTAAACCACTTTCTCTTAATACTTTAAACGGCATAAGGACATATGCATTCTCATTTACATGACGTTTCAGAACGGCACTTTCTGCAAAAACCCTGGAATAAACCGTTTTCCAAAGTGCATATAAACAAGGTTAATTAGCAATTCTTTGTCGTCCCGCTAGCGCTGCTTATGTACTTCAGCATTAAGTAATTTTTAGGTGAAAATCTTCCCTAAATTGCACTTCTGCATATTTTGGCTGGTGTGATACATCTAGATGAGCAAAATTAGAATATACGTGAAAGCAAATTACATTTGAGCCATGGCAGAGGGGAAGATTTTCACAGCAACTAACAATTAATTTGATAATCAAATGGTTATTTGAACGAGTATTTGAGTATTAAGGCAACTGCTCTTTGCCGATAATTCAGATTGTGCCATAAGTGTAATATATCTTATGCAGTGTAGCTTCTAAAGTAAATGTACCTTATTTAAAAGTTTTTTTTGTCTTTTCCGTGCAACTGAACAACTAAATATTTATCCGTTTTTCCACACAATCTAAAGTATTCTGAAGCTCTCGTACTCAAAAGCTTCCAAATTCTTTTAATTTCACTGAATGGAAAAGAGCAGAAAAGAGCTGCAAAATGTCTGCTTTTGTGTTCTAAAGAAGAAAGAAGGGCTTAAAACTAGAGGTCGACTGATTATGGATTTTGCCGATACGATAACTAAGACTGGGTGCATAATTTGGTACTTTTAACTCTAAACATGCCTGAAACACACCCGGGACTCTTATTTTGAAATGACAGAATCTTGCCTTTGTTACACTGCTCTGATTTTAATATTGACCAAATTGAATAAAAAAAAGAAACTATCAGCAACAATTGGCATACATTTTTGCAGATAACCGATAGTTCCAAAAAGAAACTATCGCCATCAATATATAGGTCAACCACTATTTAAAACTAAATTGTAAGTAGATGATGTGAGAATATTCAGTTTTGGGTGTACTATCCTTTTTAGACACTGTTTGCATGAAAGCCCAATAAATCAGACCCTTATCAGAGGAACACAGTGTCAGATATGAACTGAGAAGCGCACAAGTCTTCCAAGACCATTACTCCAATATTTGACATTTATAGGTGTTGAGATTCCTGTATGATCCAAGTCCTCCAACATCCATACAAGCAGTCTTTCCTCTGCTGAACCAAGAGAAAGCTTCTGCACATGACAGCCATCTGTCTGATGTGATGTGTGGAATCCACCAAAACGGAGCTGTTTGGATAAGTATAGCTGCTGACATACACTACTAGTCAAATTTAGACACACTTAACTGAAATTATGTTTCTTATGATCTTAAAAACTTTTGATCTTTGATCTATTTATGCTTTAAAAATGGTTTTGTAGACAAATATAAACTGCGCCTAAATATGTTTTTTTTTGTTTACAAAGCTAAAATGTTACTTTTATTTAATGAATGAGTTTAGATTGTTTTGAGATATATATATATCTCATTTTATCCAGTGAACCAATGTAAGCACCTTCAGACAACAGAGTCATTAGATCCGCTTCACTTTTGAAATGCATTAGTGGTTGGCGTGTTTTCTTTTTGCATGTCCTGTCCCAGTTCCTTCCCATCGTCGCTATGTGCTGCATCAGCACTACCGTTCACCAACTACCCATGTGTTCTCTTGGAAGAAATAAATGGTGTAGAGTGAATGAAAAGTTGTTTTGAGACTGAGATGTTGAGTGCCACAAACACAACACTGAAGACAGGAACTAGTCTAGAAGATATGGCACAAAAATAAGACAATCTTTTGACTATATAAAGCATTGAATTGCTTAAATTGCACTTTTAAGTGCAATAATATTTGCAATGATATGTTGGAAATTTGAGGAATCAAATTTTTCTTGATCTAAAGTACTATGAAAACTACAGATTCATTAATTCTTCACAGCAATTCAATCATAAGGCCACAAAATACATCATACAAAATCAAAGAACGAATGGGATTGATGTCATTTAGAACAAAATCTGGCCTTTGCGTTTGTTTTCAGTAGTTCGTAACAGCTCGCCTGGTCGAACCTTTAGGGAAACTTCTGGCTGCTAAACACCATCATGCTGTCATTGGTCCATGTCATCGGCATGTATGACCTGGAGCTCCATCTACTACTTTGTTTACATTTTCCAGTCAGTGTTCAATGCTTGCAATACCATGTCTTGCAAAGTTTTTGATTCATTAGTCTGCAAAAGGAATCAAATCTACTCAAATTCTCTCAAGTTCCCATTCACTCATGTGTCATCTGCAGTGAAAGCCATTCACACATTTGCCTAAAGTAACATATGCCTCTCTTATCATCATTCTTTTGTCTGTATTTTCCCAATTATTGCTCTTTTATACACCCATCCTTGCAGTAGTATCAGTGTCATCAAAAATGACAATAGAGTGTAATCAGTGCATGTTATGGCCATGTATAGCGTGATAGCGCATTAGTGTCATGAACTCAGAATGTAAACAAGACAAATGAAACATTTCTACTGCATATATTCTACTTTAAATCACCATTGAGTGGTTAAAACAGCTTCTTTTTCTGACCTCATGTGAATTCCACTCATAGAATGAGGCATAAAGCCATTGATAACACATTTTAAATGTTACGTTATTTTAGGTTTTGCATCTAGCGTCCTCATATCTAAACACCTACTCCTACAGCGGTGCGACAGATTGTTTGGAAACAGTATTTTGTTATTCGCCTGTTTAGAAGTTCTTTTTACCCCTGAATGAAATACGAATATGAACTTCTCTGGAAGTATATCGGGGCCTTCAGAGAATTCCCCCCTCAGTCTCACTTGAAGCCCTGCACACTAATAGATATGCCAACGCCGCCGCGCACATGGATTTTTACAGATTGTAAAATACAGGATATAGCAAAATCTCTGACTTTATTATGTAAATTATATAACAAATATATAAAAATAGTGATTTCAAAAGTACCTGTACTTCGGTACGAAGTCGATACTAAAATTAAAAAGATGTTACCACACCAGTGTTTGTGCAGTAACAGTAGTACAGAGCACTGACTCAATTCGGTCCCCGCACGCTGTTTTAGACACGTGTTCTGAAACTCCTTTTACACCGAAATCAAATACAAATTGTGATGTCCTAGTGCGATTATTAAACTGCAAATGGATGACATTTAATTAAATATACTGTATTCTCCATGTGATGTGCGCCGCAAAGTGAATGTGTGAAACTGCTAATATACTGAAAACAGACTGATCAAACCACGCCACACAACTTATCCGGAGGCGTGAAACTACAGACATCATGCAAAAATAAACGTTTGATTCAGAACAAAAGATTGACGCTCAACATTAAGAAATTGCACCAGAAATATATTACTATTATTTTGTAAAATGTTGTATGGAATATAAGTCAATGTTTTCATTTATAATGTGATGTTCTGTTGTGCAGCACATAATTTGACATAAAACAAGACCAATGAGCATGTTTACATGTACACCAATACGCTGATTACTACCAAAAATCAGCTTATTTAAAAATTTCCAATTTTGACTTGTCAAAGTTGTATTTTAATTTGATTAAAGTGTGGATTAATTAGATAAGACACATTTGATGATGACAATTTATTCAACTTTAAAATATGGCTGAACGATTAATCGAAATAAAATTGAAATCGATTTAATTAAATAAAGAAATAAATATTTTCAATGCGCACCTATGTGCACGGCTGTTTTGTCTGTAGTGCTTTCTTGTATACAACGGGATCATTGTATTACACGTGTGGTTTCAGAGTGGTTCTGTGCTGCATACACACAAACTCTATCTATGTGATGCCCTGAGTGACAGATCGTGCTCGGAGTTCAGTTAGGTGTGCTATCGTTATCGAAGCACGTTATTTAAAGTGCCCCAGATTTACTTTAATTGCACACTGTTGTAATTTCACATACCTCTATGTTTGACCGCTACAATTTACTATACGCATTTAAAATAATGAGAGCATGTTTTTGTTGACAGCAAGGCAGATGAGAGCATTTCACTGCATTAAAAGGCTGTTAACTCAACTTCAAACAACAGAAACTTCTGTCCCGTCATTTTTAAAAATAAAAGCTTACGCTGAAATTGGTTTGAAAAAAGGCTTGAGGGATACTGGGACTGCATAGTAAGTTTAGACATTTTTAAAGAAATACATTTCAATTAAATAATAATATTTCAATAAATAAAATAATGCATTATTATAGTAATAATGACAATTATTATTATTATACAATAATATACAACAGTTAGTTCCTGTCCTCGAATCTGATTGGACGAGAGACGTTCCATGAGCACTGATGGTCTGATACCATCAGCATTCGGACGCTTCACTGTGTGGATCACTCCGCTTGTGTTTGTGCTGTTCTAAACTAAAGTGTAAAAGTTATGTGTCTCTTTTTACATGTGTTTTTTTTACATTACATATGTTAGCCAGCAGGTGGTGGCAAAAAATTATTTTTGTGTGTAATATGAGCCAGTCCATGATCGCTCGTATTACTACTACACTACTAAAGCTAGGAAATAGCTTTAAACGGCTTTAAACGAACAACTTCAGCATTACGGCTCATCACAGCTGAGAGACACAACAGACTGATTAATTACACAATTCAAGGCCCTTACCTCTTACCGGAGTTTCCACATTGGATACATTGGATAATTGCAATTTTTTTCAGCAAATAATCACAATTTGATTTTTTGGCCGAATCGTTCAACCCTACTTTAAAACATGGAATAAAGAAAAAATAAATAAAATGGAAAAACAATTATTGCTTTCATATTTCATACTTAATAAAAAAAACTTGTTGCAATGTTTATTTTATTTTAAACTACATTTAATTTAACTCAGTAAACCATTGACAAATTATGATTTTTACTGTTTAAAATATAGATAACATCTATTGTAGTTAGTTCTATACTTGTTAATTATTTGGTCAGAACATGAAATGCTTTTAATAAATTAAAACAAGTCTTTTCACTGCCTAACAATCCACTGTAAAGAAAAACAGCTCTTATCTAAATGGACAGATAAACATTGTTCAGAATTTTATAAGCAGCAACATATGCTGAAACTAATTGCTTCCAGATTGAAATGACTGTTTATTGAACATTCATGAAGGCAACAAAAACATTACATGCAATACAGCAGAAAGCTCAATTAACTTTAGCAGAGACAAACACTCATTCTCAACTGAAACAAATGCAGAATCCACAATCTCTGCACAAAGATACATATTAGGCACAATATAATATATGTATTTTTTTATATTTTCAGAAAGCTGTGGCACAGCAAATACTGGGGTTTACTGTCCATTTGTACCAATTGACTCAATTGCTTAAGTTGCACTAAGTGCTTCTAATAATAGCGGGTTTCCGTTATAAACTGTGTACAAACTGTGTCTCTCACAAACTCCTTAAGGTTTAGTGCTTTGATCTGTGTATAAAGTTATTTTCACAAACAGATCACTATCCTAAATCAATAGATTATATTATTATTAGGGCTGTCAATTTTAAGGCCTTTCCACTCCAGAGGTGACACTATAACCTAATGCCAATGATCGCCATTAGCACATTCACACCTTAACAATAGGTGGCGCTAGTCGACACACAATTTTACCCTGGTACGGTAAGTGGCGCTTCCCTCTGCACATCATGGATCAGAAAAAGATCTACTGTCAAGTTTGTAAAACAATGGAATCACAATATGAAAGACAAACAAGCTAATTCTCTAGTGAGCGGATCGGTAAAATAAAAAGTTAAAATAAAGCTTCAGCAGCAAAGAGGAGTTTGTTATAGAGTTGCTCAATGAGAAAGAAAACTTTGAGAGACATTTTCACAAACTATCATAGTTCACCTGCTGGACAAGTTGACAAAGTATTATTGTATACATAGTCTGAGGGATGATTAGAAAAAGTTGAGTGTGAATATAATATTAACGCTTAAGCTAAAACATGTTATCAATTGGAACAATACTGATTATCTGCCATTTTGATGCATTTTTCCACTCAAGTCGTCGCATTCTCAACATGGATATATGTAAAGGTGCTTTACAAACTCACCAAAACAATGTATCTTAGAAGATGACAAAATTAGGCTGCCTATCTTTTGAAACAGTCATGAGTGGGCTTACTGTATTGTCTATATGCATTTTTTTTTAAGGGAAAATCAGATAACCTAGATATCTAACCATCAGATAGGCCTACTTGATCTTTAGTACTTTGACACACTTCTCTCAGAGAGAGCAATGAATACGATGTCTTTTCCTGTTGTACCATTAAAGCAGCCCATCTAATGACTGCCACATAAACTAAAGCATTCCTGTGGCTATCAGTGAAATCCATGTCGATCTCTCTAAATGCCAAGTTTACAATTCTTCCAAAAGCAAATGACATCAAACTCAGAGTTTGGCATCACAACATCAAGAGTAAAGAACAGCCACACTGCTGAAGTTTTCCATTATGCCTGATGTTAGGAAGGCTGGAGAGATTTTGGGACCAAGTACATAGCCATTATTATACTGGAACTAGTTTAAAAACTCACCTGAAGGTCGAAAAATTTACTGTAGCGTCTGAAAATGTTCTCATTGCTGCCATCAGACCAAGACACCTTGATAATGTAAACCTACAGTGGAAAAAAGAAAAGAAAATGATTGTTCATTACAATCCACTTGCATAGTAAAATTAAGAAAATAAGAAATTACATTTTGCAGAAAGATAATGAAGCATATCTTCGGAAGCATAAAGATATTTATTGTGTTATGCAATATATTATTTCCCACCGTTCTCAAGTCGTAATAATAGTACGAGATGGCAGAATCATAAGAAATCATTGGCTCGTACAAAAACGTACAACTTTTACTCCCACAGAGAAAAATAAACAACCCATTGAACAATGTTATTACAAGCTATGCTAACCCCAACCTAACCATAACCCCAAATCTAAACCTAACCATCGGGTGTTATTTCTTACTCAAACCCTAAACTTAACCATGATTTTACTAGCACAATCCCTTTAGTATACCAGGGAAGAAAGAAAACATTGGGGTGTGGAACAAGACTAGGAAAGCATATTACAGTCTATTGGCATGCATCAGTCTTGCATACACTCACTTAGTACTTCATTAGGAACACTATAGTCCTTTTAAAGCCCCTGACGTGGTCTTCTGCTGTTGTAGCCCATCCGCCTCAATGTTCAATGTGTTGTGCATTCTGTGATTCTTTTCTACTCACTACAATTGTACAGAGTGGTCATCTGAGTTACCATAGACTTTCTGTCAGCTCAAACCAATCTGGCTATTCTCTGTTGACCTCTCATCAATAAGGCATTTCCATATGCAGAACTGCTACTCACTGGAGGTTTTTTTGTTTTTGGTACCATTCGGAGTAAACTCTTGAGACTGTTGTGTGTGCAAATCCCAGGAGATCAGCAGTTAAAGAAATACTCAAACCATCAACAATCATGCCATGGTCGAAATCAATGAGATCACATTTGTCCCCGTTCTGATGGTTGATGTGAACTTTAACTGAAGCTCAATCTGCTTTTCCACTATCGGGCCAGTGCGAGCCAGGGCTATCAACTGGCCAGCCGGAGCCAATAGCCTCAGACCTCGAGCCACAAGACCAAAAACGATCTGTGTTCCCACCATTGGGCAAATACTAACTCTGCAGCGTTACCCAAAAACCAGCCCTTAATATGCCACTGCGGTGCCAACGTCACAAACCCCATCCATTTCACAAGCAAGAGGGAAGCTCAAGCTCATGTTATCGAGAAACATTAGTTTATTGAATGTAAACGCAAGATAAATTAGCATTGAAAACTCACCGACTGCGATTGCCACATTGTCCCGAGTGGTCTCTGCACTTACAGTAGGACAATTTCCCAGCACACAGTCAATAAAAGTTCATGGAAAGTAATTTGTACTGTGCCCACATTTCCTGCCCCCCCCCCCCCTGTACTGTTGTGTGCTGGATGCACAACCCGGGAAGTTCAGGTTGGGAACTCCGTCTTTGACACTGAACCTGCATCAGTCTCCGGTTGGCCTTATTTGGCCCAAGGGTAATGGGCCAAAGGCCACGAGAAAGCCACAAGATGGCACGATGAAGCCCCGGAAGTGACTGTGGGAATGTACTGGCCAGGCATGCACTAGCAGGGCCTCATTTGGCCAGATAGTGGAAACGCAGCCTCCATGTTAATCGTCTTCCAATATGTTCTGTCTCTGTTAATAAAGTCAGGAGAGAGCAGTGTAAATTTCACAAAGCAAAGCTTAGGCATGCGCCAGCCAACTCAGCTTCAGCAGCTCTCTTCTCTTGTTCCTGCCTGAACACGGTACCCTGAGGACTTCCAGCAAGGTGTTTCATCTCCCCAAAGAGACTGCTTTGACTTTTAAGAGGTCTCCAACCTCTTTTCATCTAGTCCAGATGGCAGTATATTTGCAAGGCACACAAAAATTGGGAAAGATTCACAAGTTTCACAAAGCCTTTTCCCTCCATAACACCACTTGCACCAATACAATAATTGTATTTTCACATTATCTTGTATTTATTATGCATGCTTTTCATTACTTCTCCAGGGATTGGACAATGATGTCAATAACAGCCCACCTCTCTAGCCTGGCGAACAAGTTCTTGTTCTCTGCTGTCCCAAAGAAAAATGTGCAGTACCAAAATCCATAATTTCATGTGTGTAATTTATGTTCTAGAACAAAATGTGAAAGTCTCTTCAAGTAGTTTTCACCACAGATCTTATTTTATTTCAATTCAAAATTCAAAAATCCCTAATTCTAAAAACCCATAGGAAATTCCTCAGTCACGGCTGAACAACTCTATTGCAGCTCTGAGGGCATAGTTACAGAATCACCCTTAAACTGATCAATAGCATGGCAGAGACAAGCCAGCATTATCATTATCACCACAACTTACTGCAACATGCTTTCTAAAGTTGTAGCTGCAATTCTGTATGCTGAAATATCTACTTGTTTTGGTGTCCAATAAAACCACTAACCATTTCGGTTTAAAGTTATATCCAATTTTACCACTTCCTTGCCATTACGACGGAACACTGTAAATCCTTATACCCCAAAACAACGATTTAAACAACTTTACATTTCAAATAATACACAAGTTTTAACAGAAGAATTAAATGTGATGTAAGAAGTAATTAACCAATGCTATAGAATATATTTTTATCTAATTAAATCACAGCATTTTGCACTTTTAAAAAATAGAAATCACACCGGGACATACGTACATCCAACCACTTTTCTAGAGATGTGAAGCTACCGTCTATAAAGAATGGCAGAAAGAGGGACCCAAACACAGGATGCAACGAACTGGGCTTTATTAATATAAAAACAGAATACAAACAAAACCTGTCACGATGGAGGGAAACAAAATCAAGAAAAGAAGCATGTGAATAAATATAATAGGTAATTAACAAAACCAAAACAAACAAAACAAAGAAAACCAGAAAAGGCAAGATAGAAAATATAACAAACTAACTAAGAACAGGAACTCACATGGACTGACTGACAAGACTGGACAGCAAACACAACAATCTGGCAGGGAAGACAAGACAAATAGAGAATATATAGGGAATAGGAATGAGCAACAGGTGCTACTGATCTTCAAATAAGCAGAGCAAATTGCTATGGCAACGCTGATTGCACCAGTGAGAAACACGAGGGAAAAAGGAAACAAAAGCACATGGACGACCTGACAACTGTCACAATCCTGCCATATCAAGAATAAAACAACTCAGCGAGTAAAGACTACCACCACTGGTGTTCGCAAGTTTGTGATTCCAGTCATGTCTCCTAAGCAACCAAATTGGCCCGGTTGCTGGGGTAACCTCCTCGTGGTCACTATAATGTAGTTCACTCTCGGTGGGATAGCCGCTACACTTAGCCAACCCACCACACCAAGCCAAGCCAATCTAACATGTTGAGTCAAGCCACTACATCAAATCAAGCTGCTACACCAAGCCAAACAACCACAAGTCAAGAAATCACATCTAGCTTTGCCGCCATGCCAAGGCAAACTCTCCTGTCTAATTAAATCAACCTCGCTTAGGCAAACCTACACATCTAGTAATGCTGCTATGCCAAGTCAAACTATTACATCAAGTCAAACCTTTACAACTAACCAAGCAGCCCAGTCAAGTCAAGCAGTAACACCAGCTCAAGCCTGCTCACCTAGTCAAGTTACCAAGCCAAGCCACCAAACCTAGTTTAGGTATTCCACCTTGGTCCATCCTGCCGGCACCACCCTGGTCTGTCCAGTCAACACCACACTGGTCTGCCCTGCAGGTGCTTCCCGTGCAATCGGAAGTTGCACAAATCTGACCTCTGACCCATAATTACGACTTGGGAATCTGTGAGAATTCTTTTCATTTTTGGAGTGAATGAAAGGATTTGTAATATTTCTAAATAAAGCTAATTGTTAGCACTTGCCATTTCAGTCATATTCATTTATGTATATCAGCTACCATTTGATGCATGTTGTACATTTTTACACCATGAATATGACTTGTTTTGAGCAAACTTCTATTATCGTCAGCAAGCTAACTGAGTATAATGTGTTATGGTGTCAAAAATAAAAGTTCAAGAAATATGTATGAATGAAACTCATGTAGTCCATGTTTCCTGTTCTTTCCGACAACAAAGCACTTGAACACGACATACTCGGAATTACCACTTCAGAAGTGGTAAAATTTCTTTAAAGTATATAGTTTCTTCAACACTAGAGCCATCGACTGGAATTGCAAAAATAAACAATGTTTTCAAAACAGCTTTCTGAATACGCCTCTCGTCTGCTGTTGTTCAAACAACCAGATAAACCCGCCCCCAACTCGACATTAGTTGAGTAACTTTGTTGTGGCGGGTCTAAGAGGGTTGCTCAAAATACAATAATTTTTATAGCCCCACAGAGACAGGGTGTTTACAGTTTGAGAAGATTAACCTATGAATGGCTTACTAATTGTTGTCTCTGAATATTAAGTTGGGATGGAATAAAGTATTATAACACTGAAAAAGTTGTATATACACTTCAGCTTTAAAATTCGAATATAATTCAAATTTTGGTAATATTTTAGTGAACATTTCGGATTTGACAGACCTAAAGAGAAATAATTGACAAATATCATTTTTGTCATAGTCGTGCTTCCCTACATCACATTACCGCAGCTATCAACCTTGACAGGAGTGACAACATTGCACAGTGACAGCTTATTGTTCATGTGATGTTTTGTTCTGAATGACGTAAAGCCTGGTTGCTTCATAATAAAAAAATAAATCAATTACTCATACTAACCGGGAATTGCAGTAAAACAAATACAGAACTGAAATTAGAGCAGAATAACCTCATGTGGTCAACTGGATGTCATGCCATCTGGCTCGCCAAGTGCTTGGGGAAAAAAGAAGGATCCTACATCCTGCCATTGTTTTGTTTTTTTTCACATGACTGGACAGTTAGTTTTGCAAAAGACTTGTAGAATTTATTACTATTTGAAATAGTGATGTTGAAACCTAATATAACTATTCTATAACCTGTATTCTACAACCTGTATACAAAAACAAGTCCAGGTGGCCAAACATTTCACTCAAAAAAATAAAAACAATAAAATATATATCAAATAAATTATGACAATTATGCACACAACAAAATTTCATCGCTGTAATGCATACAGATTCTCATTAGATTCTCATTACTGTAGTAGTATTTTTACAGTAATACAGTACAAAACTTCAGTAATACAATGTTGTTATTTTTTTAAATCAGAAAAATCAAAGGCAGTTTAAGAAACACAAACATGATACAGCTGTTTTTTTTGCACTGCCCTAGATTTCTGTCATTTTAATTAAAGAAAAAGTAGACTTTTTCATATTATGGCAATGGTGGAAATGTGATTGTAATGAAAATAATGACACAATGCAAAAAAAAACTCCAAGGATTAAAGAGATAGTTCACCCAAACATGTGTATGAGCATCTCAGCTCTGTTTTTCATCACAATGCAAGTGAATGGTGGCCAGAACTTTGAAGATATAGAAAAGGTCCGAAAAGCATATAAAGGCAGCATATTCAAGCTATATTACAACATCATGCTTCAACATATTCAACCGGATCATCCAATTGTATTCTTCTGAATGTTCCTAAAATATTTTTTTTTTACGGTCACTCAGCTTTTAAGTTTGCTGCTCCTTGTGATTGGAATAATTTGCAAAAACTGCTAAAAATCAAAACCTATATTTCTTTCTCGGCTTTAAAAAAAATATTAACAAGCATTTTAGATGACACATGTAAATGCTTTGGTTAATATTTACCTTTAATTCTTTTATTTTTTTAGTAAGTGTAAGTAGTATATTTTTTCACCTTTTATTACTTTTATCACATTCCCATTGGGTAAGAAGTTGACATACACTTTGTTAGTATTGGGTAGCATTGCCTTTAAATTGTTTAACTTGGGTCAAACATTTTGGGTAGCCTTCCACAAGCTTCTCACAATAAGTTGCTGGAATTCTGTCCATTCCTCCAGACAGAACTGGTGTAACTGAGTCAGGTTTGTAGGCCTCCTTGCTCACACACGCTTTTTCAATTCTACCCACAAGTTTTCTATCGGATTGAGGTCAGGGCTTTGTGATGGCCACTCCAATACCATGACTTTGTTGTCCTTAAGCCATTTTGCCACAACTTTAAGCTTGGTCATGTCATTGTCCATTTGGAAGACCCATCTGCAACCAAGCTTAAACTTCCTAGCTGATGTCATGGCACGTTGTTTTAATATATCCACATAAATCTGCTTCCTCATGATGCCATCTATTTAGTGAAATGCACCAGTCCTCACGTTGTACAACATGATGCTGTCACCCCCATGCTCCACGGTTGAGATGGTGTTCTTCAGCTGGCAAGCCTCACTCTTTTTCCTCCAAATATAACGATGGTCATTATTGGCCAATCAGTTAAATTTTGTTTCATTAGACCAGAAGACATTTCTCCAAGAAGTAAGATCTTTGTCCCCATATGCACATGCAAACTGTAGTTTGGCTTTTTTATGGTGGTTTTGGAGCAGTGTCTTCCTTGCAGAGCAGCCTTTAATGTTATGTCGATACAGGACCTGTTTTACTGTGGATATAGATACTTGTCTACCTGTTACCTCCTGCATATTCACAAGGTCCTTTGCTGTTGTTCTTGTGGAGGTTCACAATTGAGGTCTTGGCTGATTTCTTTTTATTTTCCCATGATGTCAAGCAAAGAGGCACTGTGTTTGAAGGTGGCCGTTAAAATCCATCCACAGGAACACCTACAATTCAGTACACCTCCTATCAGAAGCTTATTGACTAAGTACCTAAAGGCTTGACATTTTTGTCTGACATTTTCCAAGCTGCTTAAAAGGCACAGTGAACGTAAAGTTCTGACCCACTAGAATTGTGATATAGTCAATTAAAAGTGAAACCTGTCTATAAATGACTGTTGGAAAAATTACTTGTGTTATGCACAGCTAGATATCCTAAACAAATTGCCAAACTAGTTTGTTAATATGAAGTATGCGGAATGGTTTAAAAATGAGTTATGACTTCAACCTAAGTGTATGTAAACTTCTGACTTCAAAACTTTTGAACTTTTGAGTGTTTCAAAACCTTTGACGGGTAGTGTGCGTGTGTGTGCTTGTGTGTGTGTGTGTGTGTGTGTATATATATATATATATATAAATAGCTTTTTTGTATGAACCAGTTTCTACAAAGCATTTTCATCATAAAGTTATTCTGGAAAACATAACATTAAAACCAATGTTGTCCATTTTATCTGCAACACATTAAGTCTAAATAAACAAAACATACAGTGATATCAGTTGTCTGTATTGGACTGGAAAAAAAACAAACCTACAGGCTGCCAGAAAGTATCCGATAACAGACCCAAGGCCTGTGAAGAATAAACTCAGAGTGCAGTGGAGTGGGGTTAGGGGGTGTTCAGGACTTTAAAGGGTGTGGTGAACCAGACAAAAGACCTTGAACAACATGGAGCTATTACAGAAGATCAGCACAGTACTCAGATCAGTTAGTACACATGTCCTCCTCCTCCACTGCATTCCTACACTGGATGGCAACCACTTTCAAATGTTTAAACACACACTAATGCATATACATAAAGTATAATAAATTAATCTCATATTTTTAAATACAATTATTATAAACAGTTATGCTCATACATTTTAGATATTAGATATACATAAATATCCATGTTAAATCTCAAGGCCTTCAAGGAGTTTCACTAGAGTCTTTGTTGTGTTTGTGCAGATGTAAAAACATCTGGAATGAAACTCGAACTAAAGAACAGATGCCATAAACTAACAGCTGTAAATGGAATATACAAGTTCAATAATACATAAGTGATCACTACTCCTCCAAAGGCCAAAATAGAAGAAAAACACACAAGTAAGTAGTTATAACATAAACACTAGTTTGGTGTGTGTTGTACCGATGTGTAACTTGATCCTCGTGAAGCGATCACATCTCCAAACCTCTTTGTTCAGAGAAACCAGCGAAACAAACACAAAATGCACCACTAAATACTTTCATTAGATGAAAAAAGAAAAACACTCAGAAAAGTTCATTGAAGGTCCGTAAAGATGTCAATCAAGGTAAACTTACATAGTGTTTGTTGGGGTTTCTTCTCTTTTGTACGTCTTGAACAGTTACGTCTTGTACGGTCCGCCGTGGCATGTTGCAATAATCTCAGTTTTATAAAACAGATACAAAATACCGTTCAGACCCACAGCAGCAAATCTGGCGCACTTTTCCGTGTTCGCTTAAAGTCATTCGCCTCTGTTTGTCTGTCCGTTTTTGCGGGTTTATAGTCCACGTCGGATTTCCTGCAGTCTGGACCGAACGAACTCCCAGCCTATCCCAGCTCACCAACTCTAATTTAATAAAAACCCAGCGAAATCACACAATCCTACTACGGGATAGGCTCAAATCATGAATATTAATTACGTACCGTGACGTTCGGCCAGTAATATCAACTGATTAGCCGAAAGGCAGACGTTAGTAGGTGGGCACCAATCAGCTGCTGAATTAATTATTCCAAATATGGTAAAAGCTTGTCTTATGAATATTAATTAGCACACGCGACTGGTAGGTCACCAATGACGTCAGCATGACTATATTTATATTCATGAAATGAATCTTCGCCATGGTAGAATTCGTAATTTCGCTGGACACATTAAAGGGGAAGTGCACTTCTATTTTATCTGATCAATGTCAAAGTGCAGAGCAGAAATGTGAAAATATTGTAATTTTTTGTGACAATATAAGTATCCAACACAAAACCCTAAAATACGGTCTTCTACAATTTTCACTTTTTAATGGTTTCCACATTCTTTATTCATACTTATTAATGTTGCATCTTAAATGCATTATTTCTTTAACCACCTATAAAACAGTCACGATAACGACATTTATAGACATTTCTCTTTAGATTGGACTATTAAGCTTGTAACTGGCAGTTGCTTTCTGTGTAAGGAAGATGTTAGCCAATAAAAGCAGTTTACAAGAGGATTGATGAAGACAACTGGATGCTGTCTGGAACCCAATTGAATTCTGCGTTTTGGAGAATACATATCATTATATATAGCATTGCCCTTGTTTATATATGTATTTGTATTTGGAAGGGTGAAATTTGTCAAGATTACAGAGGTGCACTTCCACTTTGGTGGAAAAAATTATTAAAATGAAAAAATCAGGTCAGGCTTTTCAGGCCAGCGAAGACCAGCCTGACCATATTAAAAAAAATAATAATAATAATAGTAACAATAATAATGTTTAAACCCCCTTAAAAAAAAATCTGTTCTTGTGATTCTATAGATGTGTGCTTCCATCTTGTGGTATGCTATTATATAATACATAAAAGCTGCATGCATAATAATGATAAAATAATTTAAAATATAAATAAATAACATTTTTAGAAAGGGCATGATTTATTATTTATTTGTACTTGTTGTAAAACAGTATATTTGTCATGATTATTTAAATGAAGTTTAAAGCCATGCATTATTCTTCCCAATGAATCACTGATTAAATGATCCATAAATGCGTTTCATATGAAGGGTGCAGGATCAGATCCATCACACATCTGAAGCTGCAGGTGGGAAGTGATGCCAGAAAAACGCTCCTGTAGTGGTAACAGGTAACCCATGGCCTCTCCCTGAACAACAGACTCAGAGTAACTATATGGGCGGATGCTGAAGATCTTTACACAGTGCACTGAGAAAAAGAAATATTTTAGAGGAGTTTACCTTTTTTATCACAAGTTATTATGAAATAGAAAAAGAAAGAACAACATTTCTTAGCACCCTGCCATGTATCCTCTCTAAAAAATCTTGATAATGAGAACCTCAGTCCCTATCACGTGTGTATTGTGGTTTACAATACATGTATTAGTTGTGTGGTTTCAGCAATACTTTATTACTGAGGTCATAGTGTCATATACCTGTGTTATACAGCTTAACACCATCATACTGAATGGAGTCACCCACTGTTCTGCCAACAGGACCACTCAGACTTCCAGAAAAAGGAGCGTTGATGATGCCATAATCATCACACACAATATCCACTGCTTTTATGTTTAACCCCATCCTTGAAGATAGAGTACAAGAAAAATTAGAGCAAAGATGATATAAGGAATATACTTTAAAGGCTAAATATTTTCATTCATCCATTCGCCCATGCATTCATTTTCTGAATAAATGAGCAAGTCAATGAGATCTTATTCTCCCCCATCATCACTTGACTTAATCCATACGACTCTAGTGGTTAAATCCGTGTCTTCAGAAGTGATATGATAAGTGTTAGTGAGAAACATAAATAGTTAATTCCTTTATTACTATACACTGATGAGCCAAAACATTACGACCACCTGCCTAATATGCTGTTTGTACTCCATGTGCTGCCAAAACAGCACCGACCCCCCAAGGCATGGACTCTACAAGACTCCTGAACGTGTCCTGTGGTATCTGGCACCAAGACATTAGCAGCAGATCCTTCAAGCCCTGAAAATTGCGAGGTGGAGCTGCTGTGGATCAGACTTGTTGGTCCAGCACATCCCACAGATGCTCAATCGGATTGAGATCTAGGAATTTGGAGGTCAGGGCAACACCTTGAACACCTTGAATGTTCCTCAAACCATTCCCCAACAATGTGTGCAGTGTGGCAGGAAACATTATCCTGCTGAAAGAGGCCACTGCCATCAGGGAATACCATTACCATGAAGGGGTGTACCTGGTCTTCAATGATGTTTAGGTAGGTGGCACATGTCAAAATGACGTCCACATGAATGGTTTACCTGCAGAACATTGCCCAGAGCATCACACTCCCTCCACCGGCTTGTCGTCTTCCCACAGTGCATCCTGGTGCCATCACTTCCCCAGTTAAACAGTGTACATGTATACGGCCGTCCACGTGATGTAAAAGAAAATGGGACTCATTGGACCAGGTGACCTTCTTCCACTGCTCCACTGCTTCCACTGGTCCGACACTTGCGTGCCCATTGTAGCAGCTTTTGATGGTGGACAGGGGTCATAATGGGCACTCTGACATGTATGCGGGCTATGTAGCCCCTTGAAAATTTCCTCCCGTAACCATCATTAACATTTATGTGTCTTGTGCCACAGTAGACCTTCTGTCGGTTCAGACCAGACGGGATGGCCTTTGTTGCCCTCATGCATCAATGAGCTTTGGGCGCCCAACACCCTGTCGCCGGTTTGTGGTTTGTCCCTCCTCGGAACACTGTCAGCAGGTACTCACCACTACTGACCGGGAGCACCCCACATTTCAAAGATGCATTCACTTGCATTGTATGGACCTACAGAGCTGAAATATTCTTCAAAAAAATCTTAATTTGTGTTCAGCAGAAGAAAGTCATACACATCTGGGATGGCATGAGGGTGAGTAAAGGATGAGAGCATTTTCATTTTTGGGTGAACTATCCCTTTAAAAAGAACTTTTGGCTCTGGTAAATTAACAGCAGTTTCACTTTTATAAGCTTTATAAATAAAAACAAAATCCCACAGTGCAGCACAATGAAGGTACAGCCTATGGGGTTTCGATCACAAATATAACAGCACAGTCATACTATTATGTCACATTGGTTGCTAAGGTATTCTGAGCGGTTGCTAGGTATTTGCTAGAGTGTTCAAAGAGGATACTATGGGGTTGCTGGGGCATTTCTAAATGGTTACTATGGTGTTTTGGGTGGAAGCTACCAAGGGCATTGCTTGGTGGTGCTAGGGTGTTCTGATGTGTTGCTAGGTGGCCGTCAGGTGGTTGTTAGGGTGTTCTTGCCAGTTGCTAGAATCTTGTTAAATGTTTTTTAGGGTGCATTTGCTGGAAGCTAGGGGTCTACTTGTTGGTTGTTGGATGTAAAGATAGAATTTTTGTATGTGAATTGGATTGTTTTGGCTTTTTGATAGTCTACTATTGGAAAGCACTTCTGGAACAATGTTTTTATCCAATCAGCATCCAGGAATATCTGTTTCACAATATGTCTAAATAGATATGGCAAGTTTGTCAAGACAAACTTTGATGTTGTCTTGACTAAGCCTTGTCTGAAAGTTTAAACAAAGCCTTTCTAGTGAGTCAGTCCACTGTCGGACATATTTGGAACGCTCCCAGGAAGCTATTTCCAGTCATGACAGTGCAGCTCCTATCTACGTGAATGGGAGAAAGACTGAAATCTCCAAAATGGTTGGTCAAGATTATGATAAAAAATTATATTTCAAATCAGCAGTAAAATTCTGACAACAATGGAATCATAAATTATGCTTCTTTACCTCAGGTTATGCTAAAATAAATGCAATTTTAGATATGGAAAAAACTTGGGACAGTACTTTTAGCGTCCTCTGTTTTGAAAAAATCGGACTATGGTGAAAATGTCATACATTTATCAATCCGTATCTGGAAGCAATCATGCATAAATTTGAAATTCCCTTGTTTTTGTCTGATGCCTATTAGTGGAAAACCGGTCTTTACACCTCCTATCATCGATACTTCTTAAAGATTGGACATTTTAAAGATTAAGGATCTTTACATAAAAAAAATGTTTCCCATCATTTGATGATTTGGTAATGAAATTTAAGATTCCTAGGACCCAATTTTAAGTACCTTCAAATTCGAGATTATATGCGCAAAATAAACCCAACTGATATTGTTATTCTGGAAAAAAAATCAGAGGTAAAAAAAAATTATTTAGATAATGTGCATGCATGTTCTTGAGTTGATTGACAGGCGATGTCTGTATCTTTTACCTGTAAGGTGGGACTTCCTTTATACATCCGTTGACCATTGGGCGTTCCAATTTCTCCCATTGATTTTAATGGAAGTGGCCCGTCTCTGATAAATGGTCTCTGGTTTCAACTAGTTTTAAAATGTTTAAGTTTGATGGATATACAGACATTACAGTAAGACAAAGAGCTAGATTGATAGATAGATAGTCACACAGACTGCCACATACAGCTGATAGAGAGAGAGAGATTGAGAGAGAGAGAGAGAGAGAGCAACTTAAGTTGGCTCTACACTAGCAGACTCAAAAAAAATCATTTGGCCGAGGGTGTCACACATGCAGACTGTTTTGCTGGGATGTCACTCTCTTCATTCAGAGGTATGACACACTTGCCGATTAAAAATGGTGGAGGGGGTGACACACATAACTATTCACCGCAACCATCTCTCTCTGATCCCTGTCATGCGGAGCTCGCCAAAACAACAACTTGAGTAAAATTGCAATTGAGAGATATGGGGCATTTTCAGACCTATACTTTGCTTGATTGTTCTGAAACAGGGGCTAAAATAGTTACAATGTTGAATTTTCTCCATGGTTCTGTTGGCTTTCATAAGGTTATGTTTTAAATGTACCAAAACTGTAAAATGTCCATCAAGGTCATTTTTATTTCTGCAGAATGACAGAATAACTATGAATTTTAATCAGCGATTGATATTTGCAGCTGAGTGTGATAAAAAAAATATCCTATCAGTTTATCATCATGATTTTTTCAAACAAAACAGATGTGTTTCTTCAGTGCTTGAAGCCATTAACTCAGCAGGGAGTCCCGGTCAAGTGATTAACACCACCTGCAGAGAGGTGCTAATGGGTGCTCTGTCTCACCCTCTCTGGCAGGTGATTATGTTAATGAATCCAACACCTGAAAGTCTTTAGAAAAATCAGCTAGTTTAGAGCCAGCATTAAAGCAGGAGTTTGAGCCTTCCGTTGGCTAACTTGAATATTTCGTCAATGTAAGTCTATACGATTTGTTTTGGATTTTATAAAATACTAGCTAATATTATTCATTAGTATTCAGTGTAATGTTAAGTAGTAGCTTTTAGTGTCTATTGAATGAGGTTTCTGAATTACCGATGCATCTCAGGTACCTTTTGGAGTTAAAGCCACCACAGCCATAGTTGTCACAGGCTCGCACCCTGTTATGATGACTGCCAGCACAGAATGTACTCCATGCAGCAGCTGAAGGGGGGCACAGAAGTTAATCTTACTTTCAAAAGGAACCAGAATGTAGAATAGAGTCAAAATTGATTGTAAAACTAGACCTGACGTGCAACATTGGTGTGATTTCCCTTCCCGACATTTGTCCTTCAGGTATCTGCCCTGACAGATGAAGGTATTCCACTGACAGATGCCTCCAATGCTGGTGCAGCCCATGTCATCTCTAGGTCCGGTTCCTCTCGTCCGATTCAACATCTTGCTGGCTCTTATGATCGCGGTCAACTTCTTAGCAGACTGGACTATTTTCATTCGCTCCCCCTTCTGAAATTTCCTCATCCTTTCCTTTTCGTTTCTTTTCTTTACATTTTCCAGGGATAGACTCATGAGAAACACTGTAAGAAACAATATGAAAAAATTATATATATATATATATATAGAGAGAGAGAGAGAGAGAGAGAGAGAGAGAGAGAGAGCTTTAAAATGTACTATAAATAACATTATTCGCAACCAGGGTTAATTTTTTAAAGATTGATGGATAATTGCAAATGCTGTCCGTCATTTTGACAGATAAAAAAAAATATTTTAAGTTAGTGCATCAGTTTTGATTTTGCTTTGACGCCCACTGTGTGTGTGTGTCCTGTTTATTCCCTGGTAATAATATGCATTAAAATGCATAACAGGCGCCATCTCCATTTACACCTGGTAATAAGAATCTCTTCTCGAGAGGAGGTTCTCTGATTTCATGACTGCATACATCATCACTATATCAGTGTTACTGCATGATAACAATGTGCAAAAATTATAATAATGGAAAAAAAGCACGAAAAAGCAGCACATTTTTTTTGCCAATTATACTTCATCGAAGAGCAAACCTTCCGTTTAGAGCAGATTCTCAATTATTTTAGTGTTGTGTCTGTATTTACTGAGCTTCAAAGATGTGTGTACTTCTCATCTGTGACACTTATTGTTGACTGAAAAAGTTCCTTGTACTTGTGCAAGTATGTGTGTGCTTTTTCTAATTTTCAGATCAGATGGTAATTTACTTTTAAAGCTGCACACAATCCACATTTATCGCAGTAACCTTTAGTACATTAATCTTATCTGACATTACATTATTGCATTAACTATTGACAAGATTTTATCAAGCCTGCATTACCTACAACAGTACAGCCTGACAATGCCTAAATAGCTGTTTGCAGTAAACATAATCACAGGCTAGGTGTTTACAGCCCAAAAGGAAAAGACATTTTAGAAGCAGAGTTAGGTATTATATTTTAATGACAGATTATGAAGACAGACATTTTTTTCTTTGTGCCCAGGAACATAGTAAATAAGGTCAATTTAAAATTCATGTTGACTTTAAACCAAAGTTACTGTAAAATATGTAAGTTAGTTTTAGTGTCCTGTCAGAATCTTACAAATCCCCTCCCTGGTGTCCCACAACCAGAGCAGAAAAATAACTAGATAAAAGAACAGACAATGGGCAGGGAGGGCGGGGGAAACAGGTGGACGGCGCTACATAAACACAGACCAGACAAGAACAAACACAAGTCCAAATAATAAAGGCAGAGAATAAGGTAAGGTCCAAGGCAGAACAGGGGGGACGGACCAGAATGGTATTGACAGGACGGACCAGGGTTGCGCGGGGGGGACGGACCAGGATATAGCAGTTTGGTGGGGTTTGGCTGCTGGACTTGACTTGGCTGCTGGTCTAGTCGAGATGACCTGACTTGACTTGACCAGATGGCTTGACTAGATGTAGAGGCTTGGCTAGGCATGATTCAAAAATAACACAGAAAGAAATATCTGTAGGTTTCTAAATGTTTTATTCAGCTACTGCCATTACCTTCTCAACACATACCAAGTCCTCTGTAATCCTCTGCAAACTTCGACAGTGTCGACAGTGGGATTGGCTAATTTATTTTTGGTCTTTTTGAGTCGGACAGTTTGACGTGCTGCGTAGCCAATTCATGTATTTCAGCTGTGCGGTTTGCTTCATCAACCCGGAACTAAAGTTCGATTCAGTTTGATGTTGTAAACTAGCTTGACCGATTGCTTGCTAAGAATCCGATCAAAATCTGGAGAGAGTCAGCAGCTTCAAGTTCCTCAGTGTCCACATCACTAAGGAACTCACATGGTCCATCCACACTGAGGCCGTTGTGCAGAAGGCTCACCAGTGCCTCTTCTTCTTGAGACGGTTAAGGAAGTTTGGAATGAACCACCACATCCTCACAGGTTCTACACCAGTACTGTAGAGAGCATCCTGACTGCCTGCATCACTGCCTGGTACAGCAACAGCACCGCCCACAACCGCAAAGACCTGCAAAGGGTGGTGCGAACTGCCAGACACATCATCGGAGGTGAGCTTCCCTCCTTCCAGAACATCTATACCAGCCAGTGTCTGAAAAAAGCTTGGAGGATCATCAGAGACTCCCAAGCCATGGGCTGCTTTCACTGCTACCATCAGGCAGGCGGTATTACAGCCTTACCAACCTAATTCATGACAGCTTCTTCCCCCAAGCAATCAGACTTTTGAACTCTTGATCGCTCAAGTTACATATATCAGCACTGCACTTTATTAGCCTCAGACTACGCCCACATTTTATACTTCTCTTAATAACGCACTGGCAACAGACTATCAACCGACAGCTGAATGTCAACAATGCACTTCATATTTATTTCCAATGTGTACAATTTTTATTATATACAGTCTTCTTGTTTTGTGTATATTGACTATTATTAGGTGTATATGGAGTTGATGTTGATAATATAGAAATTCTGTCGCAGAGCGATGACATCTCATATCAATACCTTTTCTCTTGTATACTGCGATCAGCTAATGTTTCTCAATCTACATCACGCTATCATTCAGGTAGAACTATATTGTATGTTGCGTTGTGTAACAAGATGTGTAAACTGTGTTGTGTAAATCAGATGTTTATTGTAATTGTCATATTTCTATGTTGCTTGAAACTGCACTGAAGACTTTCACCCACTGTTGTGCTTTTGTATATGGTTGCGTGACAAAGGGATTTGATTTTGATTTGATTTAAAAAGAACAGTTCATTTGATAACCGGACATCACTCCATTTGAACATTTTGATCATTCAGTTTTAATTGATACATTAAAGAGTATGAATATCTGGGTTGGCTTTAGACAATTTTATTTCAAATAGGACATTTGCAGTGTTTGTTGGAGATGAGGTCTCTTCCTTGTCTACAATAAATTGTGGGGTTCTGCAAGGTTCCCTGTTAGGGCCAATATTATTTTCTCTTTATATGCTACCAGATGTAAAACGAAAGATGATATAGCTTTTGTAGTGAAGGACCCACGATTATAGAACATCCTACCAGGGGATTTAGATCTGCTAATTATGTGGCTATTTTTAATGTCTTGTTCATTTGTACAGACTTGCTTTAGTTATTCTATGTGAATTATGTATATAATATTGTTTTATTATATGTTTTATTGTGTTTTTGATTTTATTTTGTATTGTGAAGCACTTTGTTTAAAGCTGTTAAATGGTGCTATACAAAAAAGTTATTATTAACAGCTGGAAAAAGCACAACAGAATCCAGACACAAGTATCAAAGTCGAAACTATTTCAACCCTTTAAGCTCTATAGGTGTTTTTAAAGATTGGCTGTTTAATTGGCATGCTCAAAATTAAAGACCAATAACTTAACAAAAAGCTTAAACAAAACAAGGAGTGTTAATTGTTTGGTATCATTTTAATGAAATCTTTTAAATTTTTTAATGATATAGATGATACATTAGGAGAATCTCAGCCTAAGAAACTGCTGAAAAAAAGATTCTTATTTTTCTGATTTGACATTATACTGTATATATCTGGGCGTGAATAAGGTGACAATTTTGTGTTGATACGGCAAAGCAATCAAAAGTTATAGCATTACAAAAATTATTTATCCTAGTGTCCAAAAACATCTCCAAGTGTCCAAAAGACTCTCCAAACAAATAAAACAATAATTTTACTAAGAGAACCTACACAAAGTTAAGCAGGTTTTTCTGATGTAAAAAATTAATTTTGTTGACCGTCTTGGCCATGGTATATCGAATGCCTTGGAAATGTTTTGTAGCCCTCACCTGAGCGATACCTTTCAACAATGAGATCATGTTAATGCTTTAAAAGCTCTTTGTGTCCCATGGCTCTTGTAGTGGCATGCAACCAAGAAGATGTCAGAAAAATCCTACAAGAACAGCTGAGATTTATTTGGAGTAATCAGAGTCAATTCAGGTGAAGACAGGTGTGTAATATTTCACATGAGCTTGATGATTGGTTGATTCTGAACACAGCCACATACCCAATTATAAAAGGTGTGCACACTTATGCAGTTAAATTATTCTAAGTTTTTCTATTTTTATTTATTTTCTCTGAAATGTGTCACTTTGGTGTTCAGTGGCATTGCATAGGTTGTAATTTTTACATTAAAGGTTCACAAAGTCTGATATGATTTATCTTTGTTTCATTTATTACATCACAAGAACCTGCAGTTTTAACAGGGTTGTGTAGACTTTTTATATCCACTTTAATTACACATGCATGACTAAACGTATGCTCTTTCTCCAAAGCACACTGGCATGAACAACAAGATTTAATTCAGTTCCATTCTGTCATTTGATCCATCATTTGTGTCTGTGTCATGTACTTGGCACCATCTCCTGGTGGCCATATGTAATTACAGTGAACAATCCTCTCTGACCATATTTGGATGACTTCCACCTCTGGTTGCAGCGATCTGAATCCTAATATGACAGGTTTAGCATTCCATGCTGCTGAACAATGTACTACATAATTTATAATGAAGTCCTCTGATCCAGGAAAGCTTATTAGCACATTATGTTTTGTGTGCACATAATGCTTTGTGTGGGTTCTGCTGATCTATGCATGCGTTTATGTTGTGTGTGGGCTCGTTTTAATGGGAATCCCCTCCTCTAAGTAAAAGTACTTTATTTTTTGTTCTGTTTATGTTCTGTTTATTTCTCATGAAGTTATAAGTGAAAACGCGGCTTATAAAAAACACCTGTTTACTGAGACTTGTCCTCTGCCACCCGGATTGAGGTGAGTCACCGCACCACCATGAGGACCTACTAAGTAGTGGGAATTGGACATTCCAAATTGGGAGAAAAGGGAAATTAGAAAAATTAAAAAAATAAAGTAAAAAAATCAAATAAAACAAAATAGTGTCAAAACGGAACACTTCTGATTTGTCTGCTAATTTCAAAACACTTGATTGGTTTAGGTCATAATGCTTAAATGCATTGTAAGGTACAGCTTCTAAGCTTTAAAACAATACATATTTTGTGTTGGTCAAGAATGTAGTTATTGATATTTTTAAATAAAAATATTCAGATCCAAGCCTAAAGCAGTTAACTTGACACAGCATCCTAAAAACATGGCATTTATGATGCTAAAAAAAACAGTGAAATATATTAAGCGTCCATCTGATTGATTTGTAAATAGACGCAGAAGTAATGCAAAATGTGCCCTTTGAAAACAGGATTGCTATATGCGATTTATTGTGATTAATTAAAGTTGCACTCTGTATTTTTTCCTCATTTAAAAGTTTTACTATTAAATAAATGAATAGTAATTTTGAAACACACACACATATACACACACACACATATATATATATATATATATATATATATATATATATATATATATATATATATATATATATATATCAGTAACCAGAGATGGGAGCAAGTCACACATGTTCAAGTCAAAAGCAAGTCTCAAGTCTTAACCATCAAGTCTCGATTCAAGTCTCAAGTGCAGTGCAGACAAATCAAGTAAGTCAAGTCAAGTCAGTAACTCACCTCAAGGAAGTCAATTTGAGTCCTGATGAGTTTGAGTCAAGCCACTGTACTAAAAAAATAGAGGTACATTTTTTAAAGAATTATTTATTTTTGCTCTGAAAAGATTAACTTATATACATATATTTACATCAATTTTTTATATGAATTGTTTAACAGTAATGTTACCCTGGTAACGCCTGTACACAAAACAGCCCAGCGCTTATAAACAATACTTTATTAGGCATTATACAGAGGTAAGATGCCATTGAAGACAGTCAGTTCCCTTCAGTGATACATTTATATAAAATAGTCATAAATGTATTGCATTCAAAGGCTTTAGTTAAAGTCTTCAGAAGTCATAATCACTATGAGAGCACTCGGATTTTGTCATGAGTCATTCTGTATATTTTATACAGAGTTGTGACTGCAAATCTGCCTGTTATGTTTTTATATTGCCAAACAAATGGTTATGTATATTGTTGACAGTTGAGAAGGTTTAGAAAAGGCACACACACATTTAGAGGCAATGTCGGGTCATTTCAAACTTGTCGCGCTACAAAACACGAGATTAATCGTGAATAATTAAAAATGACTGACAACCCTCAAACAGTTGAACAGTAATGTTACATATGAATCTTTCCGGCAAATGAAATGATTTACTTACCTTTCCTTGTGGTTTTCGAAATATCTGATGAAATTCGAGGTTGTAGTGGTTGTATCGGATATTTTTGCATTAGGCCTACATATTGTGCATATGGCAAATCTTTTTTTATTCACACGGCCAATTCAAAATCTTTATATCCAAAGCAGATTATTTTGGGAACTGGACAATCATCTGTCATTTTGGTGCGTTGTGAGTGCAGCGTTAACTACACAGATGCAGATCAGTGGTGCTGGCGGGCTTACCATGCATGCAGATTAATCTTTTTTTTTTTTTTAAACACATTGCATTACTGTTTATAATACGTTTTTGAAAATAATAATAATAAAAATCATTCAAGTCATTGTTGAGTCATGCAGTTCGAGTCGCTGGTTCCCAAGTCAAGTCATTTTCTTCATTTAGTCAAGCAAGTCACAAGTCCTTAAATTTGCAACTCGAATCAGACTCGAGTCAAGTCATGTACCTCGAGTCCCCCACCTCTGTCAGTAACATTATAAAAGCTGTTTTATTTTACTTGGAGAGGGTCCGCACATGTTAGAGTCACATGACCAGCCAAATACTACTCGCTTAATCTCAGTAACTGTCCTGTTTCACATATTAGTTATGGCTGTCAGTTAATATTGAATTTCTACAATGGCATTAGCTGAAAACTATTGTATGAATGATGCTGCATCCACACCGCTAGGTGTCATTGTCAAGTCCAAGATGACAAATTAAAAACAAACTACTGAGTGCACCTTTAAATAACTGGCATGTCATGTAATCACTACAATTCAAAACTGTAATATAAATCTCAACTCAGCCCAAAAGTACCATAAAAGTTATCATACGATATGTTTGACAAATGTTGTAATTTGTTCTCGTTTTATACATTCATGATATCTTTGTTGGTGTTCCGCAGAAGAACAAGTCACAGGAGTTTCAGATGGCATAAATGTGAGTAAAATAGTGAGAAATGTATCTTCTTTGGGTGAACTATTCTTTAAATATCAGTCTGTTCCTCACACAAGACATGACATAGAACATGAGTCATATGGACTAGTTTAATGCTATTTTTATGGTGCTTTATGTACTTTTTGAATATTGACAGCCATTAGTTAGCATGTGTTGACATTAAATAGTAAAGAGTAGCGTGAGCATTCTGTTAAACTTCTTCTTTGGTGTTCTGTGAAAGGAGGAAAGTCACACAGGTTTGACTAGCACTATACTATCTATCTTCTATCATTCTTATTTATCTTTTGGGCAAGACATTGAGATTTGATTAGTCTTTATGACAAATAATCTTTTGTCTAATGGTCTGAAAACAACAGGGTAAAAGACTCAATAATAACTGCATTATTGCTGCTTTATTACTCAGTTAAGCTTTAGTCATACACATCACAAACATGATACCACTGAAATGCTTCCACAATGCTACAGCTTGACAATGCTATTTGTTATTTAACTTCATAATTGTCATTAAGGACTTCATTTTCTCAAAAGTAACATCTTGCTAAATTTCAACACAACTGAAGATATGTACAGTCATACTTACAACACAACAGGACAGTGTAAATCAGAAGGAATTTCATCTTTTAAAAGTACACTTTCTAAAAAACAAGAAATTATTATGGATATGACATCATAAAATGTTTACTATACATATATAAATCAGCATTTTTATTTGAATAATAACAGATCCAAGGGTATATCTGTCATATATGCAGCTTATGGAATCAAAAGATTGCTTATCCTTGAGTAGAATTCAGAGAAGCTCAAATATAGCCCTGTTCGACTGAGGCAAACATGTGCTCATGCCACACGATGAGCCTCCCTTTACCAATATTGATATTGGCCTGTAAACACTTTTGCCTCTTATTTGAGAGCTACTATTCCCAAACACAGAGCTGGTCAGAAACTTATTTAGCAGCAATTCAACATAACCAGGCATGGGGATTTTTTCCCATTTTCTTATATTGCATAACCATTTTTGGTCGATATATATATAAGTAACTAATATATATATATATATATATATATATATAGTTACTATTAGTATCAGCCAAAAGGTTTGATATGAGAGCATCTATAATATATTATATTATATTGTATTGTATTGTATTATATCTGATCCATTTGTTATTGCAAGGCATTCCGGCTTCATATCATAATTTTGCATCTTCTGGTCTGACTGATCTTATTCAAAGAATTGCACATTATTACACACTGTACACATCTCATCATCATGAACATAAACTGAATTCCACACCTTTAAGAAACCTCACATCACGTCTTCCTGCCCTATTCAGTTTATCCACAGTGAATAAAGTGAGTTATTAGTGAGTGCTGAAGACAGAAGACACTTCCAGTTAACTCACATTAACCTGCTGAGAGAGACAGTATCTTGGTAAGTATTTGTGCATACATGAAGATGGTAAATGCTGAGTAAAGCCCATGGAGGAGTCACATGACATTTCAATCCAGCTCCTTAGTTGGAGTGCACAACGATGCCACAAGTGTTTCCTAGCAACAGTGCCCCAAACCCCTGTCCCTTCCTCGAACTGCAGCAATGCACCAATTTCCACGCATTTAAATTCTGAGACTGTTGTCACCAACCTCAGAGGATCAAATAGTATTCTTTTGCAGTGGGAAAGTCTACTACATACTACTTTGTATGTGACTATGTAGTATGTGTCTAAAAATACATTTGCACACACAAATACAAGGCAAAATATCTTAATTTTGCTGCCCACTTTTTGGAACAGCCTTGGCATCGGTAGTGCACCCTTGGTGCCTGATAATGCTGTCTAGGTAAACAGCTCACTATTTTTTTAAACAGAGCTTCTATGTTTCATTTAGAGAGGAGGAGTGACAGCTGACGGGTCCTCACCCATCATTGCGACTGCAGAAAGTGTTGTTTGAATGTCACATGAGTCACAGTCAATCAGATGCTGATCGAAGCAGACAGTCTTGATAAATCACTGCAGTTGAGAGGATATGAATCACATTGGGATGCATGACACGCATCAGACAGGTTGATAAATGATGATAAATGTGCCAGTTTGTGTCTGAAGGGGGCAGGTCAGTACATTACCACAATGCTGTCAATACTTATAGCAGGATAAGCGATGAGGACATTGGGGCAAAATACTTTGATCATTTTACTCATTTATGTCAAAGGAATTTGCATGATATAGACTTTCTTCTCATTTAACTAAGAATAATCTGCTTGCTTGGTAGATATTGTAGGCAAATGCTGTGCATCAGACTATCTGAAATGTACCTGGAAAATTATACTTCTATGTAAAAGTAATAGTTAACCCAAAATGAAATTTCTGTCATTGTTTGCCCACCTAAACCTGTATGTAGAACACAAAAGGAGAATCATCACACAGCTCTTTTTCATACAGTGACAGCTCATCTGTTAACCTCTAAAATGTACAGAAAATGCTGTAAAAACACATTAAAAGTAGTCCATAAGTGTTCGCTATATACCATGTCTTCTGAAGTCCTACAATAGCTTTGTGTTAGAAGCAGACTTAAATATGAATCATATTTTACAGAAAATCTTCCCCTCTGCCATTGCTCTGAAATCAAATATGCGTCTATACCACAGGTTGAGTTAACTTAAAGGGATAGTTCATCCAAATATGAGCATTAGCTCATTATTTACTCACCCTCATGCCATTCCAAATGTGTATGACTTTCTTCTTCTGAACACAAACAAAGATTTTTTGAAGAATATTTCAGATCTGTAGGTCCATACAATGCAAGTGAATGGTGGCCAGAACCTTCAAGCTCAAAAAAGCACATTATGGCAACATAAAAGTAATCCCTACGACTCCAGTGGTTTATTCAATATCTTCAAAATCGATATGGTGTGGGTGAGAAACAGATCAATATTTAAGTGTTTTTTTTTTACTATAAATCTTTCACATTCTTCTTTTGTTTTTGGTGATTCACAGTCTTCATGCATATTGCCACCTTCTGGGCAGGGAGGAGAAGTTATAGTAAAATGTAGGATATATAGGATAAATAAGCAAGGAATACCGCTTCGACTGAACACAATATTCCATCGCAGCACAGTAGTAAATACTTTATGAATTTCTTTAATGATAAAAATAAAACAATCAGAACAAAACTAGAATCATGAAACCATCTGCAATAGCACCTCTGAAGACAGTGTCTTATATTATTCACCATGAGAAACTTTCATAGGACTGGAAGAGCTAAACAAAATTCTTTGGATAGGCCGTGAGCCTTGCCCGTCTCAACGACCTCAGGACGGCTCTCAGATGTTGCATGTGCCACTGCCAATCATTACTACAGCTGATGATATCGTCCAAATAGGCAGAGGTATATGCCGCATGTGGCCTGAGAATTTTGTGCATGAGATGCTGGAACATAGCGATGGCCCCAAACAAACCGAACGGAAGAGTCACACATTTTTTGTAAGTTGAACGGTGTGGAAAAAGCATTTTCTTTTCTCTGGAGACCAGTTCGTCTATTCATGGCATTGTGTACGCATCAAATTTAGACACTGCGTTGATTTTCCGGTAATCAACACAGAACCTGACTGACCCCTCACTCTTAGGTACAAGAACAACCGGGCTTGCCCAATCGCTGTGCGATTCTTCTATTACCCCCATTTCAAGCATTGCCTCTAATTCGTCCCGAATTACCTTTTTCTTGTGCTCGGGTACCCGCGTGTCCGACAACGCACAATCACTCCCAGTGTGGTCTCGATAGGGTGCTGTATGAGGTTAGTACAACTGGGAAGAGGAGAGAACACATCCGCAAACTCTTTTTGCAACCTGGCCACCTCTGTGAGCTGGGATGGTGAGAGGTGGTCTCCATAAGGGACCATGGTGAACTTCACCTCCGGCCCGGGCTCCAGCCCGAGTTCTGCCATCTCCGGAACTACCATCGCCATGGACATGGAGACCACCTCTCTCCATATTTTAAAGAGGTTGAAGTGGTAAATTTGACGTGCTCCACCTCTATCCGTTCGTTTAACTCCATAATCAAGGTCCCCGACTCGCTGTGTAATCTCAAAGGGTCCTTGCCACTTGGTGAGTAATTTCGAGCTCGATGTGGGGAATAATACAAGTACTTTGTCTCCCGGTAACAATTCCCATAGCTGGGCACCCCTATTATAGAGCTGGTTTTGTGTCTCTTGAGCTTGGAGCAATATCTGTTGTGACAACTGACACTGTGTGTGTAGCTTTGCTTGAAGATCAAGGACATACTGAATTTCATTTTTGCTCTGGGAAGGTCCATCCTCCAATGCCTCCCATATGACGGCCGGCATCCATACAGGAGCTCAAAGGGGGAAAATACTATGGAGGCTTGTGGGACCTCCCTGACTGCAAATAATAATGGTTTCAGCCGTTTGTCCCAATTCCTAGCATCCTCGTGCACAAACTTGCACGTACACAATCATCAAAAAAGGGAAAGGGATAGTGCGGAATCTTACCAGTGGGAGGCTAGTGGCTCCAGCAATGAGCATCCGTGGAAAACACCCCAATCACACGTGCCGAGTTCACACACACAGACACATAAAGGAAATGACCACACTCGGTGAACACACAGCCACTGCACACACCAAGGGACCCACCACCGCCAGAGGCACTGCTCCCACTGACCGTTCTTCGCACCTAGACAGAGGAAAGACAGATGAAAAGTTAACTGCACATTTTCATGCACACAAATTACAATAGCCCGGTGGCTAGTAAACCAAGATTGAACTAGGGCTAACAATATGAATGAGACAAGCAAAACACCATAAATCAAAATGAACAATCAAACATAAACAGAACGAAATAAACCATACACAATAATAAACAAAATGACAAAAATGCCACACTGAGGATCAGCAACTTCCAAGGTCTCCCGTCAATGTGAACAAATCAACAAACAAAAAGAATCAAAACAGAACAATCACAACAAATAGGTCCATCAATTTGGATATCAACAGCAGAGAAATACAAGAGTTCAAAGAAATAAACACCGCAAACAACTTAACCAATGAAGTTGCCCGTTTAACTTGAACTAACCGCGGGACCGGTGATATTGGTCCCGTGGAAAAGAGCAGCCAAATACGACGCAGAAACCGTGGGCTGGCGTAACAACAAAAACATACGGCAAAGCAAAGCAGCAGATGTTCGGCGTAGAGGCAGCCAACCAGCGGCCGCCGACTAAATAGCACTCCCTATGATTAACAGCGTTGAGTCACGAGCCCCAAGCTCTGATTGCCAATAGCAGGGTGCACTCTCAGCTGATGAAAGGGCTGCTACAGCACCGGAGATTCTGCGGCGCTACGATGAAACCGATAACAAAGGCAGGCGTCAGATCACTAGGCAGGTAAACAAGGTAACAGTCGCTTGCCGGTGACGTCACTTGTCAAACGAAAAGTCCCGATTTATAAAGGGGCTTGGCTATCGCGATTGGCTCGCAGTTGACTGCCCAGAGCCACTCACAGCACAGCAAATGAAGTAACACTTGGGGAAGCATGAGCCAGAAAGCTGCATTCTGCTACACCAGAAACAGTGGATGAACTGCAGCCTCCACTCTATGTTTTACTCCCCCGAAATTTAATAACGGTAGTCACTACCGGATATTTGTGAACATCCCCGTGCCCACACCTCACATCAACCCATTGCAGGACAGCAACAAAATGTCACAATTCTCCAAGTTATCAGAGTGTATCAATGAAATGGGCTAGAAATTTCCTTCTGCTCAATTCCGACAAAACAGAGGTACTAATGTTTGGACCAAAAACCTCTTTATAAAAATAAGACGCTAAAATATAATTTGACTCTTGATGGATGTACAGTCACGTCATCTTCTACAGCTAAGTACCGAGGTGTTATATTTGATAGCAATCTGTACTTTGTAAACCACATTTCCAATGTTTGTAGAACATTATTCTTCCATCACTGAAATATTGCTAAGTTACGACAAATGCACTTTGTTTCTATTGGCGAAAAACGAATTAATGCGTTCATGACCTCAAGACTAGATTATTGTAATACACTACTCAGAGGATGTCCTGCATGTTTCATAACTAAACTTCAGTTAGTCCAAAATGCAGCAGCTAGAGTGCTGACTATAACCAAAAATTATGATCATATCAGCCCAATCCTAGCGTCGCTACATTGGCTACCTGTTAAATTTCATATTCATTTTAAAATAATTCTAACAACTTACAAAGGTTTGAATGGTCTAGTTCCACAGTACTTATGTGACCTCCTATTATTCTATATTCCATCACATTCATTTGGTCAAAGGATGAACTACACTGAATATCTGGGATTGCAATACAAAAAAATACTGTAAATGTATATTATATATAGACTGGCAGCCAAAAGTTTGCAATAATGTACATATTTTGCTCTTATGGAAAGAAATTGGTACTTTTTCCCACCAAAGTGCCATTCAACTGATCACAATGTATAGTCTGGACATTAATAACGTGAAAAATGACTATTACAATTTGAAAAAAAAAAAAAAAACTTCAATCATCCATGCAATTATCTAACCAGCCAATTATGTGGCAGCAGCGCAGTGCATAAAATCATGCAAATTTACATTTATGCATTTGGCAGATGCTTTTATCCAAAGCGACTTACAGTGCACTTATTACAGGGACAATCCCCCAGAGCAAACTGGAGTTAAGTGTCTTACTCAAGGGCCCAAGAGTGGCATCTTGGTGGTGCTGGGGCTTGAACACCTGACCCTGACCTTCTGGACAGTAACCCTGAGCCTCAACCACTGAGCCACCACTGCCCCAAATGTGGGTAAGGTGCTTCAGTTAATGTTATCATCAATCATCAGAATGGGGACAAAATGTTATCTCAGTGATTTGGACCTTGGCATGATTGTTTGTGCCAGATGGGCTGGTTTGAGTATTTCTGTAACTGCTGATCTCCAGGGATTTTCACACACAACAGTCTCTAGAATTTACACAGAATGGTGCCAAAAACAAAAAACATCCAGTGAGCAGCAGTTCTGCAGATGAATATGCCTTGTTGATGAGATAGATCAACAGAGAATGGCCAGACTGGTTAGAACAGAAAAAGTCTACGGTAACTCAAATAACTGCTGTACTTTGGAATCTGGCACCAAGACATAAGCAGCAGATCCTTCAAGTCCTGTAAAATGCAAGGTGGAGCCACTGTGGATTAGACTTTATGGTCCAGCACATCCCACAGATGCTCATTGGGGTTGAGATTAACCTCTTCATCATGTTCCACAAACCATTCCCCAACAATGTGTGGCAAGGTGCATTATCCTGCTGAAAGAGAACACTGCCATCAGGGAATACCATTGCCATGAAGGAGAATACCTGGTCTGCAATGATGTTTAGGTAGGTGGCACGTGTCAAATTGACGTCTACATGAATGGGTAACCCAGGGTTTCCCAGCAGAACATTGCCCAGAGCATCACACTCCCTCCACTGGCAGTCGTCTTCCCACAGTGTATCCTGTTGCCATCACTTCCCCAGGTAAATGGCACACATGTATATGGCTTTCCATGTGAAGTAAATGAAAACAGGGCTCATCAGACCAGGCAACCTTCTTCTACTGTTCCAAGGTCCAGTTCCGACGCTCATGTGGCCATTGTAGCAACTTTTGATGGTGGATAGTGGTCATTATGTGCGCTCTGATTGGTATGTGTCTACACACCCCCATACGCAGCAGGGTTTGATGCACTGTATGTTGTGACACATTCATCACGTAACCATCATTTAAAATGTTCTGTGACTTGTGCCACAGTAGACCTTCTGTCAGCTTGGACCTGATGGGATAACCTTCATTGTCCTTGTGCATCTATGAGCCTTGAGAGCCCAACACCCTGTAGCCAGTTTGTGGTTTGTCCCTCCTCGGACCACTGTTGGTAGGTACCATCAGGATTCCACCATCAGGAGAACACTGAACAACAATGGGGTGCATGGCAAGGTTGCAAGGAGAAAGCCAGTGCTCTCCATAAAGAACATCAAAAATCTAAATCAAATCAAATCACTTTATTGTCACACTACTGTGTACACAAGTGCAACAGTAGGTGAAAGTCTTGTGTGCAGTTCCGAATAATATAGCAGTACAAATTACAATAAACAACTTATTTACACAACACAGTTTACATAACAAATATACACATCCTTACACAACACAATATACAATGTACAGTAAACAATACACACAATATAGAATACACATACAATAAAAATACAAAATAAGGGTAAGGGTATATAAAAATATATATACAGTCAGTCGTTGAATTGGGGAGAATATATTTGACAGTCCAGTGTGTGGTACAAGATGATGGTTAATAAAGTGCAGTGATGATTGTTGATCGTGAGAGATCAAGTGTTCAACATTCTGATTGCTTGGGGGAAGAAACTGTCATGTAGTCGGCTGGTGCAGGTCCTGATGCTGCGATACTGTCTGCCTGATGGTAGCAGTGAGAGCCGCCTATGACTCGGGTGACTGGAGTCTCTGATGATCCTCCGAGCTTTTTTCACACACCGCCTGTTATAGATGTCCTGGAGGGAGGGAAGCTCACCTCCGATGATGTGTCTGGCAGTTCGCACCACCCTTTGCAGATCTTTGCGGTTGTGGGCGGTGCTATTGCCATACCAGGCAGTGATGCAGCCAGTCAGGATGCTCTCTACAGTGCTGGTGTAGAACAGTGTGAGGATGTGGTGGTTCGTTCTAAACTTCCTCAGCCGTCTCAGGAAGAAGAGGCGCTAGTGAGCCTTCTTCACAACGGCCTCAGTGTGGTCGGACCATGTGAGTTCCTCAGTAATGTGGACACCGAGGAACTTGAAACTGCTGACTCTCTCCACCGGTGCTCCATTAATGGTGATGGGGCGGTGTTCTCCGTCTTTCCTCCTGAAGTCCACTACAAGCTCCTTGGTCTTACTGACGTTGAGGGAGAGGTTGTGCTCCTGACACCAGTGTGTCAGAGTGTGCACCTCCTCTCTGTAGGCTGTTTCATCATTGTCAGTGATCAGACCTACCACCGTCATATCGTCAGCAAACTTAATGATGACATTGGAGCAATGTGTTGCCACACAGTCATGTGTGTACAGGGAATACAGGAGTGGGCTGAGAACACAGACCTGCGGGGCTCCAGTGTTGAGGGTCAGTGATGAGGAGATGTTGCTGCCCATTCTAACCACCTGACGTCTGCTTGACAGGAAGTCCAGGATCCAGCTGCACATTGAGCTGTTTTAGCCCAGAGCCTGGAGTTTCTCATCAAGCTTGGAGGGCACTATGGTGTTGCTGCCCGTCTGCAATTTGCTAAAGATCACATGGACAAGCTAGAAGGCTACTGGCAAAAATATTTGTGGATGGATGAGACAAAAATAGATAATTTTGGGTTTAATTAAGAAGAGTTATATTTGGAGAAAGGAAAACATTGCATTCCAACATAAGAACCTTATCCCATCTGTGAAACATGTTGGTGGTAGTATCATGGTTTGGGCCTGTTTTTCTACATCTGGGCCAGGATGGCTTGCCATCATTGATGGAACAATTAATTCTGAATTATACCAGTGAATTCTGAAGGAAAATGTCAGGACATCTGTCCATGAACTGAATCTCAAGAGAAAGTGGCTCATGCAGCAACACAATGACTACAAGCACACACGTTATTCTACCAAAGAATGGTTAAAGAAGAATTAAGTTAATGTTTTGGAATTACCAAGTCAAAGTCATGACCTTAATCCAATAGAAAAGTAATGGAAGGACTTGAAGTGATCAGTTCATGTGAGGAAACCCATCAACATCCCAGAGTTGAAGCTGTTCTGTATGTAGGAATGGGCTAAAATGCCGATGTGTAGGACTGAACAACAGTTATTGGAAACGTACGGTTGCAGTTATTGCTGCGCTAGGGGGGTCACAAGATACTGACAGCAAAGGTTCACATAAATTTGCCACTCACAGATATGTAATATTTGATCATTTTCCTCAATAAATAAATTTTACCAGGTATAATATTTTTGCCTCATTTGTTTAATTGGGTTCTCTTTATCTACTTTTAGGACTTGTGTGAAAATCTGATGTTTAAGGTCATATTTATGCAGAAATATAGAAAACTCTAAATAGTTCACTGTAAAGGGATTTAGACGGGCAAGAAGGAGGCAAGAACTGGCTTGACAATATAAATAATAGTTTAATGAAAAAATTAACCAAAAGACACAAACACACACATGACGGTCAGCTAACTGTAAATTTCTCTCTGTTGCACCACCATCCGCAGTCGGCCTTTATCCCTCTCGGAGGCTTGATTAGCCTGATAAGGGACCGGGTGTGTAGAATCACAACCCGGTCCCACCCTCCACCCTGTCACATTCCTCCCTCGTTCTCTCAGGCTGGGGAGCCCCCAGCATGATGTACACCCTCCCCCATATTTTAATTATTTTGGTTTCCCTCCCCTGTCCCTCCCAGATTCGGGGTGGGGGTAGTTATGTATTGACCAAAACAATTTATTTGAACTTTTTCAAAGTCACCGTCCACCACCCCACAATATATACTGTTTTTTGGTTTAATAAAAAGCAGAGAGTAATATCTGTTAGTTAATATCAATATCATCTGGCAGAAAATCCGCATTGTTGAAACAGTAGTAGGTCAAAAAAAGAGACCTCGTAAACTCATCTTAAACTCTGGTTTAAGCAAAAACTGCATGTATGTATTAGACCTCTAGATGGCAGAAAGATCACACAGATGAGACGGCTGCAATGCACACATGCTGCAAATGAAACTGAGGTTAATTACAAAGATCCCTCATGCAGAGGAACATGATTACATTCTTCACTGCAAAAAATGCTTGGCCATTAATATCTGTCCTTTCACACACTATTGCTGTCACACCAAATCATGTTTGGAAAAATGTAATTTAACTTAGCTGTATCAGTATAGATGAAGACTACTTATGCATATGTCCGGAGGGGTCCATAAGTCTGAGACCATTGAAAATCTGGAATATAAAATGGAATTAATGTTTTAGGATTTTAATTTATTTTATTTAATTTTTTTAAAGGAATGTTATGGTGTAAAAGGAAGAAGATTCTGCACTATTACTGGGTCACTAATCACATTTTTGCAATGTCATAAAACATGCAAAAGCTCAACTTTAAGTGTTTAAAGCAATCATCAAGCCACTAATGATGCCCCATCAAGCCCTGATGATGTACATGCCATTAACTTGTTGCCAATCTGATGTATAAATTATGCTCCGTGATCCCTAAAGTTAAATGTACTGCTACTAATGTGGTCACAAATACTCTTAAAGGAGCATAATCCCAAACATGGGAGGATTAAAGAGTTTTTTCTTGTGTTGTATCTGAAAAAGCAGGACATAAAAGTGTTTTTCCTGTACTATAAGTAGTGTATTTGCTTTGTAGTAATGCATTATGGGTAAGTTCTTAGTTGAGTAATGAAAAACATACTGCAATCTCATTCGGAGTAGATAAAATGGTATCATGGTATACCATAAGGTGAGTGCTGCATGACCAAAATCTTGCATCACAGGAACTATATATATCACACTATAGTTTTTTATGCACATTATATGAAAACTGGTTTATATTTAAAAAAAAGTGGAAATGCATATTACACACACACATATACACATATATATATATATATATATATATATATATATATATATATATATATATATATATATATATATATTATTTTTTTCAGTCCAGTTAAAGGGATAGTTCACCCAAAAATGAAAATTCTTTCATCATTTACTTCCCCTACGATGGACTGGCGACCTGTCCAGGGTGTCCCCCGCCTTTCGCCCAATGTTAGCTGGGATAGGCTCCAGCCCCCCGCGACCCTGTACACAGGATAAGCGGTTGACGATGGATGGATGGATGGATGGATTTACTTCCCCTCATGCCATCCCAGAAGTGTATGACTTTCTTTCTTCTGCATAACACAAATAAAGATTTTTAGAAGAATATTTCAGCTCTGTAGGTCCAAACAATGCAAGTGAATGGTGACTAGAACACTGAAGGTCCAAAAAGCACAAAAAGGCAACATTAAAGTAATCCATACGAATTCAGTGGTTAAATCCAAGTCTTTAGAAGCAATATGATAGGTGTGGGTGAAAAACAGATCAATATTTAAGTATTTTTTATTTTTTTTTGTTCCGCTTTTATCAGGGAACAGGGGTTACAGTTAAGTAACCCGAGACATTCCCTGTCAAAAAGCTACACTTTGATGCTGTGCTGATTTAGCGCTTTTGGAACGAGAATACCCACGCCGCCGCACTGTGGATGTCCGGACCCCTTACGGTTGTGTAGTTGTGCTCACAAGAGCGCGAGAGGTCTCAGACATGAGCTTGTGATGTTGACTCAAGGACATAAGAGCCCGGAGTGGCATGAACATCCAAACTATAAAATCTAATGAATGTGTGCGGAGAGGACCAGCCTGCCGCATCACAAACATGCTGCAGAGGGTTTAGAGGAGGCGACCCCTCTGGTAGAGTGAGCCCTGATACCTACTGGTGAAGCTTTAGGCCGTGCCTTGTAGGCCAGGGCAATAGCGTCCCTCACCCAATGCGACATAGTCTGCCCCATGGCAAATTAATAGTTGGCCTGACTTACGCCACTGGCTAGTGCGGTGGATATAAGTCTGAAGGGCACGGACTGGACAAAGTCTGTGAATTCTTTCCTGCTCCGGCGTAGTAAACGGCGGGGAGTAGAAGGCTTTGAGAGTGACTGGATGTACAGTCGAGAAAGGAACCTCAGGAAGGTAGTCAGGATGAGGGTACAAAATTGCTTTAGCCATTCCTGGGGCAAAATCTAAGCAGGCTGGCAAAACAGACAGAGCCTGCAGATCCCCAATTATTTTTAGAGAAGTAATTGCCATAAGAAAAACCATCTTGAGAGTCAGACGTTTATCAGACGCTGACTCTAGAAGTTCGAAGGGGTCTCAACCAGACCCTCAAGGACTATTGCTACGTCCCATGAAGGGATCCTGGTCCTAGCAGGAGGTCTCAGTCGCATGGCTCCACGAACAAAGCAAGCGAGCTGAGAATGTCTCCCCAACGGTACTCCCTCAATCAAGGTGTGGCAAGCCGATAGAATGGCCACGTAAACCCCGAGAGTGGCGGAGCATGTGCCTGCTGACAATTTTCCCTGCAGAAAGTCCAGAACTGAAGCAATCTGGCAGTTAACTGAATCTGCATTATGTGCACTGCACCATCTTTCAAAGACACCCCATTTATTGGTGTAACGTCTTCTAGTAGAGCCCTAGCACTTAGAATGATCTCGATAACTTCAAGTGAAAACCCAGTGTCCCTCAGTTGGTACCCTTCAGGGGCCAAACATGAAGGTTCCACAGCTCGGGCCGGTGATGAAATATTGTCCCCTGCACCTGGGACAGAAGGTCCCTCCTGTCCGGAATCACCCAAGGCGAGCCGTCGAGGAGAGACATTATCGCCGAGAAACATACCCTGTTCGGCCAACGCGGCGCTATCAGTAAGAGGCAAGACCCTTGCTAGCGAACTCTGGCCAAGACTCCCAGGAGCAGAGAAATCTTGTTAAACGTTAAAATGTTAAACATTTTTTTATATATATATTCAGATTAGACATCATATTATTACTTTACAAGGAAGTCATTTAAGGCCCCTCTGCTCACACTCAATAGACAATATTATAAGTGAGAAAAAAGGGTCCAAAGGTTTTGTGTCATATATGTATACCAACTTCATTGTCATGTATGGGGAGGATATATCATCTTCTAGGCTTAAATGGGAATATACTTGGGAATTCATCTGTAAAAATGCTTAAGCATTTTCATATAACAGTAGGCATAGATTAATATAGTTTAATATTATACACAGGGTATACTACACACCTGAAAGATTACACAAAGATAAGTGATTCATATTCAGAATGTTGTCCTAGATGTAAAACAGAGATTGGTACATTATTGCATATGTTTTGGACTTGTTTGGAACTTGTAACCTATTGGAGAAATATAATACAATCTATTGACAAGATTATTAATGGTAAGCTTTCATCTGATCTGAGATTTATGTTGTTGGGGGATGAATCAGTCCTCCAACTGGATTAAAGGAAGAATTTATGTTTTGTTAAGATGGCTCTGATAGCAGGAAAGAAATGTATAGCTATACAATGGAAATCAGAAGAACCACCCAGTCATGTTGTATGGCCTATGTTCCTGCAGAAAAAATTATGTTTAATCTAAAAAATAAAAAAAAATCGATGTTCGAAAAGATTTGGTACGTTGATTGAAAATGCTGATGCGATAATGTAACTCTTCTTTCAATTTTTTTCTTCTTCTTACACATCAGCTTAATGTCTTGTAATAATGTCCATTAAAGTGTTCTATCTATTGAGGGGTGGGAGGGTGCTTAGATAAGATTGTTTACTTGTATACGGAACTGATTCTGTAAATTGTTTATATGAAAATAATAAAAATATTGATAAAAAAAGATTATTCAAATTAAAAGACCTGCATCGGCGACATAAAATAGTAACATAACATTAAAAAACAGATATTTCCAACTCTGAATTCTGATTGGATGACCCATGAACAAATTGATTATAGCTGATATACGCACACCTGTGACCACTTTGTCTGCCAACTTATCGGCATGTGAGTATTTTGAGTTTTTCAATATATGACGTCTTACCAATGGTCCCTTTCAAGAATTTCACAGCTACTTTACTGGACAATAGGTGTCCCATACGGGAGGTCTTCAGTCTGACCAAATTACTGGACATCCCAGCCAATACAGGACAGTTGGCAAACTTAGTGATTGCACATCTGTTTCTGTATAAATACAGCAAGTTGTGATGTTGCTCATCAATCGTATCATTCTGCTCTGTACAGTATTTTTGTGTTACTCTATGTTTCTTCGCCACTCTTGCATGTAAATAACAGAACAGATTTACTGTAATATTAATCAACATTTGTACATTCCCACAACTATTTGAATGTGTAGCATAATTCACTTCATTCTTATAAACAGATTTAGTTGGAGAAGAGGAGAGTAGTTGAACAAGGGCTCTAGCAGGCACTGTTTTGGAAAGTTACGTGATGGGCATGGGGGAGATTTGATGCCTTTTTGCTGATCTACAGGAGAGGTCACCCACACATGTGACAGCTATCTCTGCAGTAAATCCTGTCTGCAGTGTAATATACACTATTATCTTAGTTCTCCAGTATGCCTAGGCATGCTTGCGAGATACGAGAATAGCAAACCTACTGGGGAGTTTTGGTCTACTGAGCACAAGCAAAAATTATATTTGGATTGCACCCCTACCTGTGCATCTTGGGAGAGATCTTCAATATGGCATACATGCTCTACAATCAATCCGACAACAGATACTAAAACAAGTTTAAGGAAGTTTTAAGTAAGTGACCTGCACATCATGCCCAACCAGAAGCCTTATTATTCTATATTATTTTAATTATATAATTTCTGAAATTCTCTTATTAAGGTATCGATAGCCACTTTTCCATTATCGAGCCAGGGCTACCAACTGGCCAGCCGAGGCCAATAGCCTCAGACCTCATGCTGCTAGACCCAAAATCTATCTGCCTTCCCACCATTGACACACCGCCCTGGTGCCAACATCACACACCCAGCCCATTTCACAAGCAAGAGGGAAGCTCAAGCTGAGGTATCATGTTATCTAGAATATCAGGTTGATATCGCTTGTAAACATTAGCTAGCTAACAAGAAAAGTTAGCGTTGACCACTTAACAACTGTAACTGCCAATGTCCTGAGTAGTCTCTCCTCTAACTAGCGGGCGATGTCCCAGCACACTGTCCATGATCTCGAACTATGGAAAGTACTTTCTTTGGTCACCGCTTTGTCCATAGTGCATTTTAATGGATTTGTACTGTACCGGCAATTTTTTTATTTTTCCCGAACCTGTTCCATTGTGCGCTGGATACATAACCTGGCAAGTTTAGCGAAACTCCTCCTTTGACATTGACCCTGCCTCACTCCCCAGTTGGCCTTGTTTGGCCCGAGGGTAATCGGCTAGCCAAAGGCCATTGGCCCCCAGAAAGCCAAGATGAGTCACAATGAAGCCCCGGAAGTGACAGTGGGAATGCAACTGGTCCTGCCACGCACTTGCACACCCTCATTAGGCCCGATAGTGGAAACGTGGCTAATGTCACTGAGAGTGTAGAGCGGAGGAGGGTGGGGCCGGGCTGGAACAACATACGCCCAGTCCTCAATCAGCCTGATGGGGTTGCGTGAGGGATAAAGGCAATGGTTCGAGAGAGAGAGAGAGAATGACATGGAGCTACTCTGTTTATGCTTTTGTGTTTTTCGTTCAGTTTATTGTTAAAACTATTATTTATATTGCAAAAAGCCACAAACACACACATGGAGGTCAGCTGCCATAAACAATCTATCTCTCTCCGCACCACCTTCCGCAGTCGGCCTTTATCCCTCTCAAAAGGCTTAATTAGCCTGATAAGGGACCGGGTGTGTATAATCATGACCCGACCCAGCCCCGCCCTCCGCCTTGTCACAGAGGGTATTATTGTCCAACACTCTTTCAGAACCATACATCCCTATAGAAACTTTTTGCCTGCGCCACCAAAATGTCCTCCTTGCTCTCTTGTCTGCATCACCAAAAGGTCAGGCCTTTGTTTATATTTTCAATGTTACTCTGATGCTGTGTTCAACTAATTTAGGAGGATTTCAATTCTTTACCCAAGGCTAAATTAAAAAATTAAATTAGCACTCAACATTAACTTCTTCTCACTTCAGTTCGGAATCGAACTGAGGACGGAACGACAAGGATGTTTTCATGATGCAGGTATAAGGTTTCTACGGTGATGTAGGGGTGGGCGGCAATATATCGGTAGACACTATACTGGTCAAAATTTGAAAACCGGTTAACATTTTGGATTATAGTCTCTATCATGTTTATGAAAATCGGCACCATGTGGCAAGAAACGTGTACCTCATTCTATTTACGTTACAAGTATGCGGAACGCATTCTGTCAGAGATATGCAGGAGGAAGGCGGAATGGCTTCATGTGATTCACATAAATGTTTCAGCAACGGCCGAAATTTCGCTTGCAAATTCAATGACATTCATCTCACGTTCTAAATATGCTTCTCATCTCACACGTTCAGCTGTGTTTCATGTGATTGTGGCATGCACTATCTCTGGAGCATGCAAGTGCACGCAAGTCCAGCAGGCTTCCTGTTTGTGCTCCAGAGACAGGAGAGCAGAGTGCAGAGTGGGATCACTCATGCTACTCAATCCGGTTTTCTCTGCACAACCACAAAACTTGTATAACCCATATATTTCTACTGAGATTTTTTTTTTTTTTTACCTTAAAGTGCTATGGAGGAAGTTTGATGTATGGAGGAATGTCTTAAACGGCCTGACATTCCAACCACCACTGATGAAGTAAACAGCTAAAATAGTGTGTCATGCGCAAACAATTTGAGTTAAAGTGTTATGGGGTTTTTAAACTACACAACATCACCCTCAATAAAATTATTATTGATATTGTTAGATATTAGTAAATACATTTTTAAGTAAATGTTTAAATTCAGATATTAAAATATTCTCTACAGAGGTTACTTAACCCTTGTATGGTATTGGGGTAAACAATGACCCCTGCTGAACTTTGCTAATTTAAAAAACATGGTTTCCTTTATCTCAGTGGCATGAGATTTCGTAACTTTGCTGACATTACATATCTATACACACACAATAAAATAAAAAATAAAAAAAATGAAAATAAAAATGGGCTGGATTCTGTTGGTGGTGTGACAAAAAAAAGTACCTTTCATGGTGTTTGGGGTCACATGCTCTCACATACACAAACACAGGAATGAGTGAGACTGCAACAGAGAGCATTCATTTTTTATAAAACATTAAACATACACAATGAACACACACATACTCAGAAACACACACATACACACAGAGAGAGATGAAAGGAAGAGACAATTACACATCCACAATGAACACACACACATGCACGCACGCACGCACGCACACACACACACACACTAACACACAGAAGATGACGAAGCTGCAGCTCCTCCTCGGAAAAGGAAAAGGTGGCTGGTGTGTCCTGTGAAAGGCAGCATGATATGCACAAACTGCAAAAAATTGCTGTTGGTTTTATTGACATGTTTTATTATTTCTTATTATTAACTTAATAAATTATTAAATTGATATGTTTGAAATAAATAATGTTTGAAATAAATAATAGGTTACTACAATGTTACTCAAAGTTTTGTCTTTGTAGTACATATGTTATCATTTATGGGGCATCATTGCAAAAACTGACACTTCAAAACATCAAAAAAAAAAAAAAAAAAGCTTAACTTTGAAAAATGTCTTTGATAATGTCTAAATATATATAACTTGTTTAAGAACTAAAACAAATCTGTTTGCCAAAACCTGACATATGAATGGACCTCTGCAGCCACCTGCTGGTTAATTGTTGTAATTTCACTTAATTTAACTTCAAATAAATATAAAAATATTCTTACCAGGAGATGGTAGCAGTCTGTCCCTGACACATGGCATAATCTCCAAAAATAAAATTTAGGAATGAAGATCTTCACTGAAGTGAATTTAACATAAAAATTCCTTATTTTATATGCAAATTAATGGTATTGTTTTCTAAATTTGAGGTAAATAAGTTAAATAGCGTGTGGGGTCAAAATTGCCCCCAATACCTTTAAGGTAAAGCATAAATGAAGATAATTCAAGGGTTAAACCAATACGAGATTAATGAAGTGTTTTTTCTTTTTCTTTTTTGAAGATATTTTTTTACTTATGTATCATTTCCTTTGTTGTATTGCTATGAGAAGATGTCGAGTTTTTAAAGGAAAGTTTATAATAATAGTAATACTATTCAACAACATCAGAAATATGGCATAATGTGAAATTTAACATTATGGTTAATTTAAAACCAAATAGATTTTTTATTTTTTACTTGAACTATGTTTGTCAATTTCTAAATAAAGATACATTTATAAGATAAAGTAGTTTTAATTAATAAAGTATTTTATTAATACTGACTAATAATGATTAATACTTATACAGTTTATATTATTATAAAATGAATAGGAATTACAATATGCATATTTAACACACTAACGTCACGCAAGAGGCAGTGTGAACTTAAATGGTTACATAAATGGAACCAGAATGAAGGAGATTCAATCGTAGCTTTTGTAACTGAACCTAATATGTGGTCAGAACATTGGCAATTTGAAGATGTACTGAATGATGCACTGAGAGACTGTCTTGTCTGTTGAGTTTGTTAAAAATAAGTATACAGAAGAGGCTTCTTACGGAGGCAGATGTCATTTCCAAGCATACATTGGAAATCACAGTCGCCATGGAAACAGCTGCTAGAGATGAAGTAGAGTTGCAATCAGGAGAGAAGATGTCTGTGAATAAAATGACCAATATATGTAAACCTTTTTGCAAATGCAAAAAGGTGAAACCAGCGCAGATTCAAAAATGAAACATGCAAGAAATGCAAAAATAGGACAACTACAAACAGCATGACGTTCGGAGTTACCATTCAGTGAGAGAGAGACAGAACAAGGCTTTCATAAATCCATAAAAAGTCTGCAAGTCACAGTTCCTGCCTAACTATGCACAAAAAATTAAAAACGTGCTGGACCAAAGTTGTTGCAGCAAGCATATCAAAAGTAAAATTCGCCCAGTCCCCTATGCAAATCGTAAGTAAGTGTAAACTGAGCTGGATCAGTTGGACACTGATGGAATACTCTCCAAAGTTGACTAGAGCCCTTTGGCTACTCCAGTTGTTCCTGTTGCCATGAAAAATGGAATTTATAAACTGTGTGGGTATTTCAAAATCTCCATCAACCTGAATTTCCAGCAGAACAATATCAACTACAGAGATTAGAGGATATCTTCGCTACTCTCTTGGAAGGACAACGTTTCAATCAAATAAACCTGGTGGAAGCATATTTGTAGATGAAAATGGAGGAGTACTAAAAGGTTTTCTGACCATTTACACTCATGAGGGCTTTTTCATCATTGCCTCATGAGGGCTTTTTCACCTGCATTATAATAGAGGCAATGGATCAGATACTTCAAGACTGGTAAACAACGCTTCAACGAACTTCATGCGAGACATGACAAGTGTTAGTTCTTTAAGAGTAGCATGACATTCTGAGAACATAAAATTCATGCAAATTGTCTTCCGAAGTGTCATGACAAATTGAGAGCTGTTGCAAAGGCTCCACACCTGAAAGACGTCTCACAATTGAGGTTGTTTCTTGGATTTGTCAATTACTACAACAGGTTTTTGCCAAATTTAGCCACTGTTCTCCACCCCCTGATTTTGGTCTTGTGGCTCGAGGTCTGGTGCTGACCAGTTGATATCCCTGGCTCGCACTGGCCCAATGGTGCGAAAGCAACTGGTGTTGACCCATTTTGACCCACTCAAACCAGTTAAGTTGGCATGCTTCGCCTCACCATATGACATCGGAGCAGTGTTGTCACACGTCATGAGTGATGGAACAGTTTGCATCACAGTCCCTCAGCTCTCCACAAAATAATTATGCACATATAGATAGGGAGGTGCAACGATTCAATCATTATCTGCATGGAAATTAATGCGCATTGTTTCTGGGAGAACATAGATACCAGACTGAGTTTAAAGAACACACATACACGCAAATGCTGACAGACTTTCACGTCTACTATTAGACCTTGGTAGTGCAAACCCAGGAAAAGAATGCATACCTCTGGATTTTTTACGTTTTGCTCAGTTTGAGGGTTCCCCTGTTACAGCTAAAAAGATCATATATCCCAGGTATATTCTACAGAAAATTGGTGGAATGCAGAGCAAAAGATTCGGTTTTCACAATTCTATCAATGTAGTAATGAACTGACTCCACATGGTGGTTGCATCATGTGCGGTTTAAGAGTTGTCATACCACCAAAGTTGCAAACTCGAGTCTTGGAGCATCATGTTGGGCACCCAGGAGTGGTGAAGATGAAGTCACTTGCTAGAAGCTTTGTATGGTGGCCAGGAATAGGACTGGTGACAATGAGACCCAGTTTGTAGTGTTCCAGGCATTCCTAAAAAGCAACAGAATCAAGCATGACACAACGCTATACCACCCAGATACAAATGGCTTAGCTGATTTCAAAAGGGATTGCAAATGGATGCCTGCAAATGTTAAGGTAAAAATAGGACCACTCTCTTATACAGTGGAGATTGCAACAGATACCATCTGAATACAACATATTGATCAGTTGAGATGATCAAATGTTCCCCAAGTAAGTGTTTCAACAGATGTTCTGTTCACATCTACTGTTACTGCTACCAGTGGAAGTGACATAACAGCACCACAAGATGTTGCTGTGTCTCCATGTCAAGCGCAACAAACACCAGTTCCAACATGTGAAGAGAAACCTCATCCAACCCGTATTCATAAACCTCCTCAACCTCTTGATCTATAAGAACTGAGAAAAACAAGAGGCATCATAGCCATGTGATTTGCTATAATTTATTTGCAGAGAAAACATTTGCAATGTTCTGTTTAAGAGAAACTGTTTTGAGAATTTCTTAACACAAGGGGAGGAAATGTAGTGTATCGAGTGTAATACATTAACCCTGGGTTATATATTATTTGTCCTGCCTTTCTAAGAAAGAAAGAACTGCCAACTGGTATCCCGACACTTAATGGTGTTTATAAGTAATAGCCTAATCATCAAACACAACAGATAGCGAAGATATGTAAGGGACAGACTAAAAGATAGGTCAGAGATAGGTTCAAATAAAAAAATGATGTTGCTTTGGTCAAGCAAACGTAATACGATTAAATCATTCCTATGCTGAGTTCATTCACGATATGACCGAATGTTGTTTTCTGATGTTATACAGTATGATCCAGACCAATGAATGATACAATCACATCAACCAGAGATAGTAAAGAAGATTTCTCACAAGGTCAGTAACATTAACATCTCTATGTTGAGCCAGTACAATAAAACGCACAGATTTGTAGGGCACAAATTAAGCATTAACATTAGCATCAAAATTGATTCTATACATGACTGTTGCTGTTTCTTTCTGGAAGAGCTCAGTTAAAGATTTTGTTTGACCATTGTGTTTCTGCCATGGCTGCAGTGTGCTTGAGATAGTAATACAGGATGCGGAAAGAACTGCTCTCAGCCAGCACACTTGATTGACAGACTTTGAGGAGACACACTGAGCTCTTTGAGGCTGAGCAATGACATACAGTTGGACAAGCCACCTGGTGATTGCAGCCCAATAGCGGATTCAACACTTATCCTCCATGATTACATTGAACGAAAGATCACATTATGGTAGATTAAAAATTAACAGCTATGGCTGTAACCTACTTTAAAGTGCACAAAAAACATTTTGTTTGTTCAACGCAAATGGGAGAAGCCCATTAAAAACACAACACATAACAGCAAATCAGTTGTTCTGTGAATGTGTCCCCTAAGGCCCCTGTGGATAGAAGACAGAATGAAGCAAAGGTAGTTTTGTGTAGTATAAGACAGCTTCTTCATCCAGAGCTGGAAAGAAGGCTTTCTGCCAACTTGACACTACAAGGACTCTCTTCACCTCCATATGTCCCTCAAGTTCTTTGTGCAGTCCACACTTTGAACAATTTTTTATCTGAGTTTTATTGTGGTTTCATCAGGAGAATTTCAGCACCATCTGACAACATAATGGTATTGTACACCAGGGTTGTGCACCATTCCTAAAATAACAGACAGCAAGCTCATTGCTTCCCATTACACGTCCACTTGAGATATTCATAATATTGAAAAGTTGAAAACCATGTAAAGTTGCTTCTTTATTTACGACCTACATATCTGAAGATTGCTTTATTTCATTATCACCCCATTGCAAAATAACTTTTGATTGTTGTAAGCATAAACCTAACATTCCTTATGCAATTCAGCTTCTCATATATATTTTTTCATGGTTTAAAACCCCTTTAACATTATGGACCCACCAATGGGTCCAAATGTGGGTGCTAAATCACAAAAATATGTTTACGCTTAAAAGCTAAACTCCCTGGCGAGATAAGTCAGGCATATGTGGTATCATTTGAACTGTTCACAGAACACCATGACCTTTGCATTTTTGCTACATAAAATAATAAAAAAGGTTTAAAAACATCCGCATCGCAAATAAGCGCCACCTAGAGGTAATGTGGGTAATAAAAGTATTTTACAAAGACCTTAATGGTTAAGTCATATATCAAATATCCTATACATAGGTATGTTGCCCTAATATCACAGTTTGAAAGATTTTCAAAAGACTAAAAAATGTAAATATGATTTCTGGAAGACATCAAATACGCAAATTAGTGCTGATGTAAGCCCTAAGTAACCAAAAACTTTATATCTGCTTTTACCTTAGATTTCTAAAAAAATAAATAATAATAATAATAATAATAATAATAATAATAATAATAATAATAATAACTTGTCTGAGCTTTCTTGGGTGAATAATCCAATGATATATCTTAGATTTCAAAACAAAATATGCAGTCCAGCAGGACAAGCATTCTAAACAAATAATCGGAAAAAGATATGTTACCAACTATTGCTGATAAAATGTTATATATCATCGCAAAGGGTAGGCTCTCAGTTGTCTAATGATACCTAGATTGAGCTTTTAGTCCACTCATAGGTCGATATATTCAACTGAGGTGCATGAACTAAAAATTAGGCTGAATGTCTATGAACAAGTACATCTGTGAGAGCAGACATGCTATAGAGTGCCACCTACATTTCAAATCTGCATATTGTGATGTAAGAGGATAAAGAAAAAAGTTCTAGTACTCGCTGCCATCTAGTGGAATGAAATACAAGTTTTTAAAGGGAGAAGAACAGAACCAGAATTGAATGCTTACAAAGTTAGGACAATTGTTTTAAGCTTTCTCTTCATCATAAGATTGTAAACATATACTATATTATTTATGAATAATTGAAGTATTTTTTTATTATTATTTAGGGGATTTTTTAAAACATGATTTTGTGTTGTTGCAATAATTCCACAGCAAGTGTGAATGGTGTGCTTTTCAGTTTGAGTGTGAAAAATTGCAGGTGGCAGCCCCAAAATGTCCAGAGTTCAAGGGGGTGTTTTTTACAAGTTAGAGAGAGTTTGAATGGTATGCACATATTTATGGCATGTTTATTTTTTATAAATCCTGTTATGTGCATGGGAAATTGTATATGCACATTAACCATTCTGTGTGTATGCAATATTTATACTTCAGACTTCCTGGTCTCCACTATATATTTGGCAGGTGATGATATTCACCTGCCACATCCATCTTGTGTCATTCCTCTAGTGTTTCATTGTATGGGAGGGAACACAGTTTCTAATGTCACTCATGGCATTTATGAAAACTGGCTGCTGTATTCCTATTCTTGGGTCGGGTGAGATTCAGCAGGCAGTTGGTCTGCATTCTATCACTTTCTGCATGGCTGCACATTCTTTGGCTTGTCAACAAAACAACAACATGAAAACAGACTGCTCAAAACTCTCTCTTCCATAAAAGAGGTCAGTCTGGCTGTGAGCTTCCCGCAGACTGACTGAGGGTTCTGCTGACATGGCCCAGGTGCTGGGGAAATCAAATGGACAGCACATGGACAAGAAATTCCTCCAGGCATCTGTTCATTTGGATAATGTAAGAAGCTTGATCTGAGTGTACAGAGGCAAAATCCAGACTGGAGAAGCATTTGACACAATGAAATATACCTTTTCAGGGTCACATATACAGCAACTGGTTTTTGCATTTTCTACAAATAGTAAAGAGACAGTTGAAAAAAAAGGACAATTGTAAAGACAAATGTAAACGTGTTGTAATCGGAATGTGTTCGGATCAGCTTGTCTGAGGGTAAGCATTATAATCGGATATCTGTGTCATCTAAACACAATTTAATTATCATATATGCATTTACAGGTCAAAGTCACACAAACCCTGTGCATTATCGTCACATTTGAGGAGTTGATGCATCCAGGACAGCAACAAAGTGCCACCCCTTACCTGTCAATCAACCACTGTAAGCAGTTGTTGTGAGACCAACTGTGCTGGTTACGTGCATTTAAAAGGAAATTTGAAAAAGTGATTACATACACAAGCACCAAAAACTTCACAGATCTTCTTCAGTGTGTCTCATATAAACATCCATTGACACAGATGAGACGCAAAAATCTGAAGCTCAGCTTAATACAGGTAATCCCTTAAAATAACAGTGTTCTGCTCAAAATGTTGCATTTGTTCTTAGATTAGATTTAAATTTCATCTAGGAGAAACAGTGCAACGTTGTTTTTATACTTCTTCTTTTCACAAAAGAGAATATTCTAAAAGAATATAGCGGCACACATTGGAACGTCTTTTTCAAGACACGGCTTTTTAAAGATGCCTTTCCGATTGTGTGTTATTCCTGGTTGTGGTCGATACCTCTCGCCTTCTGACGGCCACAATCGCTGTCTTTTGTGCCTGGGCACTGCCCACGCCGAGACATCTTTCGTGGATGCATCATGTCCTCATTGCGAGGCAATGACCATGGCAACGTTGCGGTTGTGGCTCGCTTTTGTAAGAAAGCAAGCCACCCCAGCGGCTCCCTCCCTCGGTCCTTCTACCTACCGGTATGAGGCCAGTGCAGCAAGAACTGGGGGCGATTTGGGGACCACAATAGGACCACCTTTGCCGGCTTAATCCCCGTGGACCTCCCATTCCCCGGCATGCTCGTTTGCTCCAGATAGGCTTTCGGATGAGTGCGGTGGCTCGTCCCAGGGCGAGTTAGACATCTTATTCGGTGCCTGTGAAGGTGATGAGATCTTGAGCGCAGCATCGGAGATCTGGCTTGTCCTGTATGATGCGGAAACCTCCGCTGGGCTTCCCCCCTCGGGTCTGGCTGGTCAGTCACAGGCGGACGCCGAAATTATGGACATGCTTTCCCGGGCCTCCGCAAGAGTCGGGCTAAGTGGAACCCTCCACTTAGGAGTGCCCCTGCAACACTACGTGTGGAGATGTTACTCAGGGGCACTGCTTCCGGATATCGCGTTAGTCCACCAGGACTAACACAAACCCGCATCACCGTCCCCACCTCCATCAGCGGACACTGATCCCGGAAGTGATCCGGGTCTCTGCACATCCAACAGGCCGGCCCAGGCTTTATGCCCGCACTTGTGCTGGCGGCTCCTCCGCCCTTCTCCCCTCACGGTCCGCGGCCATTCCTCCGCTTCCAGGCTGCTCCGTTGGGGTGAATGCTAGCGGCGAGAACTCTACTACGCTGTATCCCTCCTCCTTCCATGGTTGTGGCACCAGTGTAAAGCAGTTCAATGGAAAGGAGGAGGCAAGAACAGGCTTGACGATATAAATAATATTTTAATATAAAACTAAACAAAAAGACACAAACACACACATAGGATGGTCAGATGCCCGTAAACATTTTCTCTCTCTCTCTCTCTCTCTCTCTCTCTCTCTCGCACCACCGTCCGCAGTCGGCCTTTATACCTCTCGGAGGCTTGATTAGCCTGATAAGGGACCGGGTGTGTAAAATCACGACACCCCCCCCATTCACGTGCATTCTGCCCTTTTATTGCATGAGATCACATGCATGTCATGCCATGTACCAGGTTTACTTTGCTTTCACTCAAAACTGGAAGCACACACTTAAATCTCCCTGCTCTAGTTCAGAGTGTGCGTGTGCCACAGAAAACATGTCATGTGTACTCGCAAATCTATTATAATGCAAAATAACTCTGCCTCTGTTTATTCATACAAATATTCTGCCTCTTTAGATGTGTTATAGCAAGGGAGAATATCGGAGATCAAGAAATCAACTCGCCATTTGGTCAGTGGTGCATAATACATGGCTAAAGTCTTACTAGAAGAATTATATTCTGATGCTCACTGACAACGTAAGAGACATTCTTTGGAGTCCCAGAGCCTTTGAAATAGCTTTGTAACCCTTCCCAGACTGATGTATTTCAATCACCTATTTCATCATCATTTCTGGAATTTATTTTGACCTTGGCATAGTCTGCTTCTGGTTGAGACCTTTTAGCCAACTTCATGCTGCTGAAAAAGTTCTGTTTAGGTGTTGATTTGATTGAACAAGGCTGGCAGTAATAAGGACTGGGTGTGTCTAGTCCAGCTGAACCCCATTCTGAATGCAGTTTCATAGATTTGGGGATTTAGTAACTAAGGGGCAAATACTTTTTTCACACAGGCCTAGAGGGTATTGGGTAACTTCAATGGATAGCATTATCATTTAAAATCTGTATTTTGTGTTTAATCAGATTGCCTTGTTTTCAAGATTTGTTCAAAATGTTTAATCTTGTTTGAATTTTAGAAACAATTTAGTTTAAGATATACACAAAAACAGAAGAAATCAGGATGGGCCAAATACTTTTTCACAGCACTGTATATTACTATTGTATAAAACAAATCTGTAGACAAACTGTAGAAAACATGCATTCATTATTTTTATTTCATTAAACATTTTCTATATACTTGGCTACAATGGCTGTAAGAAATTATTTAAATATTATGATATAAAATTCCTTGTATATAATTTCCCCCGGTTGTACACCGAAAGGGGGCCCCCCGGCTGGATCGTTGCTTGGTGCCTCGGAAATTGTAAATCCACGTTCGCGAGGGTTCGCAAGCACAAAGTTAATTCATCGCGACTATCACATAGCCTTCACAAGACTCCGTTTTGCACAGTTGAGCACATGCTAATTTTTGTAACTCTAGTGCAGTGCTTTATTCCTATTTGAATAATTTGAGAAAAGGGGGATCGCAAATTGAATTACATTAAAACTGATTCATGTTTTGAATTAATTAGAAGGTACTACTATATTCAGTTAATTTAAATGTATTGAAACATCCACAAGAGGTTAATACTTACCTTTTGTTTTGTTTCATCATTTCCTGAAACAGTAATAGACAGTAAGAGTGACAGTAATTAAAGAGAAATGGTGAAGAACTCAAAGTTTTATCCATCCATCTTCTAAAGCCGCTTGTCCTATGTAGGTTATGAGGGTTAAGCACCTCCTTTAAATGTCAGTGATGTCACTCCTAAAACTTCAAGGTTGGAGATGGGTGTCTGGATGAAGGTTAACCCTCTGCTGAGGCCTACTAAAAGTGACTTTCAAAATCTAATTAATAAATATGAGAAAGCAAAATGTGTAACTACAAATAAATGAAAGAAAAAGACAACACAAATAATGAAACAGAGTAATCCTAGCCCTACTCTCAAAAAAATCCTGTAGGTCCTTAATAGAACCAATACCCCAAAAAACCTTGAGGCATATTAAATAAATGTAATACAAATTTATAAAAGTGGAATTTAAACCTATATTTTTTCTATTGTTGATTTTTAATACTATAAAAATTGTATGCGTAGCTCAGCAAGCAAAGACGCTGACTATCACCCCTGGAATCGCGAGTTTGAATCCAGGGTGTGCTGGGTGACTCCAGCCAGGGTTCCAAAGCAACCAGTTGGCCCAGTTGCTAGAGTGGGTAGAGTTTCATGGGTTACCTTCCACATGGTTGCTCTAAGGTGGTTCTTGCTCTTGGTGAATTGTGCAGTGAATAGCGTGAGCCTCCACATCTGCTAAGTCTCCGCGGTAATGCGCTCAGTATAAGATTAGCAGAGGTAACTGAGATTTGTCTACCCAGATCGAGGCAAGTCACTGCACCACAACAAGGAATTAGAGCGCTTTGGGAATTGGGCATGCCAAAAAGGAGAGAAAAGGGTATAAAATCCACACACACAAAAAAAGAGGAAAGATATGTGTTCGTAGAATTTTGCAATTCTTCTAATAGTTATAGTTAAATGAATTTAAAATGTCAAGCTGCCATTATGTCATCATTGCAACAACAACCGACATAGATTCAGTTATTTTTACATTTCAGAAATTATATGACAATTGCATCTGTTAAATATTGATATATATATATTGGTGAGAGTGGAGAGCAATGTGCTTGCTGTCTTAAACCAATATCTCATTTTTAAAAAACATACTTTAAGCACTTTCAAATGGCACACACAGACCTTAACACTTGGTACATGAATCACAACAATGGTAACAACCAATAAACACAGCAAAATCAGCAGTGTTAAATTAGTATTCCTTGTTGTACATATGGGTACCACCCTTGTGGTGTGCTAAAAACGAATGGTTGATTATTGCCCTTAATATTGTAATCATGATTATTAATGTTAATTAAAAGATTAAATAAAGTAGGCAACCATGTGGTTTTTCAGAGGAGCAGATTTTAATGGTGATACGAGCTTCGCTCCAGTTTTTTTAAGCATGTTTTAAGCATTAAATATTGTAAAAATGTTTGTTAATGTTGAATCTAATAAAAGTTATTTTAAAAGGATATCTATGTTAAAGATGAAATATATGTAGTTTTTTCAGAACTATTGACAAAAACCAGATTTTACTTGATTTAATATGCCTGTGCGACATTTAACAGGTTGATAAATACACATCCTCACACGTTTAACACTCCTAAAGCCTGAGAAAGGTGGCATAAAATCAAAAAATACCATCAGACTTGCAAAACGTGTCTTTACTGCTTAAATTATTGGTCCATGTACATATTCAATATTCAGTGCTCGGTAGTAACTGATTACATGTAATCAGGATTATGTAATCAGATAATCAAGTACTTTTAATCGGATTAAATTACATTTAAATATTTGTAATCTGACTACAGTTACTTTTATAGATTACATGATTACATATTAACAAGAAAATGGCAGTAAATTACAAGTGATTTATTAATCATATTCATATCAGTATCATCATATTCTTACCCCAAAGTGCAATAGTCTCACAGATTTGGAACAAAGACAAAGAGCATGTGCTCCTTTTACATTATAACATTACATTCATTATGTACCTCAGCTAAGGAATGGGTAATGGACTATTATTAAGTAATAAGGGTTAAAAGTAAGTGTGTCAGAGTTTAGAGCTGTGAGCTTTGACCTAGCAATGTCATTGCTGTTGATTTCAGGTTCATTACTGTTTGTTCATGTAATGTTTCTATTGTTTTATGCACTTAAAATGAACTAAATATATTTTTTAAACTATATATATTATTTCTTACTACTTCTCCAATGGTGTGCAGCTCACATATTGAGTTCAATTGCTTCAAAGAATCTAATGGATGCCATCTCTAATGGTCCTGCCTGCAATACACAATAGTTCATCTGAAAAATGTGCAGCAATATGGAACAAAGCCCATCGCTCTACTGTTGCTGCTGATTTCAGCTTTGAAATAGGCAATGGACTATCAGTAAGCAGTAAGGGTTACAAGTGTTTCAGTGTTTTTAGATGAAAGCTTTGACCTTGGCAACGTTGTTGCTGTTGATTTTTGGTCATTAATGTTTGTAATGCTGCTATTGTTTTAGGCACTTAAAATGAACTTGATGTCTCAGTGTTTGAATGATAAACCTTGGCCATGTGCTGTCATTGCTGTTAGATTTAATATTTATTTAATTAAAGTAATGTAATTTGTAATTCACAAGTAAAACAGTTGATTTAATTGACCAAGTTACTTACTACGTTCAGTAAGCGTGGTGTTGGCGAGACTACCTATTCGTTCCCTTAGATCTTCGATGGTGATCTTGTTCATGTAAGATCAAACTGTTATCATATTTGGCCTCAGATGTTGCACTTTGGAAATTAAAAACAGCTGTTTGTGCAATTCGTGAATTTTTTTTAATCTACCAATATCAGCTGCAGAGCAAATGGGTTGTATTAGAGCAGACGTGATAATAAAGATGGTGATTAATGAAATATGACATTCATGCCATATTCTTTATGTTGGCAACCTCCAAAATACACTTAGAACAATTAAGCGGAACTACTTTATTGTTATTTTCTAGGGATGTTCATGGACAGCCAACATTCAGTTAATCTCTATGTGCCAGTATTCGAATACTAAAATCACTATTCGGTTATTCTACACGTGTAATAGATGTCTTCAACCCAACTCGAACTCAACGAGTTCCAACAAACCGTTGGGTTTTCCATTGGGTTTTGGTCAGTTTTTCAAGTATAAAGCCAGTAAGGCGCTGTTCAAACATGCTTTTGTGTGCGTTTTTTACTATATATTTTTAGCACGTGCTGGATGGACGTCTATTAAGTGTTGCGCTAAATCACACCATTTTTACTTTCAGCATCTCATGCAGAATTGCCAGATATTTGAGACACTAGTTAAAGTAAAAAAAAACTATGATTTTAATCAATACACATCAAGACACCTGCAGTGTGTTTCATTTGTTGTGCTACATTCTGAATATACATTATGTATATTAAACTCTATATTAAAATGTAATAAATTGTACTCAGAAAGCGAGCAATGAGACAAACTTTCCCATTATAATGACTAAAATGACACTCACTGCACTGTTTGAGTCCCACAGCGAGCTCACTGATGCTCCGAACAGAGTTTTGCACTCTCCCGAATGCTCTCATTAAAAATGAAGTGGTCTAATCAGCATAAAAAAATACACCACGTCTATGCCTTGATTAGAACGGGAGCATTTTATTTTTGTTGTGTTGATAATTTGCAGTGTATTAACCATCTATGTTACAAGCGAGCGCCGTAACATGCAATGAATCCAAAATAATTCTAAAGTGCTTTCCGCTTTTGTTCTACAGCTTCTTTTCGAGTATCAGGGGATGTTTCTTCAGTATTCATTTTCGTGTTCCAACGCAAACAGAGGTGAAACATAAAGCAAGTGTCAAGGCATCAGACTATTTAAAACTTGCGCATCAGGAACAATTGTCATTACTGATAGTACATCAGACTAAGTGTCTCTGATTGGCCATTGCCGTTTCATTGCTCAATGCGTTAGAATGCTCAATTGCTGCAAAAATACTTAGATAATAGAAACCATTGGATGCAACAGGAGCAGACGTAAATTGAAGGCTGTAATCGTCAGTTTTCATGATTACATAATCATGGCAGCAACAATCGTATTCGTGATTCGTTTTTCGATTAATTGTGCAGCCCTATGCGAGACTGATTCGAATGCTAAAAAAAAAACAACCTAAAACGTTCACTGGGTGTAAGATGTTACAATATGTGATAAACTCCATTCCGTATAGATTTAATACAGAACCTAAATATTCTATTTATCAAATCAATTCTTAATTTTAAAACTCCTTTTTGTTGTTCCATTGATACATTTCATGGGCCCATAGTGGGTTAAAGTGATAGTTTACCCCAAAAAGATAATTGTCTAATAATTTATTAACCCTCATGCCGTCCCAGATGTATATGATTTCCTTTCTTCAGAAGAATACATTTGAAGAAAATATAAAAATATCTCAGCTCAGTAAGTCTTTATAATGGATGTGGATGGTAACACAATTTTTCCAATTGTCTATAATCAGCATTAACATCATCCATATGACTCCAGTAGTTAAATGAATGTCTTATAAAGCGATATGATCACTTTTGGTGTGAAAAAGATAAATATTTAAGTACTTTTTAACTTTAAATCATCGTGTCTGGTAAGCAGGAGTATGCTCGTTCACAAGAGGGCTGAGTTCACAAGGTCTTTCCAGTGTTGGCATGGCAATGTTCCATTCATTGCAGCAGACGCTCTCTACATTGTTGCCATATCCTTGCATTGCCTACATGTGCACCACCACGTCTCTTAAGCTCTCTGTCTTTATGAGGCTTGTTGGTCCAGCCTCCTCCATCTCCCTGTGCTCCTATTCAGAGTACTAATGTTAAATAAATATGACATGCAAAAACTTGAATCTCCTCTTCTCCTCTTAAAGGAGAAGAGCAGCAAATGGAACTCATGAAAAAAGTCAGGAACATGATTTAGATCTCCAATAAGAATTAGAAAAGTTAAGAACTCGAGAACGGGAATGAGAGCATGAGCTAGAGTTTGAAAAGTTTAAATCTTAGCAAATAATTCAAGAAACTAAATTGTCAAAAGAAGTGGAATGCCAAGCGGGGCGCTGATTTCTCAAGTGACCAGTCAAGTTCAAATGTTGTCAGATTATAGGATATCATGAGTATGATTAAACTGTTGCCCAAATTTAACAAAAAAGACCCAGACTTGTTTTTTCTTTGTTTGAGAATGTGGCTGGAGACAGGATGATGCCGAATGCACTCTCTTATTTCAAAGTGTTTTTGAGGGAAAAGCACAAGAGGCCTTTATTGCAATATCATCAGCAGATATAAAAGGTATATACGGCAGTAAAAGATGCTTTTTTAAAAGCATATGGGCTCATCCCTGAAGCTTACAGAGAGCATTTTAGGGGTTGGAAAAACAAACTCATGGCGAGGTGGCTAGAGAACACACCAGTCATTTTTCCCATTGGTGTACGTCTGCTGGCGTAAATACTTTTGAGAGTCTTTGCGATCTGATAATGCTGGAACAATTTAAAAACATTGTCCCTGACCAAATTGCCACATATGTCAACGAACGCAAAGTAAAAACAGCAGTCGAACCCGCAGTTCTTGTTTTGTTGTTGAGGTAATAGTGACTCGCAGGGAATATCACAAAAATGAGGGCGGGGTTAGGTCAAATTCACCAAAGTTAGATCAGAGTCGAAAAATAGATCCAAACTCTACTTGTAACTACTGTCTGGAAAAGGGGCATTGGAAGAAATAATGTCCAGTGCTTAAAGATGCGTAAGTCTGCTGGGAAGACGAACTTCCGTGGTTGATATTGGCCGTGTGAGAAGTTACTCAGGAGAGCACAGGCTTTAACCCCAATGACTTGGTATTTGGGCATTGAGTGAGAGGAGAGATCCTTTTGAAACTTTGCAAGATGAGTTCGTAAAAAACGAGTCGCCAGTGAACCTGTTGGAGTATATTAAGGGGTTTCGAAGTTACTTGTACCAGGTAATTTGACCAGTGAATATTTGGGTAACGCCAAATCAAAAATGAAAACCTGGTTTGATCACAGGGCTGAGCATAGATAACATATTCCTGGTGATCAAGTGCTTGCATTGCTCCCCATTACAGGTTCACCCCTTTTAGCGAAATTTGTGGGCCTTTATACAGTTGTTCGTCAGGTGTTTGAACAAAATGTTGTACTGTCAACTCCTGACCTTAAAAGATCTACACTGCTTTGTAAATCTATTGAAATCTTATTACAATTGTGCATCCAGGACGGAAGCTGTTGTCCAAGGTGCTGAAGGGAAGTCCGTCGCTCTGGTCACAGGAAATGTGTCCGCCTCTTCCTCACATATGGTGGCAGCTTGCGTCGAGGAGGGTAATGTTCCTGATGACTGTGTTGTCCAGCCTCGGCTTCGTAATTCAGAAAAATTGGCAGAGTTAGAAAATATGTTTGGGCATTTGTCGAATGAAACCCATGCCGAATTGAAGCTTCCTATTTCTAAGTTTTTGTCACTCTTTTCTGATACGCCATCGTGTACGGATGTAATACAGCACGATATAGATGTAGGGGATTGTCCACCTATTCGACAGAGCTTTTATCATGTAGCCCCTGAAAACGTTTTCGGAAGCTGAGGTTAAATATCTTTTCACTCATTCAATATCACTCAGCCTGACAAAAATGTTAGGTTTTGTACGGACTACAGAATGGTGAATAATGTTACAAAGCCTGACTCCTTTCCTCTTCCATGCATGGAAGATTGTGGATAGCGTTATCAGGTTCTGTTAACGCCACATGCTCAGGAAATTTGTGTTTATAATACCGTCTGGGTTATATTCTTACACTTTTTTGGCCTTCAGAAAGCACCTGCAAACTGTCAACATGCATTTGAACATGCAAAAGTTATTTTGAGCACTGACCCTGTTCTTGCTGCATCCCGGTGGGATCAGCCTTTTCAATTCCAAGTAGATGCCAGTCAGGTAGATACAGGTGCAGCGTTGCTGCAGAAGGATGACAATGGAGGAAACTCTTACCAAATTAATTATTCGATGATTGAGAAAGAGATGCTGGCATTGATCTGGGTACTTCAGCATCTTGACGTGTATGTGGGTGGAGGTTCAATACCTGTGGTGGCGTTTTCTGACCACAATCTACTCACATTTTGACACTTTGCATAACCCATATCAGCGTCTTATTAGCTGGGCTTTGTTTTTACAGCCATACAGTCTGGAGATCCATCAAATTTGGGGGGTGTACAATGTTATGGCTGATACATTGTCCCGTTCTCTGAACGAATGGTGTTGCCAGTTTTACTGTCTTCTCTCTCTCTCTCGCATTGCTTTGCCATGTCTTATTTGTTCTGTATTTTTCAAGGTGCCAGAAATTTGCTGGAGGATGGGCTGTGGATTGGCGAGTGGTTAGAGAAGACGGTGTTGACGTCAGCTGGTTGAGAGTGTTCTGGTGACTCCAAAGCCATCTGACATTTTTATTGGATAAGCAGCCTTATTGAACAAACTAAATGAGTAAAGTATGTTGTGAATTTCAGTGTTTTTTTGTTTTAATTTTTTTTTACAGAGTCCCAATTGAGGAGCCTCTGTTTTAAGGTGGGAGGTGTTATGGCCCTGGGTGTGGATGCAAATTTTGTCCATCAGATGGCATTGTCATCTTTCATGTAAAATGCTTTAATCAATTTATTAAAATAGTAGTTAATCTGAGTAATTAGTTTGTTACCTATAAAATTAAATCAGCATCAGCATCATGACAATATTTATCTAGGACTAGAATAAAATAAAATACCCTCACTTAGCACTGTATTAGGTACACCTGTACACCTACATATGCATGCGATTATCTAATCAGCCAATCGTGTGGCAGCAGTACAATGCAGATACGGGTCAGGAGCTTCAGTTAATGTTCACGTCAACCATCAGAATGTGTAAAAAATGTGATCTCAGTGATTGACCATGGCATGATTATTGGTGGTTTGAGTATTTCTGTAATTTTCACACAAAACAGTCTCTAGAGTTTACTCAGAATGGTGCCGAAAACTAAAAACATCCAGTGAGCGGCAGTTCTGCGGTCGGAAATGCCTTGTTGATGAGAGAGCTCAACGGAGAATGGCCAGACTGGTTCGAGCTGACAGAAAGGCTACAGTAACTCAGATAACCACTCTGTACAATTGTAATGAGCAGAATAGCATCTAAGAATGCCCAATACGTCTAACCTTGAGGAGGATGGGCTACAACATCAGAAGACCACGTGGGGGACTTTATTACAACCATAGTGTTCCTAATAAAGTGCCAAGTGAGTGTATATAAGACGATACAAACAAAACAAAGCTATTTATTATGAGTGCAGTTTTTGCCCTCACATTTTGAATTTTGGGACCATTTTTGCTAATTCCAATGGAATATTTTTCCTTTTTCATTTCTAACCCTGGTCTAAGGCTAGCTGAGCTTTTCAGTTTAGATCTCTTTTTGACCACTTTTAAATCTGAACTCATTTTTAATACCTCTATAATGTTTCTTTGGCCTTGTAGTCTGCAATGACATTGGAAATGTAGAACAAGAACCTCTGGGCTCAAGGTCTTTCTCAAGTGAGCAAACAAAGGCACACAAATGATCAATCACTGTGAGTTAACGTTATCTCCCCTGCTGGAAGCTCAGAGCAGAAATAGACAGAAAAGTGCAGTGTGATTTACTCACTGTTGCCTGTGGCCACATACCTACAGTCACCCTGCATTACTCTGTGGTACAGTCTCTCTCTCTCTCTCTCTCTCTCTCTCTCTCTCTCTCTCTCTCTCTCTGCAGTCTATGCACATGTAGCCTTTAACTGGGTGTACAGATAATTTCTTTCTTTTGTACAGGTTTCCTACATTTTTTGCACATAAAAGGTCATAGTCCTTTCTGTGGAATTAGAGGACAGATGTGAAATCTTGGAGCATATCAAACAAGAGTTTCACAGCATTTTCAAGAGCTCTCTTACAACCACAAGGATATAAAAATCAACTTATCAGTGTCTCTTAATGACTAGTCAACACGAGACAAAATAGTAGCACCGACAATGAACTTGGGATTCATTTTACTAAATGCTGGATTTAAATGTTGATCAAAGGACTACCCTGTGACCTAAGGTCGCAGATTCAAGTCCCAGAAAGATTGTTAACACACAGTAAAATGCTGCAAGGGTATAAGTATTTATTTTTTTATTAAACACATACATGTACATCTCAGAAATGTCATTTTTTAGATTGTTTCTATGTAAGCCTCTGAGTGCCAGTTAAAAAAGAAAAAAGAAAGAAATAATCAATCTCTTAATTTGAAAATAAAAATGTGGATACATTCATCAATTTAGAAATGGTAAATGTAAATGTGTTTATTTAATTCACATTTAAAAATGTAATTATATTAAACAATAAAATAGTGCATTAATAAATCATGTATTCAATTTATTTTTAAAATGCAATTAAATGTTACAGTAAAATAGCACATTAATAAGTAATTTTTAAATGCACCTTTCAAAATGCCTTTTAAAATTGTCATGATCCAGTTCTGTCTGCCCTTCGGTCTCTGTCTGATTTATGTTTGTGTGTGTTTGTCGTGTGTATGTGTAATTGGCTGTTTCTGTATTTCTGTTAGCAGTGTGCTTCCCTGTCCCTGCCTCCTCATTACCCTTGTCACTCTCCCTTGTTTGATCCTTGTTATGTTAATTGCCTTCACCTGTACCTGTTCCTGGTCGATCTTAGTTATTATACTTTTTCTCAGTTAAGTTCTAGGTATGTCTGTTTTCTCTCCCCATGAGAGTTTTGTGTTACCTGTTCTGTTTTCAGTTAATTCAATAAAATTATTTTTATTTTCACTCATTCCTGTATTTGGGTCCTGATTCCTGACTCATTCCGTGACATAATGATCTGACCATCATGGACCTAGAAGGAATGAGTTTTTCTTTTTTGTTCACTACTTCCCACACAACGCAGAGCAAAGCAGGCCAGGAAACTCTTCTGATTCTGGCAGGAGGACAAGTTGGTGAGGGGGTATGTGTTGGAGTTTTAGTCCTGTCCTCGGGTCTGGGTCACGATCAGACCAACCTTATGCAATTGTTTAGGGCTGGTCTGAATGAGCCCATCAGGTCTTGTGTCCCAGAGATGGGTGAAGGGGGAAGTCTTGCCACTACGATCAAGTTTGCCTTGAAATGGAATGAGTTTATTTCAGCCTGTGCCTCGGAGGACTTCTTTCCTTCATCCCAGCCCGAGGTCAACGATACTCCCTCACTTGCAGCGGACGCGACTGACCATCAGGAGGCGGCAGTCATTTCCGCGGCCAACCGTCATGGGGTGTTAGCCATTCCTATTGCAGTGTTTACGACAGTCTGGAGGAAGAGGACAAGGAAGCCGAGTAAGGCACACTATCCCCATTTGCTGCCAGCACTCCTGACCATAGTGGCCTTCAAGTTCCCTGAGGCCGTTGACATGCCTATCCTGTTCCCTGTAGTCCTCGATGAATCCTTCCAGTTCCCTGAGGCTGTCAATGAGCCTGTCCAGTTCCCCGTGACTGTTGACTATCCTGTCCAGTCCCCTGTGACTGACGACGATCTTGTCCAGCCCCCTGTGTCCGCTGACTCTCCTCTCCCGTCACCAGCAGTCACCATCTAGTCTGCCCAGCCTCCTGCAGCCACCAAGGACCATCTTGCTGTGTTCGCTGCAGACCAGCAGAAGTGCATTCAATGATGAGGAGGAGGAAGAGGAGAGGGGTCCCTATATCTGGGTCTGCTACAGCATTCCAGGAGGGGTTAGAGCCTGCTGTAACTGCCACTCAGCCTGACCCTACACCTGTGGCTGTCCAATCTGAACCTTGTCCAGTGGCCTCCCACATCTGGTCTGACCCTTGTCCAGCGGCTGCCCAAATCCGGTCTGATCACTGCCCAGCGGCAGCCCACTTACAGTCTGAATCCTGCCCCATGGCCATCTACGTCCAATCCAAACCCTGACCAATGCCCTGTCTGAACCTGTCCAACTCTCTGTCTGACCCTGTCCAACTCTCCATCTTCCCAGTGGCCGCAACAAACCACACCCTCGGCTCAGTGGCCACTAACCACCATTCTGTCCATTCCCCAGTGGCTGTCGACCAGCCTTTTACATATATATATATATATATATATATATATATATATATATATATATATGCAGTACAATATACAAATCTGTTATATACAGAAGCAATATAGGAATATAATGGCAGAAGAGGTATGGTATGTTGGATAAATATAAATAGACTAAGCTATGTATTGCACATTAATTATTGCTTAATGGGCTAGTTTTAACTGTTTATGAGATGGATAGCCTGAGGGAAAAAATGGTTCCTGTGCCTTACGGTTTTGGTGCTCAGTGCTCTGTAGTGCCTGCCAGAAGGCAACATTTCAAAAAGGTACTGGGCTGGGTGAGACATAGACCGATGGTGCGGGCCGTCTGCTTGGTCGTGCAGGGAGACAGATCCATGGCTCGACGAAGCTCAGAGAAAGCCTCTTCGTCGACCGTGGTGCTCGCACTCAGGTCCTTCAACAGATTAGCCTAGTACGCCTGTACCACTGCCATAGTGTCTTCTAGTTTGGAGAGTTTGGGGGGGGGGGGGGTCTCTTGTTTGCATGGCCAGTCTAACTATAGTCTAGCCACAGCCCAAGTAACCACCTCGAGTAATTCCTCAGCCGCTTTATTATTGTGCGTGGAATGTACAGAGGTTCAGCGTCCCCCTCGTGAACCGAAGAGGCGCTGAGGCACGCTTCAGGCTTACGAGAAGGATCAGCTGGATCTGGGGAGAGAGAGAGCGAGCGATAGGGACAGACCCGTCCTCAGCTAGATCTATGCGAGAGCCCCATGATGAAAGAGTGGGCGCTGGCTCTTGGAAGAAAGCGAGACGAGTGTGAAGCATTTTGACTGTAAACAGATCGCAATGCCTGCACCCCCTCTGCCGCAACGCAAGAGCAGCATGCTTTTCCCCCAAACACACAAAGCAAAACTGGTGTGTGTCTGTTTCAGCCATAGAGCATAAACATGAGAACACAGACCGCTTGATTTGTTTATCAGTCATTCTTTTTCTTCTTTTTTTTTTAAAGAAAAGAGAAAGGTTTCTGTGCACTGCCTAACAATTCTAACTCCTAACAGAGGAAAGTAGAAAGTTTTTGACAGGCTCATGAAGCACACACACACAGAGTGATTTGAAGACAAAAGATCTGACAATGCACCTGTGACGCATCCATTTATAGCCCTGCTACAGGTGCATCCAATGATGTCACCGGCAGAGGCTATACATTTCGGTCAATTTTCATTGACGTGTTGCACACATATTCACAGCTGGTCACACCTAAAGTTGTTCCCGAAGCACTAATTCAGTGCAGCATCATAAGTGTAGCTTTTTTTTTTAAAGGGAACAAGATCGAAACTGCATAAATTTGGATGCAAACCTAGCTCCTCACAACTGTTTTTCCACTATGTTGAGATGTATTAATAGAGCCATTGACCTGACAGAATGGAATGACAGCTGGAAGGCAAAATGCTCTAATTTCATTCCATGTCTTATCTTATTTGTGTTTAGTGATGTTGACCTAGACTTCATATTGACTTGTCAAAACAAGTGCTAGAGGGGCGTACATGCTATTTGAACATGTTTTTACACATCCTTACAAATCTAAATCATACAAGATTAGACAATTGATCACTAGAAAAAGCGTGCATGTTATTTATATAACCTCACCATGTACTTGTAATACTCTATATTTTAAAATATATTTTAACTTTAAAACTGCACTTTAAAGAAAGTAGCTAGTTTTTAAAGAAAGTAGCACGTTACACAACAAGCTACAGACCAAAAGTAGCTTGCTACATTTAAGCTACTTAATATTTTTTTCCAACCAGATGCACAGAGCATAGACAAAGCACCTAAAAAGTAATCTAAACCCTGATAGCACATGTACATCACCCAGACATCTATTTGATGTGTGCGTTTACATCTGGAAGACATATTTTTTAGGTTGTTTGCTCATCTGCAGTACATCTATTAGATGTTTCTTCTCGGATGTCAATCAGACATTCAACAGATGTCTTCTAGACGTTTTGATTTAGAATGTTTGTAAATTGGATCTTTGTAAGATGTTCAGGAGATGTTTATTAAAATGCGATACTTTCAGATGAAAAGATCTAAAACAAACATCTCAGAGACGTACGTGTGCTATCTGGGAAATGGATTATGTGTGGGAACTCTGAGAGAATCTTTCCCCAGAGTTGATGGAGTTAGTCTACACCACCCCTTTACAATGTGAAAATGATCCTGAGGTGTTATGCTATACCTCTAAATGTTACCTCCGACACCGCAGAGGTAATTTGGACATGACAGATCACATTAAGACAGCTATGACACACTGCACTTTTTCACAATACTAGCATTTAATTGTTATTTGTGTACTTCTGCTTAATTTTTAGGTTTCAATTTGTTAATAATTTGTGTTAAAATATGTAGTTAACATAACATTTCCAACAATGATACAAGCAGGTTTCTAACATTAAACAACAATTACAATTGTACTTTTTAAATGTAATTTGTCACCCTACATTTTTAAGAGTTTTATATGTGATTAAAATAGTTGTAAATGTAATCTAAAATATAGCATACACTTCCACATGTATGTGTGCATATAAATATAGTGGCACCCCATCCCTCGTTCCGGTTTAATGCTCAAAAAATCTACTCACCTTAACTACATCATGATGGGTGAATGACATAAGAAGATGGTCAGAGGTGTCATACAGAGATATTTTTCTTGAGCTCAGAAAAATATCATGACGTCCACAGCTTGAAGGTAGGATCTTGTGTTTTTATGAATGAAGTACTATGAATCTCTACGCACATCCCCTGAACACTTTAAAATACTCATGATAACTTTTGACAACTTTATAACCTATAAATCCACTTCCATAGCTAATTACACTTTGACACCAACACCACAAATATCTTTGTAGCAACCGCTTAACCGGAAGTTCTGAGACAACATTTACAAGATGGCTGCATGCTAGTTTCTATGGCACATAAGGTGAATAAGTCTGACAGAGGTTGAAAGATGCAGTCATTAGCAGGCCCGGACTGGCCATCGGGAGCACCGGGACAATTCCCGCTGGCCTGGCGACTAAGTTGGCCTGCTGCCACCCAGCGTTTTTATTTTTTATTATTATTATTTTATATTACTAACTTTACCAGTGATCATTTTTGAATTCGTCATTGAATAAAATTATTATTAATAACAATAAAAAAAAAATAAAATCATGAATCTGTTAGTCTTGACTGGCAAGGCTACGATTCGACTTTATGCCTCAGACAAACGGTTAAACAGAAAATACGAGCAGCACTCGATGATGGAGAGAAAACGGCCAGGTGGAGCAGAGAGGGAAAGGACAAAAAAAAAAAGAAAGCACTCCAAGAAGATATGCAGCAAAATGTTGCAAAATTACTGACCTGTTCAGGACTTCAAGTGTAGGTCAGTTTCATCTGTAAATACTGTACATTTTTCTTCGTTAACTCTAGTATTGAACTGCTAGCAAATGTAAGCGGTAGCGCCCGTCTAACGTTACATTCCTGGAGAAATCAAAACAAATGAGTGCACACAAAAAACTCACAGAAGAAATGTACTGAGATAAAAATTCTAATTGTTGTTTTTTTATTTTTAACATATGATTTAGTTTAACATAACACAACTAAGGGAGCTTTTTTGCTGAATATTATCACGATTGAAAATGTTACATTGAATTTATTGTAGCGTAGTTAATATTTATTATTAAGTCACAATCCACAATCCACGGTCACTTGCCGCCACCTATTGGCGGTTTAGTTTAATGTTGAAGTATTGCATTTTTTTTATTTTCAAACATTTATTTAAAACATCAATCTCATAACATTATTTATTGCAGTTGTAATTGCAGTGCACATTTTTTAATTAGATGGGTAATAGCCCTATAGTGTCTTATTATTATAACTGAATTTATTGATCAAACGTAAGAATTTTGCTGAAAATTTTGCTGAAATACAACAAAATGGGCTCCCAAAATCCGCTCTAGTGGAACTTAGCAAATTTTTTATCAACTTTGATGATCGTGCCACAGTGGAGACATTGCAGGCAGAGTTGACAAATTTGGCAACACATTGGAAAAGGCTGAAGATGTCTACTTTGGATAGCTATAGTGTAAGATGACAACCTTTCAGGTGCTGATGAGGGCTTGGAGTTGGTGAGCACAGTTTATTCAACTTGCAAAAACTGTGCAATATGTTGCCATATCCTGCTATATAAATACAACCTTCTCACTGATGCATATCATGTCATTGGACTGGGCTACACATTTTTGTTGACATTGTCTGTGACACAAGTAGCCTGTGAAAGAAGCTTCTCCACACTGAAGCTTGTGAAGAACAGACTTAGGACCTCTATCAATCAGGAACACCTTGAGGCTTTCATGTTAATGTCAACAGAGAGCGAGATACTTGTTGGAATTGACATTGACAACATTATTGATAAAGTTGCTGAGAGCAACGAAGTCTTATGCAACCTGCTGACCTTCTAAGCTAACATTTTTGTTTAACCTCTCTTCTGCAGTTTATATACACTTATGAGTGAGAAGTAGAGAGGTAGAAACAGCTTTGGACTTCTAGAGTAAATGCTTGTATGTACGTTATGTGCAGACCCATTTGATATTAGGACTGCTTTACTTCTAGGTAAAAGAAGTAAAGCAGTGAAATTTACTGTGAAATAAATGTAATTTAGGGGGAAAGAAACAAGGTTGTCCGTGTTTCTAAATTTTATTTGGGTGCATAGGATGGCCTGGATGGGTGTAGGATTTCCCGGCTTTAAATTGTGTCCCAGTCCGGCCCTGGTCATTAGCACCAGGGAGAAGCCGCTCGACTTCAACCGCTCAGATGTCAAACACACTCTGTGAAGATTAGAGTACCTCAGAATCTACACATCGGATCACGGTGTTTGGGCACATCAGATACATATTAATTATGTATATAAGTCACTTTGGACTATAAGATGCAGGACCTTTCAGATGATGAAAATAAATTGACTTATATTCTGGAAAATATGGTAATTATATGATGTTGATCAAAGCTTTGGTTCAGTATAGTATAGTGAAATACAAGTATACAGTATAAAAATAGACAGTATGGTGCAATATAAAATGTATGGGACTTTCCGCTAAGACATTATAGTGCACAACAATTCAGTCATTCACGATAGAGATGGCTGAACATAAAAATGTAAGAAGAAACAAAAGAGTTTTTGGGTGCTTTGATGTATATCAATCAAGGGACAGAAGTATAAACGGGAGAAGAGTGAAGATGACTTTTGAGAATTAACCAAAACCAGGACTGCCTACCTACTATAAATTCATAGATATATTTTCTTACAAGGAAAGTTAAAATCTATTGACAGTGTTTGTGCTGATTACAGCAGAAAATAATCTCGAAATCCCTGTTTTTCTAAAGAACAAAAAAATTACATCTAGTAAGGTACATAAAGTAAACAGGTCCAATACATAAAACATTAACTACACACTGTTTCAAAAGTACAGCTTCAATAATTAAACATAATCAGTGTTCCCACTCTTTTTAAGACACAATTTTCCAGGACATTTTATGTGCCCTACGGGTGTAATATACAGTGACGTGCGGTGATGTCTTAAAGAGGCTAGGCACTGAGTTATGAAAGCCAGATTACCTGATTGTTTAAGATAATACGTAATAACAGTGAACGTTACGCACAAGCGCGGCATATCAAGAAATGTAAAAATCAGGATGTATATCGTGTATTCTCTCTCTCTCTCTCTCTCTCTCTCTCTCTCTCTCTCACGCGCACACACACACACACAAGCGCACAGCCACATAGCCAATCTTTTCTTACATACCAATCAGTTTGAAATTATCGGATAATTTTTTGGGCCCTTTTGCTGTACTAGTCCATCTAAGGCTGGCATAGACCTCCCTCTTGCAATTAACTCCTATTTGGAATTAAAATCGAGCTTGGAAAAATTTCTTAATTCCGTGATTACGGCTGGTGCTGTCATTTTGAATTTGGCGGGGATTAGGCATGTACGCTAGCTGTGGTGTAATGACGTTAGCTACGCAAATGTCCAGGAATATCTCGATTTTAATTGGTCCATGTCTGATACGTAATGGAGATGATTACGGGCATAACATATTTACGTCAAAAGGCACAGCAGATTTGTGCTTTTTGCCGTAGGTGTTAAAGAATACAGGATCGAAGTGCGCATGCGCAACATGGGTTTTCCGCGTGTCGTCTGCAATGAATGGACCGTAAAAGCACTGCTTATTCTACCATTTGTTTTTAGTTGATTATGCGTAACTGCTACATTTGTCATCATAACGTCTAAACAATTGGAATAACACACATATTGCATATATAAATCACAAGAATAAAAAGTAAAAATATAAATACAAGTTTATTATTTAATAAACATTTTATTTTTGAATTTTGGCAGGGTAGGCAGTGCCTAGTTTGCCTACCCAGACCGCATGTCAGTGGTAATATATTCACCCATTTTTGACCTTTGAAGCAAAAAAAACACACAAGAAGTTATGATGTATATTGTGGTCATTGGATAGTTAGTTATGTATTCAACAGTTTAATGAAATTCAAATTAAGTGCTTTTATACAAAATCCTTACAGCACAATCCAAAACACTGGAGATGTGCTGCGCAACAGAACATCACAAATGTGAGATATTGCTTTAATAAATGATTATTAGTATTATTATAAAATTACGGTACAAATGACATTACTTTACAATAGTAATATATTGTAATCATTTTTTTTTTTAAATCTAAATTTTGATGCTAGTTTCTCACCCCTGTATAAGCAGTTCAACTACATAGCCCACTGTGATTATTTACAAGAAAGTGAATGCGGGAGATAGGAGACGAAACTATGGCTGTCTTAGATATATCAGCCAAATCTTCTGTGATACAATTCTACCTAAACCAGTTTCCCAAACATTGTGCCCACTAGTGTGTCGTGAAAGATTGCCAGGTGTGCCATGGAAAAGAATCAAATTCCTCAAAATAAATAAATACAGTTTTTTTCTGGTATTTTAGTGAAGGCATGGAGACTGTAGAAGAGTTTTAACATTGCCAATTCAGTATATTTTCCATTACAAAGTATTTTATGCAACCACATGCCCACAAAATGATGCTTCATCATCACGCTTGCAGTAAAAACATTCAGTCCGTGAACTGAACGAATGAATAGAATACAACAGGTGTATTGTTTAACTCAAAGACTAAAAGCTGTTTATTTGTGCACAGATGTTACAGATGTTATGAACAGATGTGGCTTACTTGTCGCATTTCTCTCATGAAACATAAAAAGAATATGAGAAACTGTTACAAACAATTACTAAAAGCAAATTCTCCTGTTTTAAACAAGTCCAAAATCACAGTGATAGGATGTGTAGATTCTGAAGGACTGTAATCTGCACAGAGCACATTTGACATCTGAGCTAGTGAATGGAGGCTGCTTCTGGGTCCTAGTGCCTGCTGGATCCAACCTCTGTCAGTGTGACTTATGTGATTTTTCTCTCTATCAACAACATGATTTTGATTTAGTGCGACTTATAGTCAGGTGCAATTTTATTTCTAAAAAAGACTGAAAACACACAGCAGTATGAAAATTCTGCAATGCAATGCTTACCAAGATGGCTGGGACCATGTCAAACTTTTATCGGCACTTAGAAAGGAAGCATAAAGAAAAGTAAGGTAAGTGTAATTGATGCTAGCAAAGCTAGCTAGCTAACATTAGCAATCTGCCTCTTGCTGCATTCCATTCAACTCAGAAATTCGGATTTTCCAAATTCCTATTGGGAAGCACAGAACGATGTGATGGCGAGGAAGACCACCCCTCCTCCCAACGACCAGGAAATCTGTCTTACCACGGCAGATGTGAGGAAAACTCTACGTAGAGTCAACCCACGGAAGGCTGCTGGACCAGACAACATTCCTGGCAGAGTGCTCAGAGGATGTGCAGACCAGCTGGCAGATGTTCTTACCGACATCTTCAACATCTCTCTGAGCAGCACCGTCGTTCCAACGTGCTTCAAGGCCACCACCATCGTCCCCATACCAAAGAAGTCTTCAGTGTCCTCCCTCAACAACTACCGTCCCGTCACACTCATACCCATCATCATGAAGTGCTTCGAGATGCTCATCACGAGGCACATTAAGACCAGGCTGCCCCCCTCACTAGACCCACTGCAGTTCACATATCGTCCACACCCACCTAGATAAAAAGGACTCATACGTTCGAATGCTGTTCATAGACTTCAGCTCAGCATTCAACACAATCATTCCTCAGCACCTGATTGGAAAACCTTGGAGACCTCAGTCAGTCCGGATCAGGAACAGCATCTCCACCACCACCACACTGAGCACTGGGGCCCCCCAGGGCTGTGTGCTCAGTCCACTGCTGTTCACTCTGCTGACTCACGACTGTGCAGCAATGCACATCTCGAACCACAACATTAAGTTTGCCGATGACATGACCGTGGTGGGTCTCATCAGCAAGAACAACGAGTCAGCATACAGAGAGGAGGTGCAGCAGCTGACGAACTGGTGTAGAGCCAACAACCTGTCCCTGAATGTCGACAAAACAAAAGACATGGTTGTTGACTTTAGGAGAGCACAGAGTGACCACTCTCCACTGAACATTGACAGCTCCTCTGTGGAGATCGTCAAGAGCACCAAATTCCTTGGTGTTCACCTGGCGGAGAAACTCACCTGGTCCCTCAACACCAGCTCTATCACCAAGAAAGCCCAGCAGCATCTCTACTTTCTTCGAAGTCTGATGAAAGCACATCTCCCACCCCCCATCCTCACTACATTCTATAGAGGGACTATTGAGAGCATCCTGAGCAGCTGCATCACTGCCTTGTTTGGGACTTGCACCGTTTCGGACCGCAAAGCCCTGCACAGTATAGTGAGAACAGCTGAGAAGATCATAGGGGTCTCTCTTCCCTCCATCAAAGACATTTACAAAAAACACTGCATCCGCAATGCAACCAGCATTGTGGATGACCCCACACACCCCTCACACATACTCTTCACCCTCCTGCCATCTGGCAAAAGGTACCGAAGCATTCGGGCCCTCACGGCCAGACTGTGTCTTCCCCCAAGCCATCAGACTCCTCAGTACTCAGAGACTGGACTGACACACACACACACACACACACACACACACACACACACACACACACACACATCGTTGTGTTTCCATGTTTTATGGGGACTTTCCATAGACATAATGGTTTTTATACTGTACAAACTTTATATTCTATCCCCTAATCCTAACCCAACCCCTAAACCTAACCCTCACAGAAAATTTTCTGCATTTTTACATTTTCAAAAAACATCATTTAGTATGATTTATAAGCTGTTTTCCTCATGGGGACCGACAAAATGTCCCCACAAGGTCAAAAATTTCGGGTTTTACTATCCTTATGGGGACATTTGGTCCCCACAAAGTGATAAATACACGCTCACACACACACACACACACACACACACACACACACGTGTCCTGAGTTGCACTTTAATTATTGTCACTTTATACATGGCTGCTATCTCATAGTATGTTATGTTTATATTTGGCATTTTTAGAAACTGTCATCTTTTTGAAATACTGTGTACTGGTCGGCGCTGCACTGTCTCTCACTGTGCCCATTGTCCTGTTAACTTTTAGTAATTTATTGTACTGTCCCGTACTTTTTGCACACATTATATAGGTATGTTATTTAGTCTGTGTAGTCTCATATGGTTCTGTGTTTGTCCCCTGTTGTTTATGTAGCACCATGGTCCTGGAGGAAGGTTGTCTTGTTTCACTGTGTACTGTACTAACTGTATATGGTTGAACGACAATAAAAACCACTTGACCTTGACCTTGAACACCATTTTACAGGCTAGAGCACTGTCCATGAGACACCTTTATGCACTTAAATGGCGCGTGTTTGCAAATTGGTGCTCTTCACATGGCAAAGACATGGTGAACTGCCCCATAGCTGATATTTTGATATTCCTTCAAGAGCTGCTGGACGCTGGTCATACATCGTCAACGCTCAAGGTTTATGTCTTGACACTTTCAGCATACTATGCCCTGGAGGCTGATTTATCGATAGGCAAACATAATCTAGTCATAAAGTTCCTTAGGGGACCGAGGCATTTGAACCCCCTCCCCCTGCTATGGTGCTGACTTGGGACTTAAATCTGGTGCTGAAGGCACTCACAAACTCCCCATTCAAGCCATTGGAATCTGTTGAATCTGCTGTGTGTGCTTTCCTTAAAGATCACACTCCTATTGGCTTTGGCCTCATTTAAATGGGTGGGTGACATCCAGGCACTGTCGACTGACAGCTGATGCCTAGAGTTTAGTCCAGATCTGTCAAAAGCCACCATTTAATCTAGAAAAGGCTACATGCCTAAGGTTTTATCAATGCCCTTCAGGGCTCAGGTGGTTTGTTTACAAGCCTTCTTTCCCCCACAATTTAATTTAGATGAAGAGCGATCTATGCATATGTTAAACCCGGTAAGGGCACTGCATACATATTTTGAGCACACCCATCAGTTTAGGCTGTCAGATCAGCTCTTTATTTGTTATGGAGGATGCACAAAAGGAATGTCCATCTCCAAACAAAGGCTCTTTCACTGGATCGTTGATGCGATCGGCATCACTTACGAATCACAGAGCACGAATTGCCCTATTGTTGTCAAAGCGCATTCAACCAGAGTCATGGCTTCTTCATGGGCGTGGACAAATGGTCCTTACTGGACACATGTTCAGCAGCAGGATGGTCCTCACAAAACACGTTCATGAAATTTTATAACCTGGATGTGGCGTCCAAGTCCTCACAATATAGAGTGCTTCTTACATTCAAGTGGGAGCCCAAGCCCTTATTATGGGTGGGCTACCGACTATAATCAACACAGCCTAATTATATGCTGTTGAACTGCTTCTTTAGAAGTCATAAGCATTCCCATAAGAACTTTCCCAACCTTGTTATGAGAGGGTTAATAATCCATACATTGTATATCTATATAGATCCCAGACTACATTCATTTCCATTTGGCATCCGCCATGTGGGACTATTCATATACATTTTAATATGACTTATAAGTCATCGGCCTGTGACTCCTTATGAATATCTCTATTTAATGTTATAACTCTAGGAGTGTAATGTCACATAGTGCGGTTTGATGGGATATCGTTCCCCATAGTGCTTACAGCAATGTCGAGTGAACTGAATTTAAAAGGGAACTTCTCCAGTTAAACATGTAACCTCGGTTCCCTGAGATGAAGAGTGTGAGACATTGCAAAAGCGGGCATAATACGAGCGACTCACTCTTGTCCCTCAGTCAGAAAAGTCTAAAGAAATGGTGACTGAGCACCCGCTTATAAAGGCAGACTGCACTCCTAAAGGGTTGGGGCTCAGACACCATTGCCAATCAGAGGATTGCCGTGAATGTAAATAAGGGTTCCAACAATGTCATGTGAAGGACACTCCCCAAAGTGCTTACAGCAATGTCTTGTTCCCTTCATCTCAGGAAACGTTGTATGGAGAGGAAGAAACCGCTTTGTGACTTTTTTACCATCAACTTTACAGGTGTCAGACAGGGATACAGAGATTTCAAAGAGCATCCAAAAACTGATGTGAAAGATGATCTGTTAAAATTTCAACAAGCAGTGGCATCACTTGCAGTGGCATTAGTGTGAAAGAAGATACTCCAAAATGAATACCGTAATTACATCACTGCAGACACAGCTTAAAACTGACAATGTTTCAGCCTTGACATTTATTAGTTTTGTTGAGCCTCATCTGCAACTGTGGGATTCAAAAAAATCTGCCAATTATTTTGAGCTGATTGATCTCTCCCACCAACAGATTCTTACAACTTGGTTTATTGAACACTGCAAAATATCATTTTATACTGAGTATGTTTTTTTCCCCAGTCAAATAAAACAAGATACATTTACTTGAAAAGCAAAATGACATAATTAGATATTTGGTCTTGTTTTCAGAGAAATCTAACAAAATTATTAACATATTTCAAACAAGAAAAAAATCATTTGCCAATGGAGTAAGAAATAAAACTTGATTCAAAGGGAAAACAAGTTTATATTTCTTACCCCATTGACAAATAGTTTTTTCTTGTTTTAAGCATACACTAAAGCATAAACGTTTGTAATTAATGAAAAAATAAACTTGCCTACAAAACTTGCTCTGTTTTACCATTGTTTTCCTATGTAAACACATGCTGGATAAATGTCTTTGTTGCATCGCATCTCATTGTTTCTTCAGCATCTCGCGCAGGACCGGAACATTTTTAGACAAGTTAAAAATAATTTAAAGTTTCAAAAACGCATGTCGAGACACCTGATTTCTGTTTCATTTGTTGTGGTGCCTCTAGATTGTTTTCAGCACAGGTGTCACAAAGATTCAACGTTCTGAACAAAAGGTGACTGTTACATTGTTTAATATTATTCCAGACTGTTCTGCACCAAGTAAAGTTTCAGTGCTTGATAAACGGTAAGGACATTTTTTTCCCCCCTCTGCTTTAGTGTACTGAGGGGCTGCCATAACTTATTAAAACTTTACAATTACAATACTGTTACGAATGTTGCCTATATGCTTACATAAAATACTGCCTATTGCAACAGTTCTTGCTAGAAGAAGTCATTATAAAAAGTCACTTAGCATTTTCAGGTTCTGGCAATCTGTGAATTTTGAGATGCTTGCGCTTGGCTTTGTTCCGAGTAAGTAATTGCTTATTGGAAAAAGGAAGAAACTGCTCTTTTGTGTGTTAGCACTTTCTGGTTGGTAATTGAAAATTTGTGTAACCTTGATATTTCTATAGAATTTTTAAATGTATTTGTTAATTTAGTGAAGACCTCTAAATGTGTGGAACTTAGTAAAGGTTATTACTTTAGGATTGTAGAAAAAAACAAGGATGGATCACACAGTACTCAGTATAGCGGATGAGAAAGTTATAGCTGCAAAGTTTGTAACCGAAGCTCAAGTTATGAATGTGTCAAAGGAACATTGTGACAGGGTGGAGGGTGGGGCCGGGTCGTGATGCTGCACACCCCATCCCTTATCAGGCTAACAGGCCACTGTGGACGGTGGTGCGATAGAGAGAGAGATCATTTACAGGCAGCTGACCATCACGTGTGTGTTTGTGTCTTTTTTATTAAAATATTATTTATATTGTCAAGCAGGTTCTCGCCTCCTCCTTTCCATTTATCCCTCTACACTGGTGCCGAAGATCCGGGAAGGTGGAGGGATATGCCGTAGTGGAGTTCTCGCCGCTACCATCCACCCCAATGGAGCAGCCACGGCTGCCGGGGGACGGAGGAGCCCGGTCGCCTGGAAGCGGAGGACGGCCGACGACCACGAGCCAAGAAGGGGCTCCCAACCGACCGCCTGGAGTGGTCAGGGCTGCTGCCAGGGGCGGAGGAGACTCCTACCACCAGCTGAAACATGCCGGGGTCTGAGACCGCCGACCGCGAGCGGGGTGGGGCTCACTGCCAACTGCCTGAAGCGGGAGAACCGCTGCCAGGGGCGGGGGAGATCCCTTCTGTTCCGCAAGAATGCTGCGGGGTGTTCCGCCCGCCAGGAGCTGGAGGATTGCCTCCGATCCGCCTGGGGAGGCGCTGCTGTCATCCATTAGAGGGTGGAGGAGTGGCCCAGGACCAAGCTACAGTGTATCGGAGAACTGGTGAGTAAGTTATTTTTTTATCCTCTCTCTCTCCCACAGCCGCTCCGCATTGTCCTTTTCCCTGTCTTTTAAATAGGTTTTAATAGAGTTTTGGTACTTCCTGTAACTACACTGTTACAGGAAGTACCCCCTAATTTAATAGTTTTTTTGTTTCCCTCCCCCTGTCCCCTCCCAGATTCAGGTAGGCGGGGATGACCTACCGGCAGATGGGGCTTAGGGCACGCCCTCCCCCTGGGAAAGGGGGGGGGGGGGGCTATGTATGTCATGCCGGGGCTCCCCGGCCTGAGAAAATGTGACAGGGCGGAGGGCGAGGCCGGGTCGTGATGCTGCACACCTCCTTTCCATTGGTCCCTTTACAAGCATCTTGTGGATGAGCTGATGAAACAGAAGGTTTAAATCTTGATAACAATTTAGTACAGTTAAATCATCCCCATTGGTTAATGCAACTTAATTTGTCTGACCATGAACATACTGAATGTTGCCAATCAAAATGGTAGCGTAGACCGCATGGCCCTTTGTTCTATGATCAAAGGTGAGACATAGAACTTGGTTTCCCAGAGTCCTTCACAGTTCACAGCTGGATGTGAAGTCCTGCCCATGGACCCAACCTCAAACGTCATTGGTCATAAGCGGCCTATGACCGATGACGTCATCTTGTCAATAAAACTGGCAAACAGCGGTGAGTTCGCTCTCTCTGCATACAGATACGCAAGCCTGCGGTTTAAAGAGACGCGTATCTACACATACAAAGGAGTTTCCCTCCTTCTGGACAAAGAGAGACCAAGTTTTTCTAACCTCACCATTTGGCCATGGTAATGGCAAAAATGCTCAAGATGGCGCCGAGTATGGCTGCTGCGTCGCAGGCTCCGTCAAAACACTGCAGTTTATTGTTTGTTTTGTTTACAGTTTTTGTTTTCTTGTCTTGGATGTTGTCTGCCTTATTGTGTATGACAGACAAATGCTTTTGGACATTGGTTCGGCAATTACACACCGAAAACCGGACTTCAAATTCCTCAATGCAGACCCGCTGTTTACAAACACGCCAGCGGAGCCCTTTGTCTGGGCTGCCCGGCTGCGGAAACGCAGAAGGAAAAGGGGAAAAAGAGCCGGCGTTCACACTCCGCCATGAACACCGCTGCCTCTCTCCCGGATGAGCTTAATTCATTTTATGCTCGTTTTGAGCACAACAACACCGCCCTCGCGGAGAGAGCACTCGCGGCTGACGCTACAGAGGTTGGTTCACTCTCCGTTTCTGTTGCGGATGTAACCCGATCCTTCCGACGGGTGAACATCCGTAAAGCCGCGGGTCCAGACGGCATTCCGGGCTGCGTCATCAGAACGTGCGCGAACCAACTGGCTGGTGTTTTTACGGACATTTTCAACCTGTCCCTCTCCCTGTCTGTAGTCCCCACATGCTTTAAAACATCAACCATTGTGCCTGTACCTAAGCATGCCGAAATCACTTGCTTAAATGACTGGCGTCCTGTTGCTCTGACCCCCATCATCAGCAAATGCTTCGAGAGGTTAATCAGAGATTACATCTGCTCTGCTCTGCCCCCCTCTTTGGACCCATTGCAGTTTGCCTACCGCAACAACCGCTCCACTGATGATGCCATTGCATCTACACTGCACACTGCTCTCTCCCACCTGGAAAAAAGGAACGCATATGTGAGAATGCTGTTTGTAGACTACAGCTCAGCATTCAACAACATAGTGCCCTCCAAGCTTGATGAAAAACTCCGGAATCTGGGCTTAAACAGCTCACTGTGCAGCTGGATCCTGGACTTCCTGTCAGGCAGACGTCAGGTGGTTAGAATGAGCAGCAACATCTCCTCATCACTGACCCTTAACACTGGAGCCCCCCAGGACTGTGTTCTCAGCCCACTCCTGTATTCACTATACACACATGACTGTGTGACAACACATGTCTCCAATGCCATCATTAAGTTTGCTGACGATACGACGGTGGTAGGTCTGATCACTGACAATGATGAAACAGCCTACAGAGAGGAGGTGCACACTCTGACACTCTGGTGTCAGGAGCACAACCTCTCCCACAACGTCAGTAAAACCAAGGAGCTTTTAGTGGACTTCAGGAAGAAAGACAGGGAACACAGCCCCATCACCATTAATGGAGCACCAGTGGTGAGAGTCAGCAGTTTCAAGTTCCTCGGTGTCCACATTACTGATGAACTCACATGGTCCGTCCACACTGAGGCCGTTGTGAAGAAGGCTCACCAGCGCCTCTTCTTCCTGAGACGGCTGAGGAAGTTTGGAATGAACCAACACATCCTCACACGGTTCTACACTAGTACTGTAGAGAGCATCCTGACTGGCTGCATCACCACCTGGTACGGCAATAGCACCGCCCACAACCGCAAAGACCTGCAAAGGGTGGTGCGAACTGCCAGAAACATCATCGGAGGTGAGCTTCCCTCCCTCCAGGACATCTATAACAGGCGGTGTGTGAAAAAAGATGGGAGGATCATCAGAGACTCCAGCCACCCGAGTCATGGGCTGCTCTCACTGCTACCATCAGGCAGACGGTATCGCAGCATCAGGACCCGCACCAGCCGACTACATGACAGTTTCTTCCCCCAAGCAATCAGACTTTTGAACACTTGATCTCTCACGATCAACAATCATCACTGCACTTTATTAACCATCATCTTGTACCACACACTGGACTGTCAAATATATTCTCCCCAATTCAACGACTGACTGTATATATATTTTTATATACCCTTACCCATATGTTTTATTTGTATTGTATGTGTATTCTATATTGTGTGTATTGTTTACTGTACATTGTATATTATGTTGTATAAGTATGTGTACATTTGTTATGTAAATTGTGTTGTGTAAATAAGTTGTTTATTGTAATTTGTACTGCTATATTATTCGGAACTGCACACAAGACTTTCACCTACTGTTGCACTTGTGTACACAGTAGTGTGACAATAAAGTGATTTCATTTGATTTGATGGTAGAGTAAGATTAACTTAGCTTTGCTCCAGTCGTGTAGTATACTTATTTGAACCGGTTCATTTTCACTACGAGACAACAGTGAATTTATTTAGAAAACGGAAAAGGCGACCAGATTACCTTCTCAATCGTTTTCTATCAACGTTGACTACTTCCTGCATTTCTCTCAATCACCGGACCCGAGAAATAACGCAGAGACACGTCTTTTTGCTGACGAGCGTAAGACAAAGGCCCCACTCCAGATCGTTTTCTCCTGACCGCTCAATAAAACAGGAATTCAAATGGACAACCCTGCTGAAATCACACAGGATTTCAGAATGTTTGATGTTTTGATTACAATTTTATGTTTAACTACGATCACTGACTGCTGTTTTGATTTGTAAGATCATAATTTTGGGGTGAAATGTTATTTTATTGAGTGATCTGAACTAACGATTCAATCGCGCAATTACCAGCATTTATTCTCCGTTAAATTGCATGCACCCCTGTTTGTTCGCTCTCTCTCTCACACACTGAAAGTCACTGAGTGAGTAGCATTGCGGTTTATGTCCGACTCAGACTAGCGTTTTCAAATTCTCCCACTTGTTTCATCAGTTCCTTTGTGTGCCTGTTCATTTCCACCCTGTAAGGGGGTCCAACTATTGGTCCAATGGCGGCTTCCAACAGCGTGGATGAAGGTCTCCTGCGCGTTCTGTCTTATCGTGCACGTTCAGTTTAAGTTATTTAATTCCAATTACATAACTACACTCACCTAAAGGATTATTAGGAACACCCGTTCAATTTCTCATTAATGCAATTATCTAATCAACCAATCACATGGCAGTTGCTTCAATGCATTTAGGGGTGTGGTCCTGGTCAAGACAATCTCCTGAACTCCAAACTGAATGTCAGAATGGGAAAGAAAGGTGATTTAAGCAATTTTGAGCATGGCATGGTTGTTGGTGCCAGACGGGCCGGTCTGAGTATTTCACAATCTGCTCAGTTACTGGGATTTTCACGCACAACTAGGGTTTACTAAGAATGGTGTGAAAAGGGAAGTACATCCAGTATGCGGCAGTCCTGTGGGCGAAAATGCCTTGTTGATGCTAGAGGTCAGAGGAGAATGGGCCGACTGATTCAAGCTGATAGAAGAGCAACTTTGCCTGAAATAACCACTTGTTACAACCGAGGTATGCAGCAAAGCATTTGTGAAGCCACAACACGCACAACCTTGAGGCGGATGGGCTACAACAGCAGAAGACCCCACCGGGTACCACTCATCTCCACTACAAATAGGAAAAAGAGGCTACAATTTACAAGAGCTCACCAAAATTGGACAGTTGAAGACTGGAAAAATGTTGCCTGGTCTGATGACTCTCGATTTCTGTTGGGACATTCAGATGGTAGAGTCAGAATTTGGCATAAACAGAATGAGAACATGGATCCATCCTCTGATGGCTACTTCCAGCAGGATAATGCACCATGTAACAAAGCTCGAATCATTTCAAATTGGTTTCTTGAACATGACAATGAGTTCACTGTATTAAAATGGCCCCCACAGTAACCAGATCTCAACCCAATAGAGCATCTTTGGGATGTGGTGGAACGGGAGCTTCGTGCCCTGGATGTGCATCCCACAAATCTCCATCAACTGCAAGATGCTATCCTATCAATATGGGCCAACATTTCTAAAGAATGCTTTCAACACCTTGTTGAATCAATGCCACGTAGAATTAAGGCAGTTCTGAAGGCGAAAGGGGGTCAAACACAGTATTAGTATGGTGTTCCTAATAATCCTTTAGGTGAGTGTATATTATTCATTTTAAGATCCTCGTTTATTTTATCTGACTCCAAGTTTCTAAGGATATATTAATGTTCTAATCTTAGTTATTATTATTAAATTTGATTTAACTTTGAATCATCGTATTTAACTCTATTTTATATTGTGCTCGTTCATTCGGATTCCTGTCGCTTAGAGAGTCTCGCGCCGGCCGTGAACGCGGATCTCACGGTCACAAATATGCCAGTTTTGGTCATTAAAACAGTAATTGACTAAATACTAATTAGATGGCTGCTCCTGCTTGCCCTTTTATCTACAAGTAATTTGTTTAGTCCCCTTAGATAGTAAACACTTAATTAGAGTAACATTTCTACCCAGAGGTCATGACCACTACATTTACAAAGATAGACCAACATACCCAAGTTAAAGTAGTTTTATATGATCATGCCATAGTTTCCTATGTACACTTAACTAGAAAATATTACAATAACCAGAGGTTCAGACTTAACCCTATTTAGGCTTGGTTGACACTAAACGGAAATTCCCTATCGAGCCTGTACACACTAAGTACACTAGAAATAATGCCTATTAGTTAGTGGGAGCTCTAAAGTCTCAGTTGGTGTGCCCCATGCTCCACTCAACCGGCTTTAGTCCGCTGCTAACCTGGTCGAAGATTTGCCGAAACAAGGACTTAACGTAATCTACTAAAGACAATAGTTTAAGAATCAATCATAATAAATTCAAATGTAACAATTTATTTACCAGGTGACATAATACATTCATCAATCCAATTAGACATTGATAAGTCAAATTTAGACATTTTATCAGAACATAAGAAATTCAAATTGCAATGACCTGATGTAAACTACACACAGTAAACTGTGTGGGCTCGTCTGACTACAGGGAACCCTGCACAATGTGTCACATTTCCTTAAATACCCAAACCATGAACAAAGGGAATTTTGGGAGTGGTTAGGTTTGGAAGTCCTGGGGACATACCTCATTAACATACAAGCAGGGATGGAGACAGACCTCCAGAATTATAAAGCATTTGGCAAAGACCTTATAACTTTGTTGTCATTAAGTTTTGCAAACCTGGGAATGAGAGCACTATACCAGATGCACTGAGACATTTTAAATGATACCAAACATGTTCCACTAGTTAGATTATTTGTATACATTACATATTATATTTTGTTGCATGTAGATAAGGAGCGGGGGCAGATGTTTGTGCCTAAATTGGCCTGAGGTTAGATAGAGGTCAGATGTGAGATTTGTGTTTTATTGTCCTTGCTCAGGTGGAAAATGTTCTTCTGTGTTATGACTTGGTTCTCGCAGAGTTCTTTGACTTTTACGACCTCTTGATGTCAGCCTTACAACCCCCACGTGGTATTAGCTCCGTCACCTGGATCTGATCCAGCAATCTTTCTTTCCCTCCACATTCAAATAATCGTTGGCTCCACCCTTTACGATCTAATCCTCCATTTTGTAACTAGTTTCCATTTTGAATTCGGTTCACCATTTGAACATAGTTCTCAATATTGAAACAGATCCTCCATTTTGAAACTAGTTCCCCAAGTGGAGTTTAATTCGCCATTTTGTTTCCTTTGTTACCGAATCAAGACACACACATACATACAGGTGAAACTCGAAAAATTAGAATATCGTGCAAAAGTTCATTAATTTCAGTAATTCAACTTAAAAGGTGAAACTAATATATTATATTGACTCATTACAAGCAAAGTAAGATATTTCAAGCCTTTATTTGATATAATTTTTAGGATTATGGCTTACAGCTTATGAAAACCCCAAATTCAGAATCTCAGAAAATTAGAATGTTACATGAAATCAATAAAAAAAAAGGATTTTAAATACAGAAATGTCGGCCCTCTGAAAAGTATAATCATGCATATGTACTCAGTACTTGGTTTGGGCCCCTTTTGCATTAATTACTGCCTCAATGCGGCGTGGCATGGATGCTTTGCAGTCTTGCAAAAAATTATTACTTCTGAATTAATAATGGCAGCTTCAACAAATATCTTCATGATGCACAACATATTTAACCAAAAAAACACCAACAAACCAGAAGCTTTTGGAAGTACGGCTACAGTAACGCCACAGACCTTACACGAATGTCATCCTGTCTGACTTCAGACAAGCAGTTCTGGGTCATTAGCCAACATATATGCTTTACTTACGTATGTCTGTTAATCACTGCAACTGTGCATAACTTATATTATAACTTGTCTGTAGCCAGGCCCTATTGATCTTGATAATCACTATCCATATTATGGCACTTAAAAAAAATCCATGGAGCAGCTACCCTGAACGAGTGTTTCTAATATACTTGCCCTGAGGTCATTAACCAATAAAGAGGTGTTTCAGATAGAAAGAGGATTACATGCACAACAAGTCTGACATGGTCTTGATCACTTAACGCACACCAACTGCAGAGAAACCAAGAAAGACTGTACTTTTTGAAACCTGAAGCCTGGGTAGATCTAAAAGCAGAATAGCATTAGGCAATTGGATTTTTTAACATTCCATCAGTTTCAGAATTACTTTCTTATCATTTAATAGAAGAAGCTTCAGCCATCTGATTGCTTATGCACATCATTTGCTGCAGCAGAAAATGTGAGTGTGGGTAAATGTAAATTTGTTCCTGGTGAAATAGAGTTTGTTTGTCTGTAATATATTACAGTACTCCCACCAAAACTGTGGAGTTGAAAAAGTCATCCTATAATATTATATATTAAACCTTTCTCCATATTATTAGACCATAAAAAGTTGAAAAGTTCATGGCCTAAAATGCACCAGACCAGAATGCTATTTGATTTCTTTTATAACAAATACTGTTCTTATTGGCTGGAATTCGTGCATTAAAACTGTTTAATGCAGAAATAGTTCTAGTAAGTTTTAATCACTGTTCTATATTTATACAACCATTAATCCCCAACACATAGAGATGGATTCACAACAATCCGTACAAATTAGGAAATTAACAAAAATAAACAAAGCAAAAAGAAAAAACCTCAGAACCTGCAGAAAACACAGACAAACAACTAGAGTTGGGGTACTCAAGTCAGAGTCACAAGTCCAGTTTTAATGGTCGTCACGGACTCGGATGCATTTTTACTCGGACTTGACTCGGTCTAGAGCCTTTGGGACTCAGGATGATTTTCTGAGTCCAGCAATTAACAAAATAAATATAATAATATATAATAAATAGAATAAAAATAACAAACAGAAATAAATGGACACTGTCTGCAAGCAGTTGTAGCACTCCCTGATGTCGTAGACGTAGCAAGAGTTTGTTTCACCGTGTTGAGCAAACACACCTGCAGACACTCGGTCAACCAATATGCTTGAATGTTACTATGGAAACTGCTGTATAACATTGATTACTGAGGTGGCTGTCACAACAAACACATAAAGACGGGTATGTAGCCAATGTACTAGAAACTACAAGGCAGTTTCACTCGTAACGGGACCTGACAACTGATAAAACCGCACGTGGCGTTTGTGCAGTTAAGATGGTGCTCGCATCATGGTTTTGTCATGGTTAAGAACTTCATTAAGTCAAGTCACCCACATCATGTCCCTCACGGTTAACTAAAACAATATATAAAAATAAAAATTAATTTAATTAAATGAATATTGTATATGAAGTCTTTTTAGGCGTAATGTATCAAGACATGTAGGCATCTGTAGTCTCTTGTTGTCCATGCCGTTTTTTCAACTTTTTCCTTGATGAATTAACTGTAACTTTTTAAATAGTCAGGAAATTGCTAATGCAGACATCAATGCTGAAAAACATATAAACACCTATTTATAGTTTTTCTATTTTAAAAGCATTGACTGGCAGCTTAAAATCTTTTCTTTTACATTTTTGCCACAATAATATGCACAATAAAATATGAAGTTATTTTGGTCAGCAAAATGTATTGTTTATTATTTAATTATAGATTGGGTGACCAGACATCCCCGTTTATTACACAGGACAGTCCTGGTTTTTGGTAGGGTCAATGATTTTTTTCTTCTTAAATTACATTTTAATTAAATTTTCTCACTATTGTCTCAGGTATCATTTGCAGAGAAGAAAATACATGTTGTTTTGTCATTCTAGTCTTCAGCACATCAGCTGAAATGTATATGGTTACCATGGCAATGACATCATTCGCTTAGCCCTCGATGTCGTCCTGTCAGTCATAACTTTCAGTGAGTGCTAATGACTACTGTGTTTACGTCATTATTTTTATGAACCAGTCGGCAGATAGAGACAAAGAAGAAAACGCAGTATATATTATTTCTTTCGATCATTTTAGATAAAACTAAACTAAATTGAATTGACAAATTGAAAATGAAGTAGAAAGAAAAAACTAAATTATAATTCAAAACAATAACAAATGCTTTCACTTTCTTTAGTCTATGTTTGAGTGGAGGGAAAAAGCAACAAATAACTGAAATGTCAAGACGAACGCAATAAGAAGTGTGTTGAACGACAGTTTTGTCTTCATATATCTAAATCATATGCTATTATTCTGAAACCACTTTGAAGTTTGTTCAACAGGAAACTAATCATTAAATATAGAGGTGTTTTGTTACATTTATGTTGACAAAAGTTAAAATAAGCTTAAAATATTGATACTGAGTTTACAGTTACTCATGAACAGATTCATTCGGACGTGACTTGGCCTGTTCTGGACTCTGTCTTGAGTCCGACTCGGCACATTTTGGACTCGGACTCGTTTAAAGACTCTGACTTGACTCGGACTCAACTAAAATGGGCTCAATACCAACACTTCAAATAACCACACAATGAAATAGGGTAGCAGGTTAACAACTTTATACATTGTTACAGGATATTAAATAAAAAACACTCACATGAGTGTAGAATAGACATGTTCCTTAAATAGGGTTTGTCAGCATGCAAAGGTGAGCACAACTCAACGCTACTGCTAACACAGTATGTGCTTGTAACTTACTCCATTTCAGTTTTAAGGTGCTTTATTCAGCTTTAAGGTGCTGAATCAATGACAAATATTTGTACATTCGTATTGCCAAAGCGTTTACTGCTGAGCTGCATACATTTAAAACATTGCAAAACAAAGACAGTGCAAAACAACTTCCATGATATAAGAAAAAAAATGACATATAAAATGTAATCTTGAAATCCGTATATAAGGTAAAAAAGGATAATGTTAAATAATAAAAATTTTACACATGAAGGAAAAAGAAAATATTACTATAATATAAAATAAGAAAGAGCCTGTGGCGGGGTGAGCAAGAGACAGAAACAGTGGGATGTTTATTAGAAATAATAATAAACATAAAATGTCCAAAAAGGGGAATAAATTGTCCAATGGGGGAAAGTGTCCAAAATAAAGGGGAATCATGTAGGATGGGGAGTGTCCTGATGAGGATCCAGGACTTGGGCAGGGTCCCGCGACCACACGCGCTCCCCTCCATGGTCCGTGGCACGAGTGGCGGTGGCTCCACTGGCAGCCTGTCTTCCCTGGAGCCGCGGTGAGTGTGAGGGGAAGGCGGTCCAGAATCAATGCCCGTTGGCCACTACAAGTGCTCCAATCCCCGACATCGCATCTAATTCTAAATTTACAACAAAAACAAAAACTAGTAACAGGGAAAACTCACCACTAAGGGGTACTATGAGTATCTTGTAACGCCCTATGGGCTAGTTAATGCTCCTTCAGTTTTCTAATTATTAATCAATAAAGTGGGAATATGCTGAATCAATTTGTTATTATATATATTTACAATTTATTCTCATAAAGAAGAGAAACACTTGTAGCATGTGTGTAACATGTAGATGTACTCCGACTCTTTGCATTATCACGTAAAAGCAGACAGATTAGAATTTTATGTTAAAACTTTCTGTTTTAGATATGTTGTCAATGAACAGGATTTCAAGAACAACTGCTGGCAGATTATTCGAGATTTCAGTTCAGTAGCTGCTCCCTTACTTCTTTATTGAAAGGTAAATCATCATCCAACATCCAATAAGGTTTTGAAAAGTTTTGAAATCAAGTTCACTCTAAATTACCATTTGTTTTTTGGATATTTTAGATTTACCCACCATGACTAATGATCGAAATTAAATAATGTTCACATATTGTAGTGGCCCTTTCAGCAGGATAATGCGCTCTGCCCCACTGCTCACATTTTTTTTATTAATTTATTATTCATTACATTTTTTAAAACTTAGCAATCGGGGGAGAAAGTCCTTGGTAAGAGAGGTAACCAAGAACTAGATGGTCACTCTGGTTGAGCTCTAGAGATCATGTGTAGAGATTGAAGAAACTTGCATGAGGACAACCATCACTGCAACACTCCACCAATCTGGGCTTTATGGCAGAGTGGCCAGATGAAAGCCTCTCCTCAGTCAAGATGCATAGAAAAGCCCCTAAAGGACTCTCAGACTGTGAGAAACAAGATTATCTGGTCTGATGAAATGAAGATTGAACTGTTTGGCCTCAATTTCAAGCATCGTGTCTAGAGGAAACCAGGCACGGCTCATCTCCAGTGCAATACCATCCCAACGGTGAAGCATGTTGTTTGCTGCATCAGGCTGTGGGGGTATTGTTTCGCAACAGGGACGGGGAAACTGGTCAGGGTTGAAGGAAAGCTGAACGCAGCAAAATACAGAGATATCCTTAATGCAAACTGGGTCCAGAACACTCAGGACCTCAGACTAGGTCAAAGGTTCACCTACTAACAGGACAATGACCCTAAGCACACAGCCAAGAAAATGCAAGACTGGCTTAGGGACAACTCTGTGAATGTTCTTGAGTGGCCCAGCCAGATCCCGGATTTGAACCCAATCAAACATCTCTGGAGAGACCTGAAAATGGCTGTCCACCTACGGTCCCCATCCAAACTGACAGAGCTTGAAAGCTTGATCTGCAGATAAGAATAGCAGAAAATCCCAAATCCAGGTGTACAAAGCTTGTCGCATCATACCAAAAAAGATTTGAGGCTGTAATCGCTGCCATAGGTGCTTCAACAAAGTACAGAGTTAAGGGTCTATGGCAATGTGATATTTCAGTTTTTTTTTTATTTTTAATACATTTATGAAGTTATTAAAAAAACTGTTTTTTGTTTTGTTATTATGGGGTATGGACTGTAGATTTATGTGAAAAATTTACAAATTTTCGCATAAGGCTGCGCATAACAAAATGTGAAAAAATGTAGGGGTATGAATACTTTCTGAATGCACTGTAATATAGCTGCAAGCAGCAATGATTGTGGCCAAGCCCTAAAGCCATTCCCTAAGCACAATGTAAAGACAACACAACAGAGACAGCGTTTATACCAGCTGAAGTGGATGTTGAACTGTGGTTCATCCAGTCCTTTGAACTGAAGCCCAGAGATCTATCCACTGCGCCACACAATCAAGATGTCTGACTGATGTCAAAGAGACATTCTTGGTTGAGAGTATACAACTATTTCTGATAAAATAATTGTAGCTTGTTTTTATTAACTGAATCAGGAATTATGCAATAAAGTACTGTATGCATTGTAATACGCACAACATGAAGACTCAGAGATCAACAGAAGTACACATTTTACATTTACATTTATGCATTTGGCAGACCCTTTTATCCAAAGCGACTTACAGTGCACTTATTACAGGGACAATCCCCCCAGAGCAAACTGGAGTTAAGTGCCTTGCTCAAGGGCCCAACAGTGGCATCTTGGTGGTGCTGGGGCTTGAACCGCCAACCTTCTGGTCAGTAACCCTGGGCAGTGGTGGCTCAGTGGTTTTTTAAAACTTTCCTGGAGTCAAACTCACAACCTCTTGACCGGTATTCCAATGCATTAACCACTGGGCCATTCAGCTGATGTAGCTCAAAAGGGCTAAAGAGATAGCATTAGGTTTTTAATAACAATAATAATAATAATAATATAATACATTTTAAAATGTATTTCTGCCAATTTCAGAACACTTATAATGTAGCAATGATACATAAAAAATTTGCTTAAATTTACAGCATTTTGACCACTATGTAGCTCTGTCTCCAAACTGCATAGGTACCCTTAGGACATGATGTCCAAAACCCCTTTAAATTTTTATTCAAATCGGACAAAGCATTTAAAATATACATTACTTTATCATAAAATCCAAAATGGATGAGAGGTTATATGGCTGATGTTGGAAAAATCATTACATAGTAAAAATTGACATTTCTTGTCTAGTTAAACTGGGACATTTAAGTAGCTTTCATGAACATGGCTTAAATTTGTCTAAGATAGTCGGAGACAATGGAGTCCTGGAGTAAGTAAAATAAGCCTAAATGAGAACACCTGGGTTACACCTGATTAGTTTAAGTATGAGCACATGTTGTTCGTCTAAATGTGTTCCAAAAAATCCAGAATGGAATAGACAGTACCATTACTGGTGCGAATCTTGAGACAAAACAATGGCAGAGGCAAAAATAATTTGTTAAAAAAACTTTAGTGAGTATGAAAAACGGCCCTGCGATGGACTGGCGACCTGTCCAGGGTATCCCCCGCCTTTCGCCCAATGTTAGCTGGGATAGGCTCCAGCCCCCCGCGACCCTGTACACAGGATAAGCGGTTGACGATGGATGGATGGATGGATGGATGGATGGATGGATGGATGGATGGATGGAGTATGAAAAACACTAATAAATACATTTTTTTTCAAACAATTCCTTTGACTTCATGGCTTGGTTTGTGCTCTGACATGCACTGTTAACTGTTGGACATTATATAGACAGGTGTGTGCCTTTCCGAATCATGTCCAATCAACTGAATTTACCACAGGTAGACTCCAATCAAGTTGTAGAAACATCTCAAGGATGATCAGTGGAAACAGGACGCACCTGAGCTTAATTTTGAGTGTCATGGGAAAGGCTGTGAATACTTATGCACATGTGATTTGTTCATTTTTTATTTTTAGTACATTTGAAAAGATTTCAAACAAACTTCTTTCACATTGTCATTATGGGGTATTGTTTGTAGAATTGAGGAAAATAATGAATTTAATCCATTTTGGAATAAGGCTGTAACAACAAAATGTGGAAAAAGTGAAGCGCTGTGAATACTTTCCGGATGCACTGTATATATATATATATATATATATATATATATATATATATATATATATATATATATACAGTACTATATGAATATGCTTGTAAAAATGTATCGATCTATTGGTCACATGCCTGGATGTATATAGTTCTTTTGAAAATAAAAATGTGCCATCCAAAATAATCTGAAAAACCTGTAATTTTGCTCAAATATCTGGAAATTGCTTTTGGCCCCATTTCCACCTGGTATTACGATGTCTCTTGGGTGACCCGATTATATGTGGTCAGGTGAGACACATCACTGTTTACATCTGGTCACTTGAATGCATCTCCTGTGACCACTTGTGTTCGGATTTGGAGGGGAGGGTCTCCGGTTCATGACGACACATCAATCACTATGTCAGTGTGTTATTGAATGATATTAAAGCACAACAGAAGTCAGAAAAGACAAAGAAATTGTGAAAAAATGGCATGCTGTTTCTCTCAGATGCAGCTGAAATGTAGTCTAATCACAAACACAATTAACATCAACCAGAATTCAATTTTACTTTAGTGGATTACCTGTATTAAAGGAGCTTCAGGTGTTCATGTTTGTCATCGGTGTTGATATCAGACACACTAAAGAAGATCCGTGAAGTTCTCATGATTGTGTATGTAACTGTTTTTTAAATTTGATCATACTATCAGGTGGAAACTGGGCCTTTGTTACAGTTTAAAAAGATTTGACTGTAATGTAATGTACCCTATTCAGGTAATCATGGATCACAAGAATCTAGAATGCATTAAAAAAGCAGCACAAAGACACAATCCCATACAGACTAGGTGGGTGTTATTTTCCCCTCACTTTCAATTCTCAATAACATATCGATCCAGTAGCAAAAATTCTAAGGCTGATGCTCTGTCTCGAATTTATGAAGGCTCATAAAGCTCTATTTCCCCTTCCCTCATACTAGCACCTGTAAAATTTAATATTATAGATGAGATTGCTCATTACACCATGCTGCACATCAGTCTGAACCCCCATCACCTGCATTCCCAAAGAACAAAACCTATGTACCTGAAAATCTCAGAAGACTAATAATTTACTGTATCCACATAATGTCAGATTTGGAAAGGAACATCTTTTGGTGGCCTACTCTAAGGTTGCTTTCACACTGGCAGTTTAGTCCAAATCAGGGCATGGTTTGCATGAAAAGTCATTAATGTGAAACCTGTTTTGCGGACCAGGGAGCGGACTGCAGTACCGAACCCGAGAGGTGGTCTGTATGAGGTGGTCTGAGCTCGGTTACAATGGAACTTCGACTCATTACTAATGGTTCGCTTGAGTGAGAAAGCAACCTGTACTTGGGTCCGCACTTGTTCAGGAAGTAAAATGATATGTGCATGCATTTTTGCCGATGTAAGAATGATGACATCATCAGTTGCACAAAAACACGTGCATCATGATTGTCAGGAAAACATTGTGGGACACAAAAAAGGTGAGGTGCCTTTTAAATATGTGCATGTGTGATCTTGCAGCCAGCTTTGGGATGCAAGTTGATGACAGAAAAGCACCAGGGTTTGAGATTCAAACACGAGTCTGAAACCAGAGCAATGCTCTGGGGATGCCGGGAACAATTACGCTCCGATTCAGACTTCAGCAAACGTGCCCAGTGTGAATACCACCTAAGGTTCGATTGCTTGGTCCAAACCATAGTTTGTTTCTTCCCCCCTTCCCCTTGCCCCTGCTGGTCTTGGTTCATATCATATAATTTGTGTCCGAACAGCGGTTTGATTGTGTTACAAACATGAATACAAGCGGTGGCTATTTACCACTGTAACTAGGTTACAAGATTTATTTGTTTCTTTGGATTTACCACCAAAACTTTACATGCAGAGAATGACACATATGTTTGTCTGCCATGGATGCATTGCATTTACAATGACGTGAAGAATGTTAGTGTCGCATCCCAAAGGATGCATTCCAAAAGATGTAAAGAATGTAAGCTGCTCTATGAAGGAGATTTTATTTGGAGACATGCAGGTATGAGAAATGCATTATACCTTAACAATCGCAATCAGGAGCCTATAAAGATGCAAAATATACATAATCAATAGCGGTTCACTTCCGCAATTTAGGACGATAGCGTTTGTAACCTGGTTTAACAAGGTTATGGTTTATTATGGTTCATGTTTATGTAATTGTGTAGTGGATTTAATTTGTGTTTATTTGTTTAAGTGTTCATACATGTACATCTTTGGTTTCAAATATTTGTTATTTTTACGGTTTATTTAATTTAATGAGGTCATAGATTGGTGGGTGTAGCAGGGGGAGAAGGAAGAGAGAAGCAGTGAGCACATGTGGAGATGCAGGCACAGTGTGAGATGTGTGATTAACCTATTTTTCAGAAACATCCTGTTAGTTCTCAAGATGATTAACCTGCATTCACTAAGAGGGTGAATTTAAGTCAGTTTGACTGGACTTTGACTAAAAGTTTAAACATCCAACTGCAATCTGTGTGTAGCATGGACTATTTTGCTTAGCATAATACTAATGATACTGATGCTAGACCTACAATCAATTAAAACCCCTTCATTTAAATGGAAAAAACCAAGTATTGACTGAGTGGCATTGACACCATCCCAGATAATGGTTTGAGTTACTGGGAATGCTCAAATCTCCTCTAGTGAATTTTCTCTCTTGACTTCACACACTGGAACACTCTTCTGCACTCTTAACCAACTGTGTTGTGCAGGGCACCCACACCCTCAACATCATACCAGGACACAGTGAATGAGATTTTTTCTTTTTTTAAGCGAAGTAGACATTTGTATAAGGATACAATGCACCCAAGCTTCATTCAGGCCTGCAACGGTGAACTAGGTATTATATCAATTGGCTGGCTTTAATTTAATTACTCAGAATTTAAAAGTCATCAAGTGCACTTTAACTTGTTTTCAGTCTAACATTGTTTTAGATAACCAATTTTCATATTTATCATGTGTAGATATTGTATATATTTTCTTTGTTTAATTTATGTCTTTATAAATTCCTCATTGAAATTAATATTTAGCATTTGCTAAATTGCTTTGTTTACATTCCTTTGTGTTTTTGAATCTAAGTAAATAGCATTTGAGTATACTTAAGTTTGAGTTTATTTCTTCATCAAAACAGCATTTAAGATTTTTAGGATTTAATTTCAGGCCTCCTCTTCAAACAATGCAAGTGAATGTCCAATTTTTTTTTGACAGTCCAAATGTTGTTGGGAGAGCTCGGGAGAGATCCCGCTGCACTTCGAAAGGGAGAGTCTCTGATATATAAATGGGAAAGCTCACCCTGCGATCGATCGGGGGAGCCCACGCTGCAATTTGAATGGGAGCATCTGGTCGCAAGGGCCCACACTGTGATTGAAATGGGAAAGTCCACACCAGGCGTCGTAGCTCAAGTGTACTCAAATGGGAGGGCCCTCTCTGCATCATGATGCATAATAGTAGGGAGGTATGGTCTGAGCGTAAAAAGATGTGAGTGTTTGGTGTGGTTGTCTGATGTGATGGAGGTTGGATCACATGTACGTTTCGAAGGTGTGGGATCACCACTGACCGAGCATTTTAATTTGGTGTTCAGATACACCTTTCTGGGTGGCTGAAGTAGCAGCCTCTCTGCGGAAGGAATGGGAAGATAAATGTTTGGTAGGAATGCTGGATCTGTTGAGGATAATTTTTAGATGCTTTTGAAATCAATGTCTACATGTGGGGAGGTTTTTGTCATCAACAAATAGAGGGTCGAACAGAGAATTGATCCAGAGTTTCTCTGGAGTAGAAAAAAGCCAGGGACTGGTATGGCTGAATGGGGGTTGGCAGATTGAAAATGAAAACTGAATGTCCGCATTTCAATTGAACGGTTTTACTCTGTTTGATGTTGTTAGGGATTGTGTCATTGTTTAAGAACTGATGGTCAGAGAAGATGGGGTGGATGGCTGGGTTGAAGGTGGAGTTGATGGTGAGTTATGAGAGGAAGCCAAAGAAAGCCATATTGAACATGGCATCTAGGGTTCTTATTTTGTTGGGGGACAATATATCGGAGCGAAGAGTAACCAGGCATTTGGTTAGGATGTCGATGGTTAGGGGTTGTCTAGTGTCCGGATGGGTGGGGTTCATTTTGTGTAAACCATTGATAAGGAGAGCTATCTGGTGGTTTGTAATGGAAGGGCCTTGTGGATGAGTTTAAAGAAGAACTGTACACCGCTGATTAGACTTTGATTGTTCCTGGCAGAATTGATATAGTGATATAAGTGATATATGAAAGAGGATATGGAGAGGAGGGTAAAATCAGTTTTTTGAAGGAACTCCAAGCTGTCCTGTAAGTTTAGAGTGTTCTGGGGGAGACAGCTTGTAGTATTGAACCCATAGATAGGGAGTTGTCTAAGAGGGTGGTTTACAGGAGCTAGATTTTTGTAAATTGCATTGAAGCAGCCTGCTTGCCTCATGCAAGGGCCTGCTCTGGGTGGAAGGTATTTATTCATTGAAAAAATTGTTTTCTATATAAACATGGTGTCTTGTTAAATGAGGCACTGTGAGAGATTAGTTAGCACCACAGACTCTAGCTCTGAGTGAAAAATGTGGGTTGGGTAGTATCAGTCCAGCAAATTTTAGCCAATCGCTTTTGGCGAGGCAGGCCTTGGCTCTGGCTGGGGCTGAAGAGCATCATGTATATGGGGAAGAATTGGGGCGCTGTTTCTCAATTCAATTTATTACAAATTTGCCAACTGCAGCTTTAAGAGCAAACAACCGTTTACAAGAGCACAACACTTGCCTTTTTATTTTGCTCTCAAAGTGCACCATATGGAAGTATTTAACTTTAAAATGTACAAAATGTTCTTAAGGGGGAGCATGCCCCCCAACCCCCCTAGAGAGTCGGAGGTCCACCCCCCATAGTCTCAAATAATTCCGTGGGAAACACTGCAATCGCATGTATACCCTAAAAACACACAGTAAAGACTACCGTAGACTACCTGCAATGTTAGAGAATAGTTGTCTAATTTTCTTGTGTGCATGGACTAAGGAATCGTTCATGCAATATTCATAATTATGTAGTTGTCTCTTCCTATAGTCTTTGGGCCAGTATTGATTGCAAAATCTGCACCTCTTCTGTGGCTAATATTTATTTCATAATGATCCTTACTCCGTGAAGTCAAGCAGCAGAAGTTAAGTGACAGTGTGCAAATACTATTGGCCCATTTTTGGGTGAACTAAATAAGCAAGTCTAGTCTTACGTGTCACTGTTTATAACACAGGGCATTCATCATTGCTGTTCATCATCATTGGGTTGCTTTAAAAAAAATGGGGGGCATAAATTTTGAGTATACCCACTTCTCCAGGCACCACTACACCACTGATCACATATATGATGTACAGTATATATACCATATTATATCATATATCAAGTTTAAATGAGCCATCCATCTCGTATTTCACTGCCTTAATTGCATATATATAAGCATGTAAAAAAAATATGGTATTACAGTAATTAGATTGTAATTATAGGAATCACATCACAAATCAAACTAAAATGTACATTACAGGTAAGGAATACAAATTTGGGGGAAATAAAGTCACATTGCAAAAAGTTTTAAAGAAGCCAGATTATGCTTTTTGGGATTTTACCTTTCCTTTAGTTTGTAATATTGCTGGTTGTGCATGTAAAAGTTCTGCAAAGTTACAAAGTGTATGCCAAAGGCCTGCCATACTCTCCCACAGAAAACACTGCTCCTGAACTACATGAAATGCCTGGTTTGTCATCCAGCCATTACTTCCGTGACATTGTTACGTCACTATGTAACACATTTGCATAATGTCCGCCTAATCAGCTGCGGGCCCAATTTTACCTACAATTGTGTAGAATTATGCAGATTGTTTGATGTTCTTACTATCATGAATAGTGATCAAGTGTGGAAATGGATTTAATTTTACAAACTGTAATTTTGCGGCCACAATCCACGGTAGTGCTCGGCTAACTTACTATGTAACGTTATTGTTAACGTTATTGGTAAAGCTTTACTATTGTCACGATCCCCTGTTGTCTGCCCTGTGTTTCTCACTTGTCATCCCGAACTACACTTCCCATAATCCCCTGCCCTCATCACTGCCAGTGTCATTGTTCTCACCTGTATGTAATTTAATCATCATCACCCTTCTGTATTTAAACCCTGTTTGTTTGTTCATTCATTGTCGGTCGTCAAATGTATGTTATGGTTGTCCTTGATTGTGATCCTGCCCGTGCCCTCTGTGGATGTTTCTCATGTTTATACTTTATTTTCCCCTCGTGGATGTTTTGTTTGTTCCCTGTATTTTTTTGTTATTTTATGTGTTCCTGTTCACCGTTTGTTACTTTATTAAACTGCATTTAGATCCTCACTCCTCGTCTGCCCTCGTCTGAATCATAACAACTATTCTGCTGTGGGCCGGCTTTTACCTAAAACTAGGTAAAACTAGCAGTTCACCAGGCAAACTACAGGCTGCTCTGCCTCAAGCAGGAGGACCGCCCAGTGGAGGATCACATTCGTGAGTTTCTGGAGCTGGCAAATGTGGCGGACCTCCCCGAGTATTCCTTGGTGGCATTCTTCAGGGGAAACCTCAACAAGTCATTAAGGGATCTGTTGCCACCGGCGACCCCTTGTTGGACACTCCTAGACTTCGTGGCGGAGACTCTGCGAGTTAGCGGGTCACCGTTCACTGTGGGTGTTGAGGAAGAGAACTTTACCTCTCCTCCCATGGTGGTCACCCCCCAGCCTTTCATGGCTCGTCCCTTCACGCCTGCCACGGCCAACGAGCCAATGGCCACGCCTGACATGGCCAACGAGCCAATGCCCACGCCTGCCGCAGCAAACAACCACGGAGGAGGAGGAGAAGAGGCTTCTGCTCCCCAGTCTCCGCCTGCCACGTTCAGTGAGCCAGAGCCCCCGCCTGTAGCCTCGACCATCCCAGAGCCAGCGCCTGTAGCCTCGACCGTCCCAGAGTCATCGCCTCTCGAGCCTCCCAGGGCTCCGCCTCTCGAGCCTTCCATGGCTCTGCCTCCCGTGGCTCCACCTCCTGAGCCTTCCACGGCTCCACCTCCTGAAACTTCCAAGGCTCCGCCTTCAGAACCTTCCACGGCTCCACCTTCCACAGCTCCGTCTCCAGAGCCATCTACGGTTCCGCCTCCTCCGCCCTCCATGGCTCCGCCCCCTGAATCTTCCATGGCTCTGCCTTCCACAGCTCTGCTCTCTGAGCTCTCCATGGCTGTGGTCCTGTGGCCACCTCCCAGGCCTCCTGAACCAGTCCCCGTCTTGTGGCCCCCTTGGACTGCCTGTTTGCCCCTTGTGCCCCCCTGGACTGCCTGTCTGCCCCTTGTGCCCCTCCGTGGACTGTCTGTTTGCCCTTTGTGCCCCCCTTGGACTGTCTGTTTGCCCCTTGTGCCCTCCTTGGTCTGCCTGCCCCCCTTCACTCCTTGGACGATTTTGTTTTTGTTTTTGTGTGTTTTTTTTTAGGAGCATCTGGAATCCTCTCCTTTGAGGGGGGGTTATGTCACGATCCCCTGTTGTCTGCCCTGTGTTTCTCACTTGTCATCCCGAACTACACTTCCCATAATCGCCTGCCCTCATCACTGCCAGTGTCATTGTTCTCACCTGTATGTAATTTAATCATCATCACCCTTCTGTATTTAAACCCTGTTTGTTTGTTCATTCATTGTCGGTCGTCAAATGTATGTTATGGTTGTCCTTGATTGTGTTCCTGCCATGCCCTCCGTGGATGTTTCTCATGTTTATACTTTATTTTCCCCTTGTGGATGTTTTCTTTGTTCCCTGTATTGTTTTGTTATTTTGTGTGTTCCTGTTCACCATTTGTTACTTTATTAAACTGCATTTAGATCCTCACTCCTCGTCTGCCCTCATCTGAATCATAACAACTATTCTGCTGTGGGCCGGCTTTTACCTAAAACTGTGTAACAAGCTCAAGAGGTTTTATCAGTGGTAAAGTGTGGAGGTTTACTTGTAATTACAAGCTGTAATGTTACAGCCCCTATCCACAGTAGTCCACAGCTAACTTGCTCACTAACTCTTTAATACACCTGGTAAAGTCCAACTGGTAGTAAGCCTCTGTTCTCTTTTTATAGCTCTGGTGAAAAAAGTTTGACTTCACCCATTCCAGCAAAAGATGACTAAATTAGATACACTACATGTCTTTTACTTGAAGCTTTGTTAGGTTCACAATAATCAACAGTGTACTTGGTCCCAAGTTACACTACTGTTGTTACCTTGATGTAGAGAAATTACACAGTTACAACATCACATCTGAAATGTAAGAGAGCTACAAAATAAAAACGTACCACTGTGGAATGTCCTGCTGAAGTCATGCTTGCGAAGGTGGTTCGGGTCAATCAGCTTGTTCTTCCAAACTTTCATTATCGGACTCGGGCTTGAACTGGTACGTCAAAACTGACACCATTTTTAAAGTAGTTACAATAGTGTTTACAGCTGCTCAGGAAGGCTCGGAAGCTGAACACGGTTATGGTAAGGGGCGTTACATTTCCGACACAAGCGGAGTGGTTGACCAGTCGCAACAGACTGGGCCAGCTGAGAAATCAGAGCAGACTTGGCTTTTTGGAAAGGGGGGCTTTAAAGTGGTTGACCAGTCACAACAGACTGGGCCAGTTGACCAATCAGAGCAGACTGGACTTTTTGGAAAGGGGGGCTTTAAAGGGACAGTAGCTTAAACAAAGCATTTCAGACAGAGGTTGAAAAGAGGTGCAGCAGCGATGTACAGTAAGAGAAAAATTTGTTTTTTGAACATTAAAGCACATAAACCTATTCTAGTAGACCCCCAAAATAAAATTTTGAATCTGTAAATGAGGATAATATGGGCTCTTTAATGGTCCTAAAAATAGGTTGAAAAATATAGGCTTTCAAAAAAAAGCCTATATTTGATTATTTTGCATTAAATGCAGGGGTTTCAATAATTCATTCTTGATTCTTATTCATAGATCTCAAGGAAAAACAGGCAATTTCTATATAAATGTAAATAATTTTCCAGAAGTCTACATGAAACAGACCTCTGTGTTCTGGGGACAGTAATGCTTTTTTTAAAAAATGGGTTTGAGCAATACTTTCATGGCAGTTTGTCTTTTGGCAAGAACTTTTTGCTGATCTATTAATGTTTTAGCTGTTGAGAGCTGCTGCTTAGAACTGTAACACCTTATGATGCATGCTTGATTTGAGCATAGTGCAAGGGTAAACTCTCTCACTTGTCATAATCTCACTAGATTCCAAAGACAATAATTCACCACCATGGACAGTAGCCAAATATAGATGGCTTGTAGGCATAGCATGGAAATGAGCCAGACCTGAAACCATAAGGCCCTCATACATTTTTGGGTACTCACTTGACTAAGATATGGGCAGTCCTTTTGTTCTTGTTGGCGCCCATATTAACAGGTTAGAGTATTCAAATCGGAAGCAGAAGTAGCGCAGTGCAGCAGAGCATGGCAGAAGCATCGCAGCACCAGCACTCTAGTATATTTGCTGCACTGCTGATGCTGAATGCAATTGACTATGTACTGTTGATGGACATCATGAATATAACTTGGCATGAAAAAAAACATGTTTTTTTATGAATTGGCGAACACTGGAAAAAAGTTAATTGACACAAAAACCACATTAAATATTGGAGTAATGTTTTATCATTTAAAACTACAGTTGACTTCAAGGAGATGGGTTAAATATGGGTAGAACGGCCTGGAATGTCTTTCCAACACCTCCGATTAAAATATATATATTGGCAGTTTGTTCGTCGCATCATTGTATTTCCTACAGGCAGGCTCCATATTTCGCATTTTTGGACGTGTGACCTTTTTGAGAGGAAAGGTGTTTGAACAAAGAGATATTACTTTTCAATGGTTGTACATAATTACTTATATGTGACTACATTATTAAGCTATATTATTAAGAGTCAGCGAGTCAAACTGTCCTCTGTTGTGAAAAACAGCATTCAAAGGTTCATTGCCCCCCACACCTCATTCCACATTATGATAATTTTTTTAATGTACAGAGCTTATTTTGTTGGCTGTCACATCATGAAAGAATCATAAAAGACAACATTAGGTTACACCATCATCATGTAAATAAGATTTCAAGACAATCAAGTTTATAATAAGATTTCATGATGATCAAGTTTATAACACTTATTAATAGCTCACTCCTGATAACAATTTAATAAATGTATTTGCTTTATATAGCGCAGCTGTTCCCTTCAAGTATGTAAATTTGATGCTGCATCAGTAGCTGATGCTGTGGGAGCTCCTCCGAGGGGCGGTGATCATGAAACACTATACCATAATGCCAAATTTAATTAGCTGGTGTTGCTTGGCACTCCACCCTATGCATGCACCCTCGTTGGGATATAAGCCGGAGCCCAGCACCACACCATAAGAATCTTCCTCTTTCAGGTTGTGTAGACATCTCATGCTCTGGTATCTTAAACCAATGCTTCACTGTTCTAATCTACACCAGAGAGTGGAACTTTTTCTCCCTGTGTGCTCCAGCAAAGAAAAGCATATCCTTAAAACATAAATTTAAACATAAAAACATAAAAAAGTTCTGATGCTCCAGCTTATATGCCTGCAATGACGCATACATAGGGTGAAGTGCTAAGCATCACCAGCCAGTCAGATTGGCATGATGGTATAGGATTTCAAGGTCATCGCCCACAGGAGGAGCTCCCACCAGCTACTGATGCAGCGTTGAAGTGATGACTACTTTTATAAAAGAGTAGCTTGACTGAAGTTTAACTGCATGTGGCAGGGTGGAGGGTGGGGCTGGGTCGTGATCATACACACCCGGTCCCTTATCAGGCTAATCAAGCCTCGGAGAGTGTAAAGCAGTCAATGGAAAGGAGGAGGCAAGAACTGGCTTGACGATGTAAATAATAGTTTAATATAAAACTTAAAACAGAAGACACAAACACACACACATGATGGACATGTCCGTAAACTATCTCTCTCTCCCGCACAATCCTCCGCAGTCGGCCTTTATCCCTCTCGGAGTATTGATTAGCCTGATAAGGGACCGGGTGTGTATGATCAAGACCCAGCCCGCCCTCCGCCCTGGCACACTGCATTATAAGTAGCTTATAGCTTCGGAATCTACAATTTAGCTTCCCCAACACTGCAGTATCTTACCCAAAAATTTTATTTTGACAGATTAGGAGTGGTAATAACTGGTAATCTGGTAATCAGTAGGACGCTGGTTCGAGCCCCACAGCCACCACCATTGTGTCCTTGAGTAAGGCACTTAACTCCAGGTTGCTCCAGGGGATTGTCCCTATAATACGTGCACTGTAAGTCGCTTTGGATAAAAGCGTCTGCCAAATGCAGAAATGAAATGACAGATGTTAGAAATTACAATCTGCCTTGCAGTTATTTCCAACCTGATTCAGAGTATCCACATTACCATAGATGTTCACACATTACATACTGTGATTAAAAACATGATATTAACCAGGGTTGGGCTGTAATGGAGTGCATGTAATATGTTACAAAACCAGAATAAAAAATAAGGTAACTATATTTAGCCCCTGTTAAGTTTTCAAGCACCTGTATTCAGTAACTTTAAAAACATTTTTAGAATACTTTTTAAAAACTTTTCTCATAATGACCTGAATATAATTCCGCTTTTCTGGACACCATACAAGTGTGTGCCTACTGCTCTTCCTGTCCCTGTAATATTGCAGTTGAGTGCAAACTTTGCCTTCCTCCTTCAGCAGAGAGTTAAATCCAGAAAAACAGAGAAATTTGATGAGCAGCATCATGGTACCAATTGTGCCTGATTGGATTGGTTTGATTTTGTCAACTCAAAACCAACCCTGTAACCCTGAGTTTGTTCAACAAGCTTCATGGTATAGGCCCAAGGCTGTCTATGGGACATCATAGATAGTTAACACAATCTAATGATCTGGTGTTGTAAGTCAGTTTTTACTACAAAAAAAAAAGCAGTTGAGGACCAGGCAACAGCACTTCTGGGAGCCGACGAGCAAGTTCTCTCTCTCTCTCTCTCTCTCTCTCTCTCTCTCTGTGTGTCTCCACTCACACTTTCCCTCTCCCCAAGCCTCCCCTCATCTCTCCCCCAGGTTCTTTAATCTCTATTGTGATGCTATTTGTGTGTTGCTTCAAAGTACATCAAATATCCAAATTACATGTATTACTGGGCTGCAAATTGTAGAGCCTTAACTTTCTGGCAGGACCTATACCCTGGTAGTGCCCCAGCTGACATTCCCTCATGACTTACTATTGAGCAAAGTGCCTCAAACCCATCTCTTTCCTCATTTCTTTTCACCATATCAGAGTTGTCTAAAGTTGCAGTAGGTTCCAACTTTATGCTTACTAATTCCCTTAGAATATGGCTTCAGATCAGGAAGGCATTTAAGATGCCAAACACCTCCTTATCCACTTGTTTGCCACAACCATTCTTTAAACCCTCACTGTTAGATCCAATGTTTTCAAGATAAGGAATGCTTACCTTGAGAGATTTATATGTGAACAATAATTTTGCTGCATGTTCTCAGCTAACAGAGAAATATGAGCTCCCTGCATCACATTTCTTCAGATATCTACAAATGAGTAATTATGTTTGTTCCTCCATTCCGAACTTTGAAACACTCCCAGCAGATGAGTTAAACAAATTGCTTGCTTGCTACCCTAATGGTTTAAAGTTGGTTACAAGGTTTGTAGGTATTTTTTTACAAGTCAGCTTGATATAGTACCTACCAATCACTTAAAAACTCTTGGGAGGAGGATCTAGATATTCAGATCTCTGAGAAGGTCTGGGATTTATGAATATATAGACCAGCTCCATAAACTCTAGGCATCAATTAATCCAATATAAGGTGTCACATGGTCTCAAGGTGAATTACTCAAGAGTTAAACTCTACCCAATGCTTCCCCTATCTGTAATAAGTGTGAATCTGCAGAGGGCTCCCTTGGACATCTTTTTTGGTCATGCCCAAAACTTGGTGAGTTTTGGACTGAAGTTTTTCAGTTTCTCTATGAGGCTTACACCTGGAAACTCCCCCCAGACCATGTGACTGCTGTACTTGGCTGGTCAGACTCTTTAGAGCATCTCAGCCACTCTATGCAAATATCTATACAGTAAACAGTATCTTATGCATAACCCCACCTTAATGCTAAAGTGGGCACAAACTTGTCATGACCTCCCTTCCCTATATCTAGCACAGTGACAAACTGAAAAACTGAACCTATTTGAAGGAATTGTCTTTAGTTTGTTTGTCTGTTTTCTTCTTGATTTGCCTGGTTTTCTCTTTGTTGTTCTGCGACCTGCACTAAAAATTTTAGCAAAATAAATTATATATCATTTGTTCATTAAAACTTCTTTAGCAGACAAATTCATAAATATGATGACAATAATCTTCTGTTTTATAATGTATATTATTTTGAAAAATGCACATGACAGACAGCTTTAATATTATACAATCAGAAAATCCCCATCTATTCAATGTAAATTTTGAAGGCAACACATGCTGGTGGATCTTGAAACTCATAGGCATACTCATACATCATTAACCGTTTCCCCTACAAGGCCTCCATAATGGGCCTCATGCACATTTCATAATGTGAAAAATAACAAAGTATAAATAATGCAGAATTAAATGGGTGTGCAGTGGCATGCATTCTGGGAACACTGTGCAGGCCTGGCATATGATTACTTCATTCCTTTTGACGCTTCTTTACCAATTATCTATTCAAACACATGCTAATACAATTTCAGTTACAAACAAGATAGCTGCTGGAAGATGGTGTTCCTTGGCATGGTAAACCACTGTGTCAGCATTGCTAAACGGGCTTAATGGAGCACATGAATGGCAGTTTGACAGCTGTTACATAAGCAGGCATGTGAAGAACTCCAATGGATTCTTGTATGCCACAGAGGGAAAATACATGCCAGGCTCAAGCTATGGAAAGCCTAAAAACACAACTGACAGTTCAGAGTCTTGGCAGGTAATGTGTATCTTTGACCTGACAATAAGTTGAATAGATTCACTAGCAATTATTATAATCAAAAGGTAATTGTGGCAGGGTGGGTCCGGGTCGTGATTCTGCACACCCGGCCCCCAATCAGGCTAATTAGCCCTCGAGAGGGATATAGGCTGACCGAAGACGGCATTATTTGAGAAAATATTTTTTCTGCTGTTGGTCAGGGATGCCTCTTGGCCAAAGTTCTTGTAAGTTGTGCTCCTCGACTGGGATGACAAGAAACCTTGTAGTGCAATGTGAGCAGTACAGCAATTAGGGTTGTATGACAGTCATGTAGTAAGATCACGACTTTAGGACGCGATATAATCAAGTTGCCTATACCTTTTTGAACAGCCTTTGCATTAGAATTGTGTCTGTTGCCTTAAATTGCTGCCTCAATTGGCAGATTACTAGGTTTTGAAACTAGCCTTATCCTGGTAAAGTGGTTGTGACAGGGCGGAGGGCAGGGCCGGGTTGTGATTCTGGACACCCGCCCCCTAATCAGGCTAATCAAGACTCAGAGATGGATAAAGGCCGACTGGAGACTGCAGTGGGACAGAGAGAGATATTTACGGACAGCTGTCCGACACCTTTGTGTGTTTGTCTTTTTGTTTAAGTTTCTTATTCAAATATTATTTACATTCTCAAGCCGGTTCTCTCCTCCTTTCCATTAATCCCTTTACACTGGTGCCGAAACCCTGGAAGGAGGGGGGATGCGCCGTAGTGGAGTTCTCGCCGCTACCATCCACCCGAAAGGAGCAGCCTCGGCCATCCGCCGGAGGACAGAGAATCATATTTCTTACGATTATCTGCTGACCAACTGAGACTTTGTGGTTTAAGCTAATTAATGTTATGTTTCTAAATAACATCTTCAGTTTAGATTAACGGTTCACCATATTTGGATAGTTTCCATAAATATCTGTACAGTTAAACTATCAGAAGCCTGTAAGCCTGTAAAGATGATGTAAACTCATTTGCATTTGCCAATAATTGTTAGACAATTTTGTATTTTAAGTTAGTTTGAAATTAGATTCTTTTGCCTTTGGAAATGTGGAGAAATGTATCTTCATTATACTCTCTCTTAACTCGGTATAACTGTATTACCTTATGATTAACAAAAGAATCTTAGGAAAACAATCTCAAACAACATATAATTCCGGAGCCTAAATAAGTCTGTTGGTGTGCAGTCATACACTATAAGGAACTTCTATTAGTTGTGGATGTTATTGTAAACATATTCTTACTGTAAAGGAACACATATTTGAAAAATTGAGCTTCACATTGTGACAGGGCAGAGGGCGGGGCCGAGATGTGATTCTACACACCCGGCCCCTTATCAGGCTAATCGAGCCTCCGAGAGGTATAAAGTTTGACTGCAGATGTGGTGCAACAGAGAGAGTGTGTAAGGGCAGCTGTCCATTATATGTTTGTCCATTATAAGTTCTTAATTAAATATAATTTATATAGTCAAGCCGGTTCTCCTCCTTTTCCATTAATATCCTTTCAATTAATACCTTTACACTGGTGCCGAAATCCGGAGGGATACACCAAAGTGGAGTTCTTGCCACTACCATCTACCCCAAAGGTGCAGCCGCGACCATCTGCCGGGGGACGGAGGAGCCCGGCCACCTGGATGTGGAGGAACAGCCGCCGACTGCGAGGGGAGAAGGGGATCCTAGCCGACCGCCTGGAGAGGTCAGGGCCGCTGCCAGGGGTGGGGGGAGACCCCTACCAGTGCTAAACTCTGCGGGGTTAAGAGAGGACCGCCAAACACGTGACGGAGAGTCGCGAGTCTCCTTGCGGGAGGACTCGCATCAAAGCCCAGCCTGATCATTCCTGCACCCAACTATCAGGTATCCACGATCTTAACAGAGGTCCAAAACCTCAGATGAGAGCAACTAGAACTTTCTACAGACCCAGCCAAATAACCAAAGCAAGGAGACGCAATGAAACGCAAGAACACCTCCAGACTTTTGCTAGATAGTGCTGGTGTTTTATTTAAATACTTTGGGTAACCCGATTGCAAATTGAGGTATACTAAATTAAGTATTGATGGTTTTCTCTGTTACAGATCATTTCCATTCACCTTCTGTTACAGCTCAGTCACCAACCTGTTTTTATGTTTGTCTATGTGTGTTAGTTAGATGTTGTTGATTAGTTAGTGTTAGTTAGATCTTGTTTGTCTGTGGTCTATTTTGATAAATAATCTCATCAGTTGGGATAAAAGGTCTGTGGAGCTGTCTCCCTGAAATTAGTTTTGCAAGGTGGGATGTATGCTAATGCTACTTTGGCATTGTTCACACAGTAAAATCTGATTCCCCATCTGTCACTCACTCGACATTGTGTCGATGAGTTGACGCTAGGCGTCGCTCCTGTGGAGCCCAGACATCTTTGATTTTTAGAAAAGGCCAATGAGAATTGGCGTGTGGAATTTGCATGCCTCTCCCCTGGACATATGGGTATAAAAGGAGTGACGCTGCAAATACACATCAGATATCTTCTTCGGAGCCGAGAGAGCAGTCACAGCGGACCCGCGATCTCGTTCGGAGCGCCTGACGACGATGAGATCTCGATCGCGGCATCGGAGAGCGGGTTCGTCATGTCTGACGCTGAGGACTCAGCTGAACTCCCACCCTCAGGTGCGGCGGCTCAGTCGCAGGCTGACGCGGAGCTGACAGCCATGCTTGCCCAGGCAGCTGCGAGTGTCGGGCTGGAGTGGAACCCTCCGCCTCCCCCAAACCCCCAAAGATTGGTTCCTGGGGCCAGAGCGCCGCTTACGGCCACGCTCCACCCCTGTTCCTTTCTTCCCGGAGGTGCATGAGGACCTTACGTGCTCATGGCAGGCACCTTTTACTGCCCGCACGCGAGCGGTGAGCTCCTCCGCTCTCACTACCCTCGACGGCGGGGCGGCAAGGGGCTACACGGCGATTCCCCAGGTGGACCAAGCGGTCGCGATGCACTTATGCCTGCAAAACGCCTCCACCTGGCGGAACTGCCTGAGGCTTCCATCCAGGGCCTGTAGGCTGACGTCGTCTCTGAAGGCCAAAGCCTATAGCGCCGCTGGGCACACCGCCTCCGCCTTGCATGCCATGGCACTCCTGCAGGTGCACCAAGCCAAGGCACTTAGAGAACTACACGATGTGTAGTCCTGACCCGGGTCTAATGCAGGAGCTGCGTTCAGCGACCGACTTCGCCCTCCGGGCAACGAAGGTCACTGCGCGGGCTCTCGGGCAGGCGATGTCCACCTTGGTGGTCCAGGAGTGCCACCTCTGGCTCAACCTGGTCGAGTCGCGGGAGGCTGACAAGGTACGTTTCCTTGACACCCCCATCTCCCAGGTTGGGCTGTTTGGCGACACCATTGGAGACTTCACCCAGGCTGTTCTCACATCCTGCCCAGGCAGAGCTACAGACCCCACACCCCATCTGCTCGCCGCCCAGCGCGTCCACCTGCAGTACCAACACCAGCCCGCCCCTCGTGGCCGCTGCTGCCTTGATTGCGGAAATCGCCTCCCTCCTACAGAAGGGCGCGATAGAGCCTGTCCCTCCAGCCGAGATGAAGAAGGGGTTTTACAGCCCCTACTTCATCGTACCCAAAAAAGGCAGCGGGTTGCGGCCAATCCTCGACCTGCGAGTTCTGAACCGGGCTCTGCACAGACTCCCGTTCAAGATGCTCATGCAGAGACGCATTCTAGCGAGCGTCTGGCATCTGGATTGGTTCACGGTGGTAGACCTGAAGGACGCGTACTTTCATGTCTCGATCCTTATAGGGGAGAATGGAGGATCTTTCATGTCTCGTACTTTCATGTCTCGATCCTTTCCAGGGTAGAGTGGAGGCTCCACCCCCAAGTGGTTCAGCTGATCTGGAGTCGATTCGGCCAAGCATAGATAGACCTGTTCGCTTCCCCGGAATCCTCCCATTGCCCACTTTTGTACTCTCTGACCGAGGCCCCCCTCGGCACAGATGCCCTGGCACACAGCTGGCCCACTGGGTCGTCGATGCCATCACGATGGCATACCACGGCCAGCACGTGCCACCCCTGCTGGCCTACAAGCCCATTCTACCAGGGGCGTTGCAGCTTCGTGGGCATTTTACATGGCTCCGGGTCTTTGGCTCGGCTCCTCAGTGCGATACCTGATGTGTATTTGCAGCGTCACTCCTTTTATACCCGTATGTCCGGTGGAGTGGCATGCAAATTCCACACGGCAATTCTCATGTCTGGGCTCCGCAGGAGCGACCCCTAGTGTCAAATCATTGACACAATGTCTTGTTCCCTCCATCAGGGAATGGAGGTTACGTTAGTAACCGAGACGTTTTTTGGCCTATATGAATCGAATCCATTTAGGTTTTGTAGTTTGAACAGGACAAAAACACAAGAAAACTGATTTTACAAGCCTGATCCAAACCACATTTATTGGTTGTTTGAAATCCAATTAAAATTGAATTTTTCTTAATGCATCTCAGTCTGAACGGTCAGATTGGATATGTATTTTTTTTCAGGTGTTGCGATAAGGTATATACTGCTTTCTAAACACAGGGCACTTCAAAGGGAAAATGCTTGAGCATTTTTAGTGCTTCAATACAGGATGGGGTCACACTTCAGAGTCTCACTCTCCGAGTAATTTATACTTCAATACAGTATGATTCTCTACCCAATAAAATACAATACAACAGGCATATGAGATGAAATATAGGATGTCCAGCTAAAACAGGACAGTTGTAAACCTTAGAAGCAATAAACATTGCATATGCCATCTCTCCCATTTAAGCCATTGTCTGTGATGAATGTGTTACTATTTGGATACTGCCCTCATGAAAACCATCCATTGCTAAACTCTTACTCATGGTGAACACTTACAAGTTTGCATTGTTACTATGACAACTAATGTGTACATGCTAGCAAAAGTGACTGCAGTCTGGACAGAAAATATCAGATCTGTCCACATATAACCTACAGTTTGAACAGTCAGTCTAAAAAAATCATATATATATTTAAAAAAAAAAAAAATCTGATTTTTCCTGCAGTTTGAAGAAAGCTTTTGAGTCTTCCTGACAGAACTACAGCTTATGTTTCAATTTCATATATGGTGATGTTTTATGGAGAAGAGCTACGTGAAGATTCTTACAAATTTCACCTTTTATATTCCATGGAACAATTATACATGTTTTTAATGACATTAATTATGTAATTTATGTTTTTTTTGGGTGAACAATTCTTTTAACTATGACTTCTCATGCATCTTAACACAGCTTATTTCTTTTTAGGTAATTTATCTCAAAGACAGTGTGCTTGTTCAGTATCTTAGTGAGAACTGCTGTTTGACAAATGTCCCTCTGTGACTTTTTAGTTCCTGATAAAGAAGCACATGTGAAAAACTGTACAGGAGAATTTCCAGAATCTTCTAAACGATTTCTACAAGAGGCTTAGAGAGTGTCAGAAGAAGATAAGTGCTGAGAATATCTGCTGATGTCCTTGGCATCAGGGACAATTCAATCCCAGAAAAAAGCATTTCCATTAGCTTAAACCTGCCCTGAATGCTGTACAATTCTCAACTTTGGTGCCACAAGAATGATGTCTTTATTAACAAAATAAAATTCATGAATAGATTCTCTTTCAGAGATGATCAGAATCAGCTTTATTGCCAAGTATGCTTACACATACAATAACATTTTCTTGGTGACAGAAGCTTCTAGTGCACAAACAATACAGCAACAAAACAGAGTTAATAATAAAAAATAGAATAAAAATATAAAGTGAATAGAAAATTAAGTGTATATAGAAATACACAATAGTAAAAAAAATTAAATAATATATATACTGTTTATATATATATATGCATACGTACAATATACAAATACAATCTGTTATATACAGAAGTAAGTGAATGTAATGGCAGAAGATGTATAATATGTTGGATAAATATAAATAGACTAAGCTGTGAATTACACATAATTTTTCTCAATGGGGCAGTTTTAACTGTTCATGAGATGGATAGCCTGAGGGGAAAAAACTGTTCCTGTGCCTGACGGTTCTGGTGCTCAGTGCTCTGTAGTATCGGCCAGAAGGCAACAGTTCAAGTAGGTAGTGGGCAGGTAGCGGGTCCAGAGTGAGTTTTACAGCCCTTTTCCTCAGTCTGGAAGTGTATAGTTCTTGAAGGGATGGAAGGAGGCAACCAATAATCCACTCAGCATTCCGAACTGTAGTCTTCTGATGTCAGATTTTGTAGCTGCACCAAACCACACAGTTACTGAAGTGCAGAGGATAAAATCAGTGACTGCTGCGTAGAACTATATCATCAGTGCCACTTCCTCAACTGGCAAAGGAAGTATGATCCCTGGACCTTTTTCCACAATGGAGTCAGTGTATGCATGACATGCATGTATTGTTGGGATTCATATGCAGAGGATTTATTGAACAGGCAAGGTACAAAAGGGAAATTCTAGTACAATCCGAGAAGCAGGCAAAAGGTCAGTAAACCAGAGTTCCAATTATTCAAGTAACAGATACAAATCACTAGGCAAGAACAGAATCAGAACAGAAAGAGTCAAAACACAAAAGGGCAGACAATAATATAAATGTGCACAGAATTGCAATAGGAATTGACAATACTTTGCAGAGATTTACTCACTCTCATGCCATCCCAGATATATATCTTACTACTTTCTTCAGCAGAAGATATATATCTCAGCTCAGTATCCTTTTAATGGATGTGGATGGTAACATGATTTTTGATGCTCCAAAAAGCACAGACAATCAGCATTAATGTCATCCATACAACTCCGGTGTCTTATAAAGTGATATGATCACTTTTGGTGCAAAAAAGATCAATATTTAAGTTATATTTAACTATAAATAATCGCTTCTGTTTAGCAGTGGTATGTGCATTTACGAGAGGGCTAAGGTCATGCACAGGGTCGCTTGCGCGACACAACCAGTAGAGCAGTGCTGTTTACAACTGAGTAGGAGGAACACCATACAGACCAAATGCAATATAACAACTTTAAGCAAATTTAAACAAAGACGTCAGAAGATTTATTTATTTAAGAGGAGATACATGTTTTTGCACAGCCATATTTATTTGAATTGACCAACAAGCCTCAGAGAGACAGAGAGCTCAGGAGACATGATGGCGCACATGTAGGCAATGCTAGGCAATGCCAACAGAGATAGAAAGTGTCTACTGCAATGAATGTAACGTTGCCTTGTCATTGCTGTAAAGACCTCGTAACCTCAGCCATCTCATGAACGTGCATACTGCTGCATATCAGATGCAATGATTTATAGGTAAAAAATATAATTTTTGCAACAAATGCGATCGTATCATTTTATAAGACATTAATTTAACCACTGGAGTTGTATATGTGATATACATGTACTGTGTGCTATATGGGTATCCGTAGTTGTCATTTGAGCAGGTGAAGCCTGAGGTTTGGGGAATAAAGTGTTTTCAGTAGTAACAGCATTCAGAGTCCTCTCATCCTTATGAAAGATATTTCATGGTGTCAGAAGTAATTGAGCAAACTGTTTAGTGAAAGGATGGCACAGTTACAGCCACCACCGCTGTTAAACCTGCAAAGAAGGTTTTCTTTCACACGCTCGCAGGGACCAGCAGAGACAATTGACGTGTTTGTCACAGACCTGAAAAATAAAGTGAAAAACTGTGAGTTTGGTTATTTGCATGACTCCTTCATTTGTGACAGCATTGTATGTGGCATAAAAGATGATCAACTAAGAGGCAGACAGAAAACAGTTAACCAGACCAATGTTCAGTGATGAGAAAAGAATGCAACAGATGTGGCAACAAGCATGAGTAAGGAAAATGTCCTGCCTTTGGAAAAACGTGTGTAACACACTTCAATGGAAAGATAGATTCGAGAACCGGCTTGACAATATAAATAATATTTTAATCAAGAACTTAACTAAAAGAGACACACACACAGGTGTCAGGCCGCTGCCCGTAACTCTCTCTCTCTGTCGCACTGCCGTCTCCGGTCGCCTTTATCCCTTTCAGGCTTCATCAGCCTAATTAGGTGCCGGGGGTGCGGAATCATTACCCGGCCCCGCCCTCCGCCTTGCCACATTCCTCCCTCGTTCTCTCGAGCCGGAGGCATGACGCCCCCCCCCCCCAATCCCTAATTGTGACTAATTGTGAGATCAATCAGATGTGTGCCTGGCTAAATAGATGAGTCTTTAGTCTAGACCTAAACTCAGTGAGTGTGTCTGGATCCCAAACAGTGTTAGGGAGACTATTCCATAGTTTTGGAGCCAAACAGGAAATTTTGATAGATTTTGATATTCTAGGAACTACTGTATTAACAGGCCAGAATTTGGTAGAAGGTCACTTAAGTACTGCAGAGTTAGACCATTCAAAGCTTTTTACGTAATCAAAATTTTAATTTTAAAATGTATTTTAATTTTAATAAAAACATTTATAAGAAATTTAACAGGTAGCCAATGTAATGGCGATAAACTGGGCCTAATATGATCATATTTCTTGGTTCTAGTCAGCACTCTGACTGCTGCATTTTGAACCAATTGAAGTTTATTTAATTAACTTGCTGGACATACTCCCAGAATAGCAATACAATAATGTTATAATGTTTTCCGGCATCAGCAACAGAGAGCATGTGTTGTAAATTAGCAATATTTCTGAGGTAGAAGAATGCTGTTCTACAAACATTGGAAATTTGATTTTCAAAGGACAGATTGGATCAAATATAATACCTAATTTCTTCGCTGTTGAAGACGATGTAACAGTACATTCATCAAGAGTTAAATTATATTTTAGTGGCTTGTTTTTAGAGGTTTTTGGTCCAATAACACTGTGAAACAAATTATTATAATTATTTTGGTTCCTGTTAGTAGTGTTATTTCCTAATTGCTTATGCCTCAAAAGTATAGAAAATGGCTATTATTCCTCACAAACTTTACTTTTGTGACCAGGACAGTGATATTAGGAAATCGACCTATTTCCAATGAGAAAACGGGTGAATTTGTGTCTTTTCGTTCACATTAAGTCAGAAAAAACAACATATGAATCCAAATTAACATGTATTTATACTAAAGTAATACAAAAATGTCTATAAAAGATTTAGAAATTAGAAGTTTTTGAGATTTACGATTATACTGTCAATCATTTTCATGAATAAGCCCCCAAATGTAGTCTCCCATCATGTTCTCGTTATACTGTCCTTGGTAGCGGCATTCAAAGTCCAGTATATCCTGATGGAAGCGCTCGCCTTGCTCCTCTGAGTACGTTCCCATGTTCTCCTTGAATTTATCAAGATGAGCAATTTAGCTTTTAACATTTCCTAACATTTTTTACATGTAAATCCATCACTGCTGATGGAAGAAACTATAGTAAACATGTGGCATGTAATTCAGGAAGCGATAGCGTGAGGAGATGCCATAACTTACCGCAATTGTTCGTGAAGGGCGAGCGTTTGAGATCGATGTGAATCCCTCACACAATTGTTTATGGTTATGGTTGTTCTTGATAAGCAATGCTTTGAGATTGATGCTATAATACAAGTAACACAGAGGAGAAAACAGGTGCGCACGTTAAAATGCAAGCAGTTTAATCACGTTTTAAATAGAAAGCGGATGCACGTTGAAAAATCCACGCAGTTAAATCGCGATTAGAGAATAATGTGGGAAAAAAACCAGGAAACTTTTCAGTGAGTATATGTGACATGTATTGTTATCTAAGAAGAGAGAGGTATGCAAGCCAATGAGTGATCAATGTGATGAAGTCCATATTCGCAAGACATGGAATTGCAGATATAGTAGTATCTGATAATGGACCTCAATATGCCAGTGCAGAGTTCTTTGCTTTTGCCAAGGATAGGGAACATGTGACATTCAGTCCAGATTATGCCCAATCCAATGATCAAGCAGAAAGAAGTATTCAAACAGTGAAGTTTGATTAGTAACAACAATGATCTGTATATTGCACTCCTTGAGTAACACAACATGGCAATTGAAGGAATAGGCTTGTCTCCTGCACAGCTGCTGATGGGGTGATGTCTTTTTGCCTACATTATCTGTGCTACTTACCACTGAAGCCACAGCTCAAGTTCAAAAAAAGCAAAAAGAAAGAAAAAGAAAGCAAAAACTATATTATAACAGACAGACAAAAGACTTACCCGAACTAAAGCCTGGAGAAAAAGTCAGAATGCTGAAAGGGGAGTCATGGCAACTAACACGAACTTCCACGATCCTTTGTAGTGTGCACATCAGATGGCAGGATATTCAGAAGAAATCGCAAACTTCTGAGAAAGACAAATGAAAGACAAATGAAACGGACAGTTCAATATTTGACAACAGCAAGAAGGAGAAGGAGACACAGCTGAAACTGACAAACCTCAATCACAATCGTATCATAAAAGGTCTGGAAGACAAGTGAAAATCCCTGCAAGATACAGAGACTGAAGTTTCACATACATATGTTATAACATCTGAAAATATACTAGATATACATTAAGATTTAAGTGCAAGATTGTAATTATGTTGCTTTTGTAAAATATTCTATATCATTCAGTATTTTTATGTTACTGTATATGAATCTGTTGTGTTGAATTTGTTTAAATTATTAATTAATTATAATTAAGAAGGGTGATGTGATATACACATGCACAGTGTGCTAGTGGTGGTTGACTCAGAAGAATGAGTAGTCTCAGAGGGTGAATTGTTCATTTTGTGTTGGCCGTGAATGTGCATTGCGCAACCGCCGTTCGTTTGTTACGTGAAAACCGCATAGGAACTGTACAGGAAACAGAAATTATTACATCACCTTTCAACACTTTTGGTCCGAGTCGTTCATTCTTTTGTCACGTAACAGCTGTATATGCTATGCAGTGTTCACACAGGAAACAGAAATTATTAGTTCACCTCTCAAGTCATCTGGTCTGAGACGTTCGTTCTTTTGTCACATGACAGCCTGATACGCTATGCACATTTGGCTGTCACGTGACAAAAGATCGAATGACTTGGACAAGAAGATTACAGAGGTGAACTAATAATTTCTGTTTCTCATAATTTGTCCTTGGCTGCATTATAATTTTTTCCTTATTGGGACTATAATCAAAGTTTGAGTAAGTAGACGTGCTGGGGGGGATTTGACATTTGAATTTTACTCTGCTCAAATGAACGAAATTACTTGAATAAAGATTTGTTCATTTTGCTGAACGAGACTCAAAGATCCAAGTCAGTAAAATGATCCGCTCTTCCCATCACTACTGTGTGCTATATGGGTTTAAAGTGTTTTCAGTAATAACAGCATTCCAAGTTCTCTCATCCTTATAAAGATACTACAGTATGGATAATGTTAATGCTGATTGTCTGTGCTTTTTGGAGCATCAAAAGTTGTGTTACCATCCGTGTTACCATACAATGCAAGTGAATGGTAATCCGGCCTTTGAAGCTCCGAAAAGCGATCCAGTTGATTGTGGTTGAAAGCAGAACCAAATATAACTATTTTTCCTCTGTACTTCTTGCCATTGCAGTCTCCTGGCTCATACGCAACTTCAGTGAGAAAATTAGTTAAGTTCAATAAATAAAATGTTTCCGTCTGTCTGTTCAGAATTTGTGCAATTTATCATATTGAGGTGTAGACAGACAGATTGCTTATTGCCACTGGAATCTTATCGTATCACATCTAGTTAGGAAAGGTGTTATGCCCCCAGCAATAGTGTAACAATAAAAGAAAAAATACATAAAATTGCAAAAAAATATATTTTTTATAATTGCTGTGTTACCAAAAGTGTATAGGGTCATTAGTGACGTGAGAAGAAGTGTTTTTTTTTGCCCTTCCATAAATCATATTTTTATAAATTTACTATCACAGGATTTGTTTTCTTTATTTACAACAAGATTATTAGTATATGTGCAGGGTTGTGCAAAAGTACTTTTGGCTGAATACCAAATACACACCCTTAAATGTATTCAGTAATGTTTTCCGATACATCACATAAAAAGTAACATTCAGAATACAAGAAAACATTTAGAATACATATTTATAAAGGCAAGGCACAATTGGAAGGATTATGTGTAATATTCCATTATTATCTGATCTCCTCTATTAACATCTAAGTGAGTCTAAACAGCCAGCTTGATATTTGTCAGCAAAGTTCATGAAGTTAGGCTAGCACTACCTTGATTTCTTTAAATTAGATGTGGAGTTGAATGCTGATTCTTTATGGAGGGCAGAATGCAAAAAGAAGGCAGTTTGTGGTCAACTACAATATCACGTCCACTTTTCTGCAAGAAAAATGCTGCGTGTACCAACAAGACCCAATAGCCCATAGTTGTGACATTGTATCTACCAAGCAGGTTTGTTTGTGAATGTTCAGAATGGCGTTTTTAACCATTTTTAGCCCTTTATTTGATTGGACTGACAAAGACTAAAACATTTAGACACAAAATTGGATACACAATGCAAATATTTTTTTCTTCAGCCTAATTTTGTGGTCATTATGAGAGGGATATTCTAAAACTATTTTATTAAGTAACTGTATTCTGAATACAGGTGCTTAAAATAAAAGGGCGGAACACAGTTACTTAATTTTTGTATTCTGAATATGTAACAGCGTTACATCTATTCCATCACATTCCAACCCTGCATATGCGTTTACACAAACATATTATGCATGCTATTTGTAACTCAAGGTGGCACTGTTGTTTCAGTGATTGACTTAATTTACATTTGACAATGCTATTTGAAGATAAAGCAATGTAGAAGTAAACTAGCAAGTACAACTATAACTAAATTGTCTATTTAAACTCAATCAGTGCTGAGAAAATACACATGTCTAGCTTCTGTGAAGCTTATGTGTTATGTTTAGCTCAATATGTGTTTGACAACCAATTCCGTCTCATGAAATTTCAGCGTCGAAGAACACTGTTTTCTGTTATGTGCACATTTATCATTATGACCTTTACTAGCAATTTCATATCAATCAGAGTTCAGACACTTGACACATGTTGGGTTTGGAAGATATGAACTAGTCTGTGATGCTAGTGTCCACTTATTTCTCAGGGGAAATAATCAGCCACACATAACATGGAATCAAAGCACAGTGATCCAGTGTGAGCTGACATGAAATCTCTGCATACACTATCCCAGCGGGTCGAGACTCAACCTGCTGTGATGTTTCTCACCACAACCCTCTGCTCTTTTGTTGCTTTAGATCGCAGGGGCATTTGGCAGCAATCTCACACACTTTGATCTATTGCAAGTTTTTCAATTAGTATTTAGCACAGTAGAACAGAATGTTTCGGTGTGAAATAAATAACAAAAAACATAAATGGCTGAACATCATGAACTCTGTCAAGAACATGTCACTCGTTGCATTTCACCCTAAAATCAAAAAGAAAAAAAGAAAATAATTATATATGGAAGTAAATGTAAAAAAAACCATGTTTTTTATTGTATATGTTAAAGGTTTTACTGATCACTGATTCACTTCTCAATGATTGTGAGAAGCCACAAATTTGTACTTTATATTTATGGAATATATAGTTAAAAATACAAAAAGAAAAATGGCTATTTTCATGCATATAACATATATTTTCTAAATAGCACAACTGAAATACCTACATTCAACGGCCGTGTGCTACATCTTACCTAATTTTTGTGCGGTCGCTAATTCTAAGCGCAATTTTTGTGCTAGTGTAAAGTGCAAGTGGGCGTGGGTGGGAGTGTTTGTACTATCTGTGGGTGTATGCACGCAAACTGGGGTGTAAGTATGTAAATGTAGAGCTACAAAGAGCAAAAATATAGAAATGTTTGTATACATTTTTGTATAGAAATTGTAATTTCTCAAAATCAAAACTGACGGGTAGAAGCGAAGTGTGTGCAAAACTCCCTCCACAGCCCCATCCACAGCCTAACCTGGAAGGCTGATACAGTGACTGTTAATTCTAGCCATGATTTGTGTGTCAGTTGATGAAAATTATTAATAATACATACATTCTCTATCATTTAACTTAGGTTACATCCAAATTCTGACGAAAACCAAATTTTCCATGCGTATTAAAGGAGCTTGTCACTGTCACAGAAATATGCCTGACAGTTAACAAGGACACAGTTAATGCACAAAAGAATGTAAGTCCCTATTTCTATTCTTCTAATTCATAGAAGTCAGTTTACATCACCAACTTCTTATGGATGTGCTGTCTTTGTTTATATTGCTGGTGCTTGACAGGAAATGGACTATCTAATAGGATGATGTGCAATAAACAGAGAAAAACCTCAGAATTAAATTGCACTTGACCTAGCCCATTAGCGCTTTGTCAGCTCAATTTCTAGACTTAGCGAATGCTTGCACAACAATACCAAAATTTGTGGCTACACCCATTGACTTTGCACATATGACTTAAAGCATATCTAGTGCTCTTAAATTAGGCCCCAAAGTCTTCTCTGTGTCACCTGATATTTACTGAGTTCCTATGATCACCGAGAGAACCAGAATCTGGTTCTTTCAGTTATAACACACTCCCTTATGACTTTTTATTTAAACAATTAAAATATTTTGTGCTAACATTTAAAACTAAAGTGTATGTTTTTGCTGACATGAAATAGAGGAGTGGGATTGGAAAAAAGCTGATTAGAACTCAGGATAAGTGCAATAAAATAAAACATTAAATGCTTTAACTCTGTTATGAGGAATCAACTTTACCTTGATATGTTGACATGCTCATTGAGTGTAATTCTAATATATAACCTGCCTGTGTTTGTTTCGTATGTAAGGAAATTTATTGTCAGACGATTTTATAGAAAATGTTCAATAGCTCACAAAATATTAATTTGAGAATAACAGAGGTGAGGGACTCGAGTTACATGACACAAATTTAAGGACTTCTGACTTGCATGATTAAATGCAGAAGATTACTTTACTTTGCTTGAGAACCAATGACTCAAGACTCAACTTGGACTTTAAGTGAATAAATCTGCAATGACTAGAATTTGTTTGTGTTATGTGCTTTTATGAGTAGTTATAAAATACTATTTACTATTAACATGCTAGTTGATTGTTACACTCTCCTATGGTAGAGACATGGCAGTTGGTATCACCGTATAAAAGAATTTCTAAAAACAGTTCTACTCGTTTTATGGCAGAGGGGCATTTGCCATGCAATGATGTTAGCCAGTTTTATTACACGACGGCCTGGAATCCTCAAATCTGATTGTCAATGGCGCCATCTAGCGGTCTGTTTTTGCTCTGTAACAACCACAGCTCCACGTATCAGACTGCTCATCCTGGTCCTTGCGAGCAATTTCTCCAGCTTCTTTGATCACTGTGCGATCTTATCAGTTAAGGTAATAAAATATATTTAAATATAATGTCCATTTATTTGTTAATTTGTTAAGTAGTCTTGTAATAGCCTGGATTGTGAGGAGGAAGATGGCCATTTTCGCAAAATAAACACCAACAAAAAACTCTGATGCAAACCGGTGGTTGATTTCAGCTGTTCAGCGATTTATTTATTCTTAAATTACAAAATTTCAATGCAAATCAATATTTTATGTCCGTGTATTTATTTGGTTAGTAGCCATGTAATAAGCAGGATAATGTACAGTCAGCCGGTTGTTATCACAAAATAAACCCCTTCAGTATTGCTTCACATCAGTGTCGGGGTTTATTGTGCGATAACAATCGGCTGACTGTACATAATCCCTTACATAACAGTAGGCTTGTTTTAAAGGTGAAGTACACAAAAACCAAGCTTTTCATCTGAAGGGCCAGAGACAAAGTGGAAAAAGGTATGCTGCAATACTATAATGACTGTAATATATTATGACTGTTCCCCGCCTGTCGCTCGCTCAACGTTCTGTCGAATGAAACGACACTAGGGGTCTTTCTTGAAGGCATCGGTTACCTCTGAACTTGAGAAAAGGCCAATGAGAATTTGGCAGACAGAATTACATGTCCCTCCCCCAGACATATGGGTATAAAAGGAGGGAATCGTGCATATGTTCATTTAGATTTCTTCTTCGGAGCCAAGCGGTTGTGCGATCAGTGAGCTGAGATCACTTCTGTTCCACTCGCCTCTGCAGAGCGTTGCTATTGTATCTATGGCGCGTATCAGTGGCTTTCTCCTTCTCTGTCAGCGCCAGTGCAGATGTGCCCCTGGGCGCTTCGACAGTGCTTCTGAAAAAGACAATATTTTCTAAAAAGAGAGTTTATTTCTCTAAAAGAGCACCCGCGTTGAACATCCTTTTCAGGACGCGTTTTTTTAAAGATGCCTTTCCGCCTCTGTGTAGTTCCTGGATCCGGTCAATATCTCTCCACTCCTGATGGTCATAGATGCTGCGAGAACTTAACCATGGCAACGTTGCGGTAATGGCTTTCCTTCCTAAAAAGGAACCCACTCATAAGCGTTCTCTGTCAGTGACACTTGCCTAGTGACTGCATCATGGGTTGGGGTTGTTGGTTCTCTATAGTGTTGGGGGATGGTGTCTGGAAGTTAGTAATGCCATTCAGGCCTCTCCACACTGATGCAGGGTCTTTGGCTTAAAACCTATTTTTCAGCTTCTCAGAGAAGCTTCTTTTAGCCACTGTAATTTCCTTAGTCAGTGGGTTTTTGGCTTGATTATATGATTTTATCCCCACTTCTGTAAGCAGTCTCTTTGACATGATGAAGCTGTCTTGAGTTTTCCTATAAACCATGGTTTGTCTTTGATGAACAGTAAATACTGCAAGTCCTAGTAAGAATGCTCATATCCTCACAGAAACTGATATATGATGTCACAGTATCTGTGAGCACATCCAGATTGGTGTCTGCAGCTTCAAAAACACTCCAATCAGTGCAGTCAAAGCAGGCTTGTAGTTCCAGATCTGCTTCATTGGTCCATTTCTTTACAGTCCTTACTACAGTTTTAGCAGATTTAAGTTTCTGCCTTTAGGTTGGAAGAAAATGAACCAGACAGTGATCAGAGAGTTCCAAAGCTGCTTTAGGGACAGAGCGATATGCATCCTTTAATGTTGTTGTGGAGAGCGGGGCGGGCTGAGCAAATATTGTGCGGAGCGAGGCCGGGATGGACACCTGGAATGAATTATCCAACCCATTTGTTGGTGGTGATTGCGGTGTTGGTGGGGGGGATAAAGACGCAATGAGAGCTGCAGTCGAGAGAGTCTCAGAGAGAGAGAGATGCAATGAAGCTGTGTGTTTATTTGGAGCTGAAAAGCACCTCGTTAATGTGTGTTCATGCTGCTGAAAAGCAGTGGTGTTGAATGTCTTTGTTACACTGAAAAGTGCTGACAATAAAGTGTCTTATGTTGGATGTTTGACAGGTTACCGCATCTTTCAGAGTGTCCCCTTCCTTAGGGCCCTTACAAAGTCAATGCATCGGTACGCGTACGTGTCTGAAAGGCTACGCGTCTCTACACTTCGGCCGCCATTATGCGATGATGCGTAGCCAAATGTGTCGTCCTAGTTTTTGATACGCGACGCACCGATGCACGCAATACTCTGCGTTGTCGGTGGGGGCGACATTGCAAGTATTGTACATTAATTCAAGTATATTATGTTTACAGAAGAAGATTTGAATACAATGGCGGGCGAAGAGGAAAAATTTTGCGAGCTTATACGCATACATCCGCATTTATATCGTCGCAATTACACTCCAATAAAATAGCGTTGGAAAATGCCGACATCCTAAAATATTGGAAATGTCTCTCCTCGACCATGCTTCGCATGGGAAGTACCAGAGACACAAACTCACCATCCTGATCTCTTTTTTGGTTTAAAGGGCGAACATACCACCGTCTATCTCTGCGCTGCCTTTGATGCCGCCTATGTAAAATCAGCAATATGCACTCCTCTTCAGTTGCCATTTTGATCTGAATATGACGTGACCCGACTCTACTGATATCACCAGACTCTACTACCCCCTTTTTTTTTTATTCTACTGTGTATAGGCTGTTTTGATTTTCATATCTGCTTAAGAACTTTAAAGGCTAACATTTCTACAATTACACCCCGGATGATATCTGAGATGTGGTTTAACCGCACTATGAAATGGCAGAACTGTAAAAACTATTAAGATTGGTAAGCTTGCCTTTGGTGAGTAGTGGGCACAACACAGAAGGGAAAGAGAGAATTAACATGGTGAGACTTGGTTCCTGTCTTGTTGGTTGACGACCTTATGGGTGTAAAGGCAATCGCACTAAACTCCCTCTAGTGGCAGATTAAGAATATTTAAGGAAAAGGGAAGGGTAAAGGAAGGAAAAAAAGGGAAGAAAAAAAGGGGAAAGGAAAAAAAGGCCTGCGACAAGAGTGGGAGACATAAACGCAGGACGTCTGCGATAGTTGGAGGGGACACAGATCTACTGCGGGGCGGCAATAAAAACTTGCAGTCAAGGCCCAGACTCCTTTATGGAGGTTCTGGATAATCCTTCACTTCCTGGCAAATACATTTTTTGCACGGTCAACTCAAGTGCATTATATTGTTTTGTTAATGTTAACAAAAAAGCAAGGAAGACTCATATGTTTATGGGTGAAAAATTTGGAAGTCTGGATGCAGAATGTTATCATGTATATAGTTATAGTGTTCGTGTTAATGTTTTATTTTACAACATGGGATATGTATAACAATGAACCTCAAGGCCACATAGAACCACAAGGTGTAATAAACGGTTTGCATAATGGATAGCATAAGAGTAATTAGCTATAACGTCATGGGCTTACATAGCCCCATAAAGAAGAAAACAATTCTCAATGAGCTTAAACATCTTAAATGTACAATAGCCTTTATACAAGAAAGCCACCTATCAGATTCTGAGCATACGAAATTTAAGAGATCAAGGGCCAGCCAAGTATATTTTTAATCTCATGGTTCAGGAAGAAGGTGTGGGGTGGCAATATTGTTGCACAGTTTGCTGCAGTTCTGTTTACATTCCGAAATTACGGATAAAGAGGGGAGATTTATTTTGGTGAATGGGTCCATTTGTGGTGTGACTGTCTCTATGCTGAATATCTATGCTCCAAATGAAAGCAATCCTACATTTCTTAAGAAAATAAGTGAAATGATTATAGAAAAAGCTAAAGGAATCATTTTGATTGGAGGCGATTTTAATTGCATTTTGTCAAATAGGATGGACAAAAACCCATCATCATTTGCCATGCCTTCAGGGGCCAGTAGGATTATAAAGCAAATGATGGAGGACCTGGGTCTCATCGATGCATGGAGACATATACACCCAAGAGACCGGGATTACACATTCCATTCAAACCCACATTCCTTATATTCCAGGTTTGATTATTTCTTTGTCGCTAAAAATGACTCTTACAGTGTCCTGGATTGTAAAATACATAACATAACCTTAAGTGACCATGCCCCAGTTAGTTTGATTTGGGATTTGGGTAGATGTTATAATCCAAGCCTATGGCGTCTAAATGTCTCACTTCTTCATGATAATACATTTAAAGATCATATAAAGGCAGAATTGGCTCAATACCTTCACTTTAACGACACGAGGGGGACATCACCAGTGATCTTGTGGGAGACGGCCAAGGTAGTTTTGAGGGGAAAGATAATCTCATTCGCATCAGCTAAGTCGAGACTTAGAGAAGCCAAACGTAAAGAGCTTGAAGAACAAATTAAACAGTTAGAACAGAGACATAAAAGTCAACTATCTACAAAAGATCTAACTCAGCTTAATGAAGCCAGGAGGGCCTTGGGAGATTTGCTCACAGATATTACTGAGAGAAATGTAAGATTCTTAAAACAGCGCTATTATGAGCATGGGAGTAGAGCTAGTAAATTATTAGCATTCCAACTTAAAAAACAGATGAGCCAAAAAGTTGTACAGAAAATTTTAAATCTCGACCCAGATAAGCCCTTTCTGTATAAACCGGATGAGATATCGGGAGCTTTTGCCACTTTCTATAAGAAACTGTACTCAAATATGGTCACATGCACAGAGTTTGAAAAAATGTATGTCTACTTAGAGGACATAAACCTGCCAAAGCTGTCAGAGGAAGACTCACAAGCTATGGATCGACCCATTACAAGAGAAGAAATTGTGGAGACAATCAAGGGGTTAAATACGGCAAAAGTCCTGGCTCAGATGGATACTGTAATTAATTTTATAAAGCCTTTGTAGACGACATAAGCCCTATTTTAGAGAAAGCATACGTTTATGCATTTGAAATGGGGGAATTCCCACCAAATTGGAAAGAGACAATAATCTCGGTTATTCATAAGGAGGGAAAGGACCCTACAGAGTGCAGTTCATATAGACCCATAGCGCTTCAAAATTCTGATTGTAAAATATTGACCTCCATACTGACAAAGAGACTTAAAACGGTTATTTCGACTCTAGTGCACCCAGACCAGACAGGCTTTATCACTGGTCGCCAGTTGTCTGATAATATTCGTCGGCTACTGAATGTTTTGTCAAATTTGTCATTCGACCGTGTCTCCTGGCTGTTCCTGTTTAGAGTTTTGAGGAAATACGGTCTAGGTCCTGGCTTTGTTAAATGGGTCCAAGTGTTATGCTTGTCTCCAAAAGCATCAGTAAGGGTAAATGGGTGTTTCTCACAAAAAATTCAGTTGGGGAGGGGTTGCAGACAAGGGGACCATGTCCTCTTTGCCCTCAGTATAGAACTCCTTGCACAGTTAGTTTATATCAAACTATATTAAATTAATAGATAAAATTAAGCAAGATTTGAACCGCTGGACTACACTTCCCCTTACTTTAATAGGCAGGGTGGAAGCTGTTAGAATTAATGTTCTCCCAAGGCTCCTCTTTCTTTTCCAAACTCTACCAATCTCTCCTCCTAAATCTACTTTTGGTCTTATGGACCGTCTCATCTCAAGATTTATATGGCAGGGTAGGAGACCCAGAGTCAGATATAAAGTCTTACATTTGGCAAAAACTAAAGGGGGTCTAGGTGTACCCAACTTGAAGCATTACTGGTTAGCGTCACAATTACGTGCAATGATAGTATGGCTATCAGATGACACAAATACGAGATGGCTCAGTATGGAAAAAAGTTACAGTCCTGATATGCCTTTGTCAGTGATCCCCTTTAATAGGATTAAATCCACAAGAGATCTTGTGGGAGAATGGTCGAACACAACATGTGTAGCTTGGAAGGAAATACAACAAATGTTTAAGTGGACAGGTGATCTTTCCGTTTTGAGTTCAATTACGTACATTAGAGATTTTCATCCCTTGATACTTGATACAGGATTCAAAAATTTGAAACTTTTGAACCTTCAGTATGTACACCAATTATTTAGTAATAACAACTTCAAATCAATGGAACAACTGAGAACAGATTTTAAATGACCAAGAACAGATTTTTTTCAGGTACCTACAATTAAGGAGCTTCATACTCAAGCACCCAAACCAGAACAGATTAATTGAGCCCTCCCTCTTAGAACAGTATTTATAAAAAAATCAGGGTGGAGAACATATAACCTAATGTTTATAAAATGATTGCTTCAATGACAAAAGATAATTAATTTTATGTGAAAGACAAGTGGATTAGGGAGCTACGGCTAAAAATAAGTGAAGAAGTTTGGTTGGAGATATGTACTCAGGCTCACAAATTCACGAACGCCAATTTGTGGAAGGAATTTCAATGGAAGATAAATAACAGATTTTTCAAGTTGTGGCTAAAATGAATCCGAATCAATCAAGTCAATGTTGGAGGGGGTGTGGAGAGACAATGGCTACTCACTCACATATTTTTTGGCAATGCCCACTGTTAGATAACTTTTGGAAATCCATTTTTACATATATTAATAAAGTATTGAATGTTGAACTGATAAGAGACCCTGTGATAGCAATTCTAGGGATGAAACCATTTGTGATACACAGTAGGAAAAATATGTATTTATTACAGATATTACTGGTAGCAGCAAATAAAACAGTTACAATAAAATGGCTTAAAAAGGAGTCGCCAAACCAAGCTGAATGGTTAACAATTTTAAGAAATATTTACACTATGGAAAAAATTACATATTTGTTGAGATTACAGAGGGAACTTTTTATTGAAAGATGGGCACCACTAATGATGGTGATGGAGGACCGTTAGAACTAACTCTGATATATATGCCAGGGGAATTTGTATACAACCTGTTACGATCCCTTGTTGTCTGTCCTGTGTTTTCTGTTTCACTTATCACGTTCCATGTCACGATCCCTTGTTGTCTGTCCCGTGCTTTCTGTTTCACTCATCACCGCCGTCTCTGTGTCATTGTCCGCACCTGTTTGTTATTTTGTTATCACCATGTCTGTCTATTTAAACCCGCTTGTTTTCCCTTTCCTTTGTCGTTCGTTGACATTACTTGTTCACAGTTCATGTTCGCTGTCTGCGTGTTCGTCCGAGGATTTCCCTGCTGTTCTTGTTCCCCTCTGTTAACCCGTTCGAGGATCTCCCAACCCTTCGTGGATGTTCGCTACCTGCACCCCGTCTGTGTTTAATCTAGTATTTTAGTTTCCTTTTCCCATCGTGGACCTTTTATTTGCTCCTGTGTTTGTATTATTATTATCATTTTCTTGTGAATAAAGACCCGCATTTGGATCCTAACCTCCTGTCTGCCTTCTCACATCATAACACAACCCATGTTTAGTTTTAAGTTGATGTTTGTGCTGTTCATATTGTTTATTTTAAAGGCTGTTAATTATTTTGTATTTCTTCTTTTCCTTGTACTTTTGGGAATATTCTTCTGTGAACTTGACCATATACGTAAGAGCGTGTGAATGTTATGACCCCCTGTACAGGATATTGTTCCTGAGTGGAAGTAATTGCTGTAAAAGGAGATCTGAAAAATATTCAAAATAAAAAATAAGTAACAAAAAAAAAATAAACAACACATCTGCGTCTCCAACTAAAATGTCAAGAAAACATCTGAATAGTCAAAAACCGGGAAAAGATTGTCTGGTATGTGCTGCTGAACGTTCAGCAGTTTGTCCCTGGTAAAACTGATTGGAAATAAATTACTTAACACAGCACAAACAAACAAAAACAACAAAAGAATTGGAGAGGTCCACACAGAAGCAACCATCTGCTGCGCCATCTTCTGTGTCAAATTAAGTCATAAATAATAATTAACAATAATAAATCATGATTATTATAATTCATATTAATGTGAAAAATTATATATACATCATGGTAGCATTTGTTGTAATGCCTTTAATATTGGTTCAAAATTCCTAAAAATAGGCTTCCTTTTCTTTATGGAAAATATATTTTATTATTATTATTATTATCTTTTTTTTGGTCAAATGTGACCTGTGCATGCTTTTGTGAGAATCAACAAAATATGGAATACTTTGAATGCCTAATGTATCTTCCAATACTTTTCATCTGGAAAGCATCACAATCTAATTCATATCTGCTAAACATATTAAAATTATTACATTTAACAACATTTTAAATCCTAAACATCTCAAAGACATCTGCTGAATGTGGACATCCGAGACATACTTACTGACATTCGTCTTATAGACGTATTGCAGATTAGCATACAATATGTAAAAATAAGTAAACACACATCAAATAGACTCTCTGGGTGATGTGAGTGTGCTTTCAGGATATACTGTAGATAGTCCTTTGTGTCTTATTGCATTTCAACCAGGAGTTTGGCAGGACATTCAGTTCTCATTGTTAAGACCTGTAATTTATCTAATCTTGAGCTGAAATTGGATGGGGGCTGAAGTGTTCTTCTCAGACAAGCAGGAACAGCTAGACGGAGAGTTTGTTTATGAAAGGCTAATGCAAGGTGGAGGAATTAGAGGCGCCTACTTGAATCAATATGTTCACCATTTATATAACAAAGTGACCTTTGGGTCCTGCCTGTGGAGGTTTCTCCTGATCCTTTCACACCTAAATGCTTAACAATGTCAGAACAGACAAATAGAATTACATTGTCTTTCTCTCCTTTATGATTCCAGGATGACTGTATCCTTTGCTAGTGTCGGGTTCGAGTCCACCTTAGTCAAGTCTGAGTCAAGTCTGAGTCTTTAAACAGTTGAGTCCAAGTCGAGTCCAAGTCCAAACATGGCCGAGTTGGACTCAAAACAGAGTCTATAACAGGCCAAGACCAAGTCAAGTCCGAATTAATCTGTTCATGAATCTTAATTCAAATTGTATCTGAAAACTCAACATCAATATTTTAAGCTTATTTTAACTTTTGTCAACATAAATGTAAAAAAACACCTCTATATTTTATGATTCGTTTCCTGTTGAACAAACTTCAAAGTGGTTTCAGAATAATAGCATATGCTTTAGATATATGAAGACAAAACTGTCGTTCAACACACTTCTTATTGCGTTCTCTTGACATTTCAGTTATTTGTTGTTTTTTCCCTCCACTAAAGAAAGTGAAAGCTGCATTAGTCATTAAAAGAGTTATTATTGTTTCAAATTTTCATTTAGTTTTTTTATTTGTACTTCATTTTCAATTTGTCAATTCAATTTAGTTTAGTTTGATCTAAAATGATCCCTATCTAAAGAAATAATATATACTGAGATTTATTTTTTGTCTCTATCTGCCGACTGGTTTGTGAAAATGAGTCAACACTGTAGTAATTAGCATTCGCCGAAAAGTTACATCTCACAACATGAATGCAAATGCTACATCTGAAAACACTGGAAAAGCTCACTGATAATATTAGATGCAAGCACCTTCTTAACTGCACAAACGCGTGCGATTTTACCATTTGTCAGGTCCCGTGCCATGCAAAACTGCCTTGTAGTTTCTAGTACATTGGCTACATACACGTTCATTGCGCCAGCCACCTGGTAAATTCTAGAGACTGTTGTGTCTGAAAATCCCAGCAGTTACAGAAACACTCAAGCCAGCCCATCAGGCACCTACAATCATCCATGTGATAATCTAATCAGCCAATCATGTGGCAGCAGTGCAGTATATTAAATCATACAGATAAAGGTCAGGAGCTTCAGTTAATGTTCACATCAACCACCAGTATGGGGAAAAAAATTGATCTCAGTGATTTGGACCATGGCATGATTTTTGATGCCAGATGGGCTGGTTTGAGTATTTCTTTAACTGCTGATCTCCTGGGACTTTCACACACAACTGTCTCTAGAATTTACTCTGAATGGTACCAAAATCAAAAAAACATCAAGTGAGACAAATGCCATTGGTCAAAAAGTGGCCTATGACCGATGACATCATCTTGTCAACAAAACTAGCGGACAGATTTAATTTCTGCCACTCTGTGTTCAGCTTCTCAGCCAGCGGTTTGAAAAGAGACATACAAAGGAGTTTCCCTCCTTCTGGACAAAGAGACCACGTTTTTCTAACCTCACCATTTCACTACCAAAGATTACCTTAGCTTTGATCCAGTCTAGTAGTATACGTATTACAACCGGTTCATTCATTTTCCCTGCAAGACAACAGTGAATTTATTTAGAAAACTGAAAGTCAACCAGCTTCCCTTCTCCCTCGTTTTCTATCAACGTTGACCATCGCCTGCATTTCTCTCCGTCACCGGACCCGAGAACAAAGCAGAGACGCCTCTTTTAGCTGGCGAGTCTTTTCGTAAGACAAAGGACCGATTCCAGATCGTTTTCTGCTGACTGCTCAATGCAACAGGAATTCAAACGGACAACCCTGCTGAAATCACACAGGATTTCCCAAGTAATGCTTGATATCTGGTCAGACTTAGTTTAGAAGGGTCATGGTTACTGTTGTAACCTCCATTCCTCGAGGGAGGGAACGAGACGTTGTGTCGAATTAAGTGACACAAGGGGTCTTCCTTGGACGCCAAACATACCTCTGTACTTGAGAAAAGGCCAGTGTCAAGTTGGCAGACAGAATTTGCATGCCCCTCCCCTGACATACGGTATAAAGGGAAGCGGGGCAGCGAGTGTCAGTCAGGATTTTACACTGAGGAACCGAAAATAAGGTATGGCCGTTTCCATTGGTAGGTCTAGTGCTGTGGCAGGAGTGACACAACATCTCATTTCAGAACTCGAGACAGGTGCAAGCAGGCTACTGCGTGCTAGAGGCAACTGTGTCAGCTGCACGTAGCCCTCCCCAATGCCCCCAAGAGATATCACATACAGACATTAGGTTCCCTGCATCCCTGAGGGGGGGAATAGGTGCTACATGACTATCATGGGAGCAAGCCCAGCAGCCACGGCATTTTCTCTCACTATGTCGCTCACATAGGACGTGAGCGGCCGGGGCTATCTTAATGCTATTCTTTCAGGGGGAAAAGACACTGCAGAGGCCACATTCTGCCCAATCTAGGGGGAGGTAACATGTGGCAAATACACCACGAGGGTTGTGAAGGCGTATGTGGGAATGGCGCGGTGATAGGTCGAGCCTAATGAGGGGGGACTCTACAAGCACGGCGACCGGGGCAGCGGGGCTGCCAAAGGGAAACGCGGGTCCGCCGACAGGGGGACCATACCGCGGGAAATACATCATGGGGAGTTTGCCTGAGAAGGGAACTAAGCCCGTGGAGCCCGTCCCCAGTACAGAGCACCTGTGACTCATAGTGGGTCTGGATGCGAATTGCTCCGCTGAATTCGCAGGCCAGAAGGCTAGGGAGGAGAACATCCAGAGAGCGACACTTAGTGGCTAACCTGGGATAGAAGGCGCACTGGATCAACTTGGAGAAGGGTGCAGTGTGCAAGCGGAACACCAGGTCGGTTGCGGTACCGAGTTCTACCGGCTTGGACTTGACAAAACATGGGATGAGACCAACTGAACCCTGAGATTGTAGAATATGGCGAAGGTATTGAGTGTTGCCCAGCCCGCTGCTCTGCAGATGTCTGCTAGGGAGGTGCTGTTGGCCATTGCCCATGAGGATGCCACATTTGTCATCGAGTGTGCTCGAACCCACAAGGGGGCGGGCACGGCCTGGGTCTGGTAGGCCAGAGAGATGGCGTCAACGGCCCAGTGATTTAACCTCTGTTTGGAAATGGCGTTCCCTTTCCGCTGTCCGCCGAAGCAGACAAAGAGCTGCTCAGAACATCTAGAGCCCTGCGTGTGGTCCAAAGAGATACACAAAGCACGTACCGGACACAACAACGAGAAGGCTGGGTCTGCCTCCTCCCGGGACAGCTTGCTTACAGGTTCACGACCGGCTCCCTGAAGGGGGTCGTAGGAAGCTTGCGCACAAATTCCGGTCACGGCCTCAGGATAATGTTAGAATGTGCCGGACCGAACTCGAGGTAGGTGTTGCTGACAGAGAACGCTTGCAGGTCCCCAACCCTCTTGATGGAGGCTAACATGATCAGGAGGGCCATCTTCAGTGAGAGGGCCTTGAGCTCAACTGAATCAAGCGGCACAAAGGGGGGTCTCTGAGAGATCCCAGGAGGGGAACAGGCTAGGCTGGGGAGGGTTCAGTCTCCAGGCGCCTTTCAGGAAACTGATGATCAAGTCATGCTTACCTAGGGACTTGCCATTTACTGCGTCGTGTTGGGCTGCAATAGCAGATTCCTACACCTTCAAGGTGGAGGGGGACAGCCTCCCCTCCAGCCTCTCCAACAGGAATGAAAGCACTGACCGTACTGCGCACCTCTGCGGGTCTTTGACTCGGGAAGAACACCAATTCCCCAACAAGCGCCACTTTATGGCGTAAAGTTGCCTGGTGGAGGGAGCTCTGGCTTCCTCTCAGAGGAATTTTCCAGGGAGGTGCTATCGTGAGGAGCATAAGATCCGAGAACCAGGTCCAGGTGGGCCAGTAAGGGGCCACCAGGATGACCTGTTCCTCATCCTCCCTGATGTTGCACAGCACCAGTGCAAGAAGGCTCACTGGGGGAAATGTGTATTTGCGCAGCCCCCGGGGCCAGCTGTGTGCCAGCACGTCTGTCCCGAGAGGATCTCCTGTCAGGGAGTACCAGAGCGGGCAGTGGGAGTTGTCCTGGAAGGCAAAGAGATCTATCTGTGCTATGCCGAATCGGTCCCAGATCAGCTGGACCACCTGGGAGTGGAGTCTCCGCTGGGCGAAACCTGCCGTGGCAGCGCGTCCGCTGTCGCGTTGCGGTTGCCAGGGATGTGAGTGGCACGCAGAGACCCGAGTCACGGCTGACTCCAAAGTAGGAGATGGCGGGCGAGTTGTGACATATGACGAGAGTGCACACCGCCTTGGCGATTTATGTGCGCTACCATCGCGCTGCTGTCTGAGCGGATCAAGACATGCTTGCCCCGGATTAGTGGGCAGAGAAACTTCCGTAGGGCAAGAGATACATCCAGCAACTCTAGGCAGTTGATGTGCCAACGCAGCCGGGGTCCTGTCCAGGGGCCAATCTAACTCCATGCTGAGAGAAGAGATGTTCTGAACTGGGACGAGCTTGCTCTTTTCCCAGTTGACCTGAAGCCCTAGATGGCTGAGGTCCCTGAGCACCTGGTCCCTGTGAGCGCATAGTAACTCTCGAGAGTGAGCCAGGATGAGCCAGTCATCGAGGTGGTTGAGTATGCGGATGCCCACTTCCCTTAGCGGGGCAAGAGCTGCCTCTGTGACCTTCATAAAGATGCGAGGGGGCAGGGACAGGCCGAAGGGGAGGACCTTGTACTGATACGCCTGGCCGTTGAACACGAACCGTAGGGAGGGTCGGTGTCGAGGCAAGATGGAGGTGTGGAAGTACGCGTCTTTCAGTTCTACCGCTGCAAACCAATCTAGCGTTTCTGCATGAGACTTTTGAACGGGAGTCTGTGCAAAGCCCGGTTGAGAACTCACAGGTCCAAGATTGGTCGCAACCCACCACTTATTTGGGTACGATGCAGTAAGGGCAGTAGAGACCCTTCTTCATCTTGGCTGGAGGGACGGGCTCTAGCACGTCCTTGAGAAGCAGAGTCGTGATCTTTGTTTTCATAAAGCACTGGCTTTTTCACCACATACGGAGGTGGAGCGAATAACGGCGAAATGAGGCGGGAGCCGGGCGAACTGAATTGCGTTGCCGAGTCGGATGGTCCTGGCCAACCAGCACGATGGGTTGGGCAGCGAAAGCCATGTGTCCAAGCTCCGTGCGAGGGGCACTAATGGTACGATCACTTTTGACGTACCGGGCAGGGCTTCGTGCCTGGGACGCCCATCTCAGGAGCGCTTCGGAGCTTTCCTGGTCCTGGAAGGGGTCCTGGAGACGGTGGGATTACGGCACCTGCGAGATGCTTGACGGTGGGGCTGAGAGCTGGGCCCGGGTAGAGATGGAGCTACCTTTTGTTTAGCTGCAGGGGGACGCCCTCGGTGAGCAGGCGGGGCACGCTGGTTTGGCGGCGCCACGGCAAGATGTGCAGTCTGCTTCTTCACTGGTGAAAACTGCTGGCCGAAGTCATCGACGGTGTCGCCGAAGAGGCCAAGCTGGGAGGCGGGGGTGTCGAGAAAGTGTGCCTTGTCAACGTCGCGCATCTCGACCATGTTCAGCCAGAGGTGACACTCCTGGACCACAAGGGTGGATTCGTTTGGCAATAATTTGATTAGTTTCTCCATTTTTTATTATTTTGATTATTAATCAGAATCCTCAACCTTCAGGGTAGATTTTTATGAGACTCGATCAGTCACTTACTATCATTTTTCTCTTGTCAAAGAGTGGTGCCCCGAGGATAGAATTTAATTTAATTAGTAATTAATCATTGATAATTATAAATCATTTCTGATAGTAAAATTGATCTAAACAACCAGTAGCACCCTACATTAGGAAGGTGGTTTTAATGTTGTGGCTGATCGGTGTATTAATTTTTAATAACAGTTCATGTTAGTAAGTGTTAGCTTTAATGTTGCCTTTCTCATTCAAAAGCAAATACACTATTGTCAACAACATCTGGATTTTTAACACTTCAGTGACTTCACTTGTCCTACTATGTATCTGTCAGACATTTTGGTATAACACAGCTATCATTCAGTGAAACAAAAGTAAACATCTGGCAATTTCTGTCACATCATCCAATTAAACACCTGCATCTGTGCTTGTGATTCAAATAATGGGGCTTACATAAAATAAAGCGCAGATCAAAATATAACAGTTGTTTCCCTTTTGCATACTTCAGCACTATTCTAGGCCATTTTGTAATAGAAGTAGTGAGAGTAGTATGTTCACACTGAAAATGGAATGAAAATAAGTGCACTACAAGTACACGGATGATGTTGTTTGTCAACCTAAAAATGTAAGTGTGGAATGTTAGACACTTCATGCACTCAGCGGTTGTGGCTTGTCCGACATAGAGGAAGGTGCAGAGTTACCTGGCCTCAATGCAGGCCTGACAAAACTAGTGATGTCCTGACACTGATACTGGTATCGGAAATGGTTCAGATACCGTGCTCATGTACTTTTACTTGTGGTCGTTAAAATGCTAAGATACCAAAAGCAGATAACATCTGACGTATGGATGTCATTCCGTAAACATTCAGCGCTCAAATTAAAATCATGTTGTGTCCTAGTGAGATTAAATTGCATCTTTTGCTGTTAAATAATGAGATAAATATATAGTTTGCATGTGCAGCACTTTTGTTGTAAAGACACAAAGTGCTCATACCTTTTAGAGATCCTTGACTTAAGCACAGGAAACACCATCAGGATCATCGAACACTCTGTTTGTAGCAGATGACAGAACAGAGCGCTAATTCACTTTGTAGCATGAGGCACATACAGACTACATATTTATTAAATTAAATATCAGCCTTTTGCGATTTAATAACAACTTTCAATCACTTAGCGACCGGCGTTTCCGGATTGAGAAGCTACCATTAAAACGTCAGAGCTCCTTGGCCAGAACAACACAGAAACATTCAAAATAAAAGCTCAATTTAAAGGGGAAAAATATGACAGATCAATTTCTGTCACTACTGTATAGTTATGTAATATTCACTGTAATACTACTACTACTAATTTAAAGAAATAAATTATGTAACAACATTTCCGCATGAAAATAGCACATTATGACAACTGAATACTGTATCTCCCAGTCAAGATCACATACACGTGACTGACGTAAAGTGCTCTTCCACAAATTGCTTGAAATTTTTAATTTGAGCCACAGATTATAGCAAACAACCCTTACAAAATTCGAGAGTTCATAGCAAATTTGCCACAAACTTGCCAAATTTGCTGTTCTACGATTTGGTGTTAGAGGTCTTTATGGGTCCAAAAATTCATGCCTGAACCCAAAGAAACACAGAAATGTTCTACCCGGACTCGAACCGGACCCGTCTATCATTTGAAAGCATGCAGAATTGAGAAATACAGGACTCGGGCCCAAACCGGATCCATCAATTATTTGAAAGCTGGGACCCGGATCCAGCCGGGAGACACAGACCCGATAGGCACCAAATTCACAGCTGATTGCTATTAACAAGTTTATTTACAAGTTGTGAAAACACAACTTTGTGTCTTACCTAATGTAACGTTAGTAGCCTTCTTCCCTGTGCCTGGCTGTGACACATGTAATCCATCCTCCTTGCAAGAAAGTGGTAAAATACATTCAGGTTTTCTGTGATTCCTCTCTTGCTAATTAAAACAGCATAGCTAATCCACTCATTATTTCAGCTTCACAGTGATGGATGACAAACACGACTTGTTTAGAGTCAGCTTTGCAGTTGTTTTGTATCTTGTATAATATAACTTTGACTATTTGCCCTTTTGAAATAAATAATGATTGCTTGTTCATTGCCACGGCTGCTAATATTAGCATTGCTAATTTGCTATCGTGTGCCTTAACTCTGCTCTGCCTCTGACATCACTCAGCTCGTTGTGGCTCACCTTATTTCCTGGCTTGCACTTTCTCATCCTAATTTTACAATGTTGCAAATTACAGCACACACACAGCACCATCATTATCAGCGCTGAAAATATTGATTTGATTCAAAACTTGCTTGTTCTGAAAAACACTTCATGTTCATGTGTTCTGTACATACATATAATGACTCTGTGTAACACCATGCTGAATTGGTTCCCTGGTTTGGTGTAACCCCAACACTGCACATTTTGGATGTCTCCCTTATCTAACACACCTGATTCAACTCATCAGCTTGTTATTGGTGGCTCTTTGAGCAGAATTGGTTGTCAAATATGGGAGACATCCAAAATGTGCAGTGAGAGCATTTAATTGCACTTTTAAAGTTACATTTCATCATACCAGTCTGGTTTTTGCTAAACTGATTGAACAGACCTATATACAGTGGGCATCCATTCAGAATAGGCATTATAGCACTGATCACTGCGTGAATGAGTCATTAGCAGCTCTAACCCGCTAAGAGGCTCTATAACCAAAGAATTTCAACAGGCCGGAGCTGAACGCCTCAAAGCTCTTACTCCCAACATAATGACCTTTATGTTAGAGGTGTAAGGGCAAGTTACGATTGTTTTGCAAACTGCAATAACCCTCCTCCTTCCCAGATTTCGTCACAAGTGTAAAGGGATTAATGGAAATGAGGAGGCGAGAACCGGCTTGACAATATAAATACTAGTTTAATAAGCAACTTAAACAAAAAGACAAACACACAAAGGTTTATCCCTCTTTATCCCTTCTGAAGCTTGATTAGCCTGATTAGGGGCCGGGTGGGCAGAATCACGACCCGGCCCTGCTCTCCGCCCTGCCACATTAAGTAATTAAATAATATTTGTATTTAGAAACCCATTGAGCAAGCCGAAGGCAACTGTGGCAAGGAACACAAAACTCCATAAGATGTTGGCAAATGGAGAAAAATACAGAGAAACCAGACTCACTGTGGGGGCCAGTTCCCCTCTCGCTAACATCATGAATATAATGTAAATATTACTTATGTATAGTGCAAGTCATGGTTTAAAATGATTAAACTAAGTAAGTGTTAAGGGTCAGTGTTTAAACAAAGATTTTGTTTGAACTGTAAGATTAATGACCAATGTTTTTGAAGTTCATCCTGGATTAACTGCAGAAGTTCACATAGATGTATTGTCCTTTTTAGTTGGCTGATGAAGGGATTGTTGGCAATAAAATGATAGTCTATGTATTCCATTTCAAGAGTGCAGTCCATCATTAGACCGAGGTGATGCAGGCAGAGATCAGTGAGGTGCATCACAGTTCAACCGGCTGGTAATTTCGGTAAGGTCTATCCTATGTTCAAAGTTCAGGCAATGGCATATTAAGTATTCCATGTCTTATGGTTGGAGTTGGCATCAGTTCATCCTCTGAAGTCATCATAATAGACCGGCTGCATGTAGTCATCATCACTCAGAGACACGTAGCAGTGGAATCCAACACAAAGCAGGAATGGGGCTGGATCTGGGCGGTTCTAGTGACCTCAGGATATAAATCTCAAGGCTGAGTCAGGGAAACAAATAGAATAATATTAGCATAGATTCCATTCAATTTATTGCAGAGTTATAGATCATGATCAATGTTTCTGGTTTCTGGTTCCGGCAGACCCAACTAAAGCAGCCTAACTTAGTGCTTGAGTGATTGAGTTGATGGATAAATTAATTGTATGCCTGGCTGAATAAATGAGTCTTAAGTCTAGACTTAAACTGAGGGAGTGTGTCTGCATCTCGAACACTGTTAGAGAGATAGTTTTATAGTTTATGAGCCAAATATGAAAAGGATCAACCACCTTTTGTGGATTTTGATATTCTATGAACTATTAACAGGCCAGAATTTTGTGATCATAATAAACGTGATGGAATATAGCATGGTAGAAGGTCACTTAAGTACTGCGGAGCTAGACCATTCAAAGCTTTGTATGTAGTTAACAGAATTTTACAATTAAAATGAAATTTAACAATGTAATGACGATTAAATGGGGCTAATATGGTCATATTTCTTGGTTCTGGGCAGCACTCTGGCTGCTGCAATTTGAACCAATTGAAGTTTATATATTGAATTTGCTGGACATCCTCCCAGTAATGCGTTACAATAATCCAGTATTGAGGTCATGAACGCATGAATTAGTTTTTCGGCATCAGCAACAGAGAGCATGTGTTGTAATTTAGCAATATTTCTGAAGTGGAAGAATGATGTTCTTCAAACATTGGTAATTTGATATTCAAAGGACAGATTGGATCAAATATAACACCTAATTTCATTGCTGTTGAAGACGATGTAACAGTACATTCATCTAGAGTTCAATTATATTTTAGTGGCTTGTTTTTAAAAAGTTTTTGGTCCAATAATTAGTACCTCTGTTTTGTCAGAATTGAGCACCTATGATGTATGATACAAAACTTTACTGCAGCATTCAGCGTTCATGAGGACATCCATGCATTGGAGAGTTATTTGTTTACATTATTTCATTCACATTTACTTAGAGAGAATTATAATTTGTGAGTATTTTTATACACATGCACAGACATTGTGCGTGAGCATCATTAGACTGCATATTCAAACAACTGTGATTACAAAAACTGTAAAGACTCTAAACCTTTCTTTTAATGTTCCGATAGGCTAGTCCATATTTTCTATTTTTAAACAGGATTATCAAATGTGAATTAATTTATTTATATGTATACCATTGTGTCATATTATGTTATATTTTCCTGGCAATAAAATGAAAGAAAAAGTCAACAGAATCAATATTTAAAAGAGCAGAATACATATCAGATAATATATTTGAAAAGGAATAACAATTTTCCATTACATAAATTAAGCTGGAAGTATTGTGACCACATTATTTGTATAATATTTATCTTAATACATGTGTTTGAGTTTTACGCTTCACATGTAATAACCAGAAATGTTATACAGTTCAAACCTGTAAGTTACAAGCTTTGTTATTTATTATCTGTCCTAGTATTTTATTTGTAGTTAATATGTGCTATTAACCATTGCCCCAAAGCTTAATAATACTGGTAATTTGCTTTAATCTATAACTATAGTTATAGCTCTAGTCTATTGGCAACATAAAAATACACAACAAAGTGTGTTGAGAGTGTCGCTCCAATGGCGTGGAGCGTAACATTGGTGTGCCGGTGTTTGTATGACCAGGGTTTTGGTGTATTATTTTTCCCATTCTGTTTCTTGACTCCACTCTTAATATTTTCTTTATTACTATTTATAATAAATAAAAAATAAAGATAATTTTACAATAGTAACTATTGTAGTAACCATGATTTTTTATGTAACATAGATTTGATTATATTTACAATGGTGTTACTACAGTAATGTGCTGTTAATAGAGTAACCATGTTTCATTTTTTGGTTCCAATTATTTTAATACAAAATACCATGGTGTTACTATGGTTATTTTATCTGTAGAGGATGTCAGGACAGATCTGTGCTCATATTGATTAAGTGCATTATTTAGGACTTTAGAACCCTTTTAACATATTTTATCAAGAGATTTTTCTAGAAACGTTCTTAACAGAAATATGCTTTAAACACCCAGAGCTTCAGCAATTCACACCTTAACTGGACAGGGGGAGGAGGTGTTTTAGTCGTTTGTTTGAGCTGAAAAAGGTGCAGTGGGGACTCACATGTTGCCAAGCTAGAACATGTGATTACATTAGCAACATACATTGAAAAAATATATTTACACTATTAACAAACAAACTCAGTAGGGCTTTATTAATTCTGGCAGTTTGTTGTTCATTCAATTACTGATTGATTTTAGATGTCGCATAATATTTGGGAGATTTCATACAATGTCATAATCTGACAATACCATCATATTGTGAACATGGTGCACAAGTTAACATTGACACATTGTTTGAGAATATGCACCATTTCACACCGAATAAAGAAACCTCATTTGAACATACAGATGCTCACTATTGTTGTTGCCGCCTAATATCTCAAACTTATAAAACTGTGTGAAATTGTGCTGAACCAGATCGAATCTCCTACCTCTGTAAGGGTTTTTTGTTTTTTTTGCATTATTCTGCCGTTCAAGCTAATTATACCACTTATTTGTAATAATATTATAAATAATATAACAAAAATAATGTTCCACATTATTGTGAACTACAATGAGCACTTGACACCTTGTACTTCTGGACACTCCAGGTAGGTTGCAGTTCTGGAATATGGTAGCATTGGAGGTCAATGGGTTCCTGGTAGCTTCACGTTTAATTCTTCTCAAGTCTTCTGCAGTTAAGTTGCGCCTTTTATTCTCCATGCATTTTTTTGGAGCCCCAGTTGACTTTTCGCAAAAAACATTTCATTGTCTAGTAGTAGTCAATAGTTTATCTATTTCAAGAGAGCTGCATCCATCTGAACAGTATTTTACAATATTGTACTTTTCAGAGCCAGTTGAATCTCTTATTTGTTCCATTTTACCATTTATTTTTATGTAAGGAAGCTGCCTAATAATTATGCACACCTCACCATACCCTCCCTCATTACACAAATACTGCATTCAAGTTTATATGGTTTGGAGTTGGAAAATGAGCATGGAAATAATGATAAGATCAGAATACTCCCTTGCCTAATAATTGGGAATGCAGTGTATATATACATATGAGCGGGTCTAACACTTTTAGTCCTTTTGTGTCTCCTGGCCATTTTGCGAACATGTCTCACATGTGAGAATTGAAAGTTTTCACACGGCAGTACTTCCCGCGGTGGTAAGGCTCAATCTGGCTGCTTACACACTGTGTACCCTTACAAAAATTGAAAGCTCATGACAAAATTGCCTCAAACTTGCGGCAAATTCGCCACTGATTATTTTTACATGCAAATGAGTTTTGCGGAAAACTTGAGAGCAACTACAACACAAAGGTAACATGTGAATGCTAGAAATTAACATTTTTGGATCGATCTGCAGTCTAAAAAAATCTAGAGTTCTGGCAAACTAGCCGTAAAGTTGCTACTCTTTATTTTCACATGCAAATAAGCTTGTGATTCACCACAAATGTTTGCAGCTCTTCACCTGTAGTGGTGAACCTGCAGCAAACCTTTGGAAACAATTGACAATTTGCCACAAGTTTGCAGCAAATTTTCCATGAACTCTCTGCCATAGTAACACCTATATTTAAAAGCAACACCCATCTTTGCAGTAGCATCAAAAGTCTTCCTTTAAAAAACAGGATAATTTTTCACAAAATTAGTCTCTGTAATGAGAAAGGAATTTTTGTCCTAACTGGAGTGCTTCAATTTGAACCAGCTTGTGGACTGTGCTACACATAATAAAGGTCACACACTAGACCTTGTGATTGCAAATGGTTCCTTTGAGTCACAGTTTTCCACAGCTGATTTAGGGTCTTTTTTAATATGGAACTCCTACACACTAACATTTCCTCTTCTTGCACTGTAAATTATCGCAAATTGAAATCCATTGATCTCTCTGATTTCACTGACATTATTGACTCTTCTTTAAGTTGTTTTTCTCCACCTGACCCTCTGGAGGACAACATTTCTATCTTAAATACTGTTCTCTTGTCTGGCTTGGACTCATTTGCTCCTATGAAATCACGGTCTGTCTCCTTTGTATGTCCCGCTCCCTGGTATAATGATGAGCTGCGCTCTATGAAGGCAGCTTGTCGCAAAATGGAGCAAAGGTGACATCTCTCTGGCCTAAATGTACATCACCAGGCATGGAAAGAGCACTTGCATGAATATAAGGCAGAGATTGTATCCCGTTATTTTTCTCCGATATTTGTCAATAATCAAAGAAATCCCAGACAACTGTTTCATACCATTAACAAAGTGCACAACTGTAACTCTTCCTCTATTGTGCCTGCTTCAACTCACCTTTGTAATAGATTTCTTGATTTTTTTCAGCACTAAAATAGACAATGTTCATAAATGCATACTCATCTCATCTGCTTCTTCTTTTATAGCTCCCAACGGCTCTTTAAAAAATATAAGTTTTGTATTTTTTCCAAGTCAAACAGTTTGCGATAGTTTGATTTGACACTATAATTAGTGTCATTTGAGCGTGATATGAGCGTGAAGTGATCGCCAGTGTTCCGCAACTGCTTTCGGATCCTTGAATAATGTATAATGTGTGAGTAAGGGCAGCCGGTGGACTTTCTGGTGCCCTCCTAGAGGAGTTAATGCCCTATGCAAACTGCGTAGTATGTGTGTAGGGAGCGGTGGTGCTGATAATAGAATACTGCACCATATCAAAGAAAAATAGATAACAATTTACAAAACTGCAGCACCCCACAAATTGAAATAAATGTAAAAAAAAGGATGCTATTTTATTATTATTATTATATGTTTTCTTAATCGTCTATTTATTCACGACATCTCTCCTCAGTCTATACGTTATTATTACGCTTTACATGGGGTTCGTAAGGATAACATTGAGGGTGCTAAATAATGCAAAGTAGAGCTTGTATAGTTCGAAAAACCCAGGAGTCTTGTTTGCTGGCTTTGGACATCAACATAAGCACAATAAATAATGTACATCTGATTTTTACCTAAACCAGTGAGTAAAGAATTTAAGAAATGCACGTGGCTGTAATGGTTTCCATGTTGTTGTGCTTGTGTACGTCAATTGGAAACTGTCTATGTCAATTTTTCTTCTGACGTTTTTCCTTCAGCTATTCTATTATGTATGGTGTCCTGTATACTTGAACAGAGAGATGTTAGCTTGACTATGCAAAAACCTGCAGTAGCTCGATTATAACTGCCCATGTAAATGTACTCAGTTTTGGGGGTACTCAAGGGCCAGGGTTGGGACTGCCATAGTGCATTAGCTTACAATTCTGTATTTGCTTTTTCAGAACACATCACTGTGTCCCTCCTCTGTGAGTTTAATATCGTGTGAAATTATCTTCTAAATATAAACATTCATTAAGTCAGAAGGGATGTTATCTGGCTAATGCTTTGCCTTTAATTACACATTCAGATGTGTATGAAGGTGTAAACCGTTGCAAACCACGCTCATTACTGAAACTGGGTGATTGAAGACTTCCTGTTGGTCACATACTTTTTCAAAAAGGTCTTAATTGCAGTGAAACCAACACAGCAGGTGGTGTGGTTTGAGAAACTAACTTGGTTTGTTGTGTGCGAGCAAACATAGCAGCTGTTGCTGGCAAATGATGAAAGATTGTGGAAAATAAAAAAGACAAACATGAAAAAAGAGTTACTATGGGGCAGACTGATCCCAGGATTTTTTAATGTGTTAAAAAGTGGAAGGTGGGAGATATCAAAGGGACAGTAAAGGTTACAGGGTCTTTTATTTTTTCTGAAACACGGTTGAGTGTGTACAAGCTAATTGGACAACATCAGTTTTCAGGGATTGAGGTCCATTAAATGTGCTCCTTTATCATCTGCCAATCAGTTAAACCTATTTCAACCAAAGCAGTGCAGTCCCAGCAATTGAAGCAAAACAGGCTTGTTGCCAGATGTTTTCATGGCAACATTTATCTTCTGTTGCCTCACTTTTTTTCTCCATTCAAGCTCTGAATACATTTCTTTTATCAGAACTTCCAAATTCATGTAGGACAGATGGGAGGTTTATACTGTGTATATATATATTTATAAATATATACTATTTATATATATATATAAATTGTTGATGTGCAATATCTATATAATTTCTAATTCATTTAGCTGGTTTATGAGGTGACAGGCCTTTTACCATCAGTATATGTGGCCACACAAGAATGATAAAGTAAGATAGATAAAGCATTTATTAAATTAATCATGAATCAATTAAACGTATTACACTACATGAAAAATAAACATTTTGTTGCATCGGTGCTAAAAAAGTGAAAAAGAAAAGTGAAAAAGAGAGAAAAAAAAATAGGAAATTGCTCCCCATAATAAAATCATATTACATCGCAATTATGACCTCTGACCTTGTAAATACGAACAATATAACATCTCAGTAGACCTATATAATATTCTGTTTAGATCAAAATAAACCAAATTTAAACCTGCATAAAGTGTAAGAATCCCAACATTAACTGTATTAAATTACATGAATTGCAATCGTCCTGTATGTATCTGCATAAGTCTATATCTATATGTTCTACGACAGGGGTCACCAACCTTTTTGATACTGAGAGCTACTTCATGGGTACTGAGTCATATGAAGGGCTACCAGTTTGATACACTCATCTGAAATAACAAATTTGCTTAGTTTGCCTTATACATTATTAATAATGTAAAGTCTCTGATCACGTTAATGATTTCTCACAATAATTACCAACAATGACAAGGTGGGAAACAGATATCAATATTCAGCACTTTATTTCTATTTATCTCAGTAATTGTAAAATGTTCAGATGATCACTTACATTACATTTCTTTGGAAAAATGTCCCATTTTCACTAGCCTCTGACAAACCTTTTAAACAAATCATGAACTGTTGCACCATGTTTCAAAAAGTTATCAGTTATGTACATTGTAATGTCTGTAATGTAGTGAAAAAAACTTAAATATTTTTAAAAAAATCTTGTCACATTTTGAACTAATGACCAAATCTGCTGTATTTTTAATAAAACAATAACTGTTGCATGTCATGAACACACATTTTAAATTGAACAATTCTTCAATATTTTAATTAAACTTTGCCATGGCACTGACATCTGGTATCATTTTCTTTGTTAGTGGGAAGACTGGCATTGCATGCTGTTTACCATTGTATTGTAATCTGGTGTGTAACTTGACACTGCAACTGTGAGTAACTCTTTCAGATGTGCATCAGTGAGGCGTGGTCTGTGTTTGTTCTTGATGAAGTTCATGTCAGAAAATGCTGATTCACATAGATGGGTAGAACCAAACAGGCTGGCAACCTTCATAGCTGCTGTACACACACCACTGTACTTCTCTGTGTCAACAAGGCACCAAAAGTTTGGTGCAGCCTGGTAGGCTTTGAGGTGGAGGTCATTTTGCAATGTTATGATTTCAATCTCCACCTGTCCAGCATCCAAGTTGAACGTGGTACTTAGTTGCTCAGCAAAGCTTGTTGTGTCCACATTCATGAAAGGATTGGAAATGAATGATACACATGGCTGAAGCTGATCAAGGTCACAAAACCTATTCTCAAACTCTTGCCCAAGTCTGTTTATGACTTCATAGTACTTGTCTGCAACTTTGTCAAATGTATCAGATGCAGAAGCATTGTCTTTCAGCACTGACTGCACAGAGGGAAAGTGCAGCACCTTTTTTCTCTGTATATCCACAGAGAAAATGTTCATTTTGGCTTTAAATGCATTTAAAGCACTTATCATATTAACAACAGTCTTGCCTTTACCTTGCAGCTCGCAGTTCAATTGGTTTAGTTTCCCAGTAATGTCCGTCAAAAATACAATGTCAACTCTTTGATTTCACCCAAAAGTGACAAAAAACGAAGTAAAACTCGTCCTCTGCTGAGCCATCTGATTTCTGTGTGTAGATAGCAGGTCACCATATTCAGCTGCCATCTCCTCCAATAGCACTTTGAAAATCCTGCGCTGTTTTGCTTTGGAGCGGATATTGTTTATGATTTTCACAACGGGAGTCATCACGTGCCCAAAGCCGATCACTTTGGCACACAATGCCTGCTGGTGAATGATGCAGTGGTAATGCAGAAATTTTGGGAAGTCTGGGTCACCTTTACAGTGAGCGATGAAACCTGCATGTCGGCCAATCATAGCAGGAGCCCCATCTGTGGTCACCGTTACCAGCTTTTCCAATGGTACCTTTTTCTGCACGAAAAACTCTTTCACTGTGTTATAAATGTCAACTCCCCTCGTAGTTGTCTTTATGGGCAGTAGTGTCAGGAGTTCTTCTCTTGTGGAGAAATCTTCAAAAACCATCCGGATAAAAACCATCAGCTGCGCTGTACTACTGCTATCCACGGACTCGTCGCACTGGATGCTAAACCACCTGCACCTCGCCAGATCCCGGTCCAGCTGATCGACCGAGTTACTGGACAAAGCGGACACTCGTCTAGCCATCGTAGATGCCCCCAGTTGGACGTCGGAGAGATTGGCGATTACATCGGTTCCATACTTCTCGTCTTTAAGTACAGTGTTAGCAATTATCATCATTGCTTCTTTGACAACTTCTCCGTCTGAAAATGCCTTCTTCTTCTTGATCAGGAAATGCGTTGCTCTAAAAGAGGCTTCGGTTGCTTTTTGTGACTTTTTCGCCGGCCTTGTGAAAAAAGCTTGTTGCTTACCCAAAGCTGTCTTTAGCTCAAGGGCTTTTTCTGCCCGTAGTGCGCTTCCCGGTGGGTAGTTAGCATTGTAGTTTTTGTGATTCGTAGTAAAGTGTCTCTCCACATTGTGCCGCTTTGCCGTTGCCACAGTCGCTCCGCATATAAGACACACACAGGTTTCTTTCAGTCATAAAAAAGAACTCCGACTCCCATTCGTTGTGAAAGTGATAAGTTTTCTTTCTTTTTTCTGCCATGTTTTTGGGGTAAGAAGCTACGTTCAGCGCCAATCTTCGCTGCGCCCTCTAGCTTACTCTCCACGAGCATTGTGCTGTCACACGCACAATACTGACCGAACTGGAGTAGGCTACGTCAGAGTTCACCTAAACTTATCTAAACTTCATGTATAAGAAACATATTTTTAAGATATTGTCATTTTTTAAATCTATATAAATGCAAGTGTGATTAAAAAAAAAAAAAGAATAGCAGCAGAATAAAATACAATTTTATACGCAGCTGAGTTGTGCTATTTTTAGAACAGGCCTGCGGGCGGCTCATGTGGTCTTTGGGGGCGACCTGGTGCCCGCGGGCACCGTGTTGGTGACCCCTGTTTTACGATTACTCCAGAGCACTCATTGATTTAAGATGATTTCAAGTACTGTTAAGGTATGTTGATTTGGTTAATTCTAAGATGATTTGTACAATAGTTTTTGCAATCTACCTTACAATGCTTTTGGGAAGTTGCAAGGGCTGTGCATGTTCTTGTGCTGCCATCAACCAATTAGAATTTCATTTTCCTGGTTACTTAATTCAAGGGTAATTAGAAACATGACATTTATGACTTTGGCAGTATGATTATTGCCTCAAATTTTCTCCAGAACTGAGTGCCCATGAGCAGAGATGGCAGCAGGCAGGTTGTGTAATTTTAGGGCTGCATGTGCCAGCCAAGTAACTGCTGTTGAGATGAATAGGAATGCAAAAAGTTATTACTTTCCAGATATTATAGACCTCTATGATCAGTCAATATTCAAAGTAAAGGTGTACTCAATACACTTTCTCCTCTATCAACGATCTGAGAGTACTTGGACTTAGTACTTGTGGAAGAGGGCGGGGCCGGGCTGGAACAACAATCAGCCTGCTGGGGGCGCGTGAGGGATAAAGGCGGCTGGTGACGACGGTTCGAGAGAGAGAGAAAATTACAGGCAGCTGTTCTGTGTGTTATTGAGAAAAATTTACCATGGGTCATTCAAAATGGCAAACCTCCAGAGAATCACTGGTTGTAAAAACAAACAAACTCCAAAAACATCAGAGTCTACAAGCAAAAAGGGAAAGTGACGGATTCCGTAATAAAACCCGAATCAACATCGGCTTGGCTTTTCAGAGGTGGCGACACCTGAAAGGATTTAAAAGTGACTCAGAGATGGCTTTTTTCTAACTCAACAGGTAAGATATTTTCATGATATGGTTTATGTATAATTGTGTAATCACACACACATCTGTGTGTGTGGTGAAATTCAGTAATTATACTGTAATCGGTGCAGAACTTTTCACTTGCTAGCACACAAATGTCTTTTTCTTTATAATGGCAATAAGTTATATAAATAAATCCTTTAGTCCTATAGGCTTGCCAAGGACATATGAGTCTTGAAATGAAGTTGACCACTAGTTGGTAACAGTGAGATTAAATAATGTTGTTACTATCGTGGTCTATTTGGCCAGAATATCCTGCAGTTATAAAAACTTTACAATGTTTGACAATCAAACTAACAATCTTTGTTTATTTCAAAACATAAATTTTTCCAATAAGTCAAAACAATAGAATAAGATATGGCAATTACCTGCTCAGATGACATGGTTTTGGATTTACATCTTTACCTTTCTTTCATTATTTATTTGTCCATTTGCTCTGATAAGATGTCCTGTATCCAGTGTACACCGGTACCACGAACCAAATTCATACTCGCAGAGGAGCAGAGCCGAAGCACAACTTATGTCATTACCAAAAAAAAAAATATTCCGCAAGATACATGCAGTTTTATTTTTTAACCGCTAGAGGGCCAAAAGTTACATAGTGTAGATTTAATATAGTCAAATCTATGTTTTCTGCCCAAAAAACATGATTACTTCAATAGTTACTATAGTAAAACTATCTTTATATTATTTATTTTAAATAGTAATAAAGAAAATATTAAGAGTGGAATCAAGAAACAGAATGGGAAAAAATACACCAAATGCAGATCCGAACCCTGGTGATACAAACACCGGCACACCAACGTTACGCTCCACGCCATTAGAGCGACACTCTCAACACACTTTGTTGTATATTTCTATGTTGCCAATATACTATAGCTATAACGTCTAGGTTACATATGTAACCTCAGTTCCCCGATGGAGGGAACGAGATGTTGTGTCGAAGAAGCGACACTAGGGGTCTCTCTCTTGAGTGTCAAATATGCCTCTGATCTATGAAAAAAGGCCAATGAGAAGTTGGCAGATAGTATTTGCATACCCCTCCCCCGGACATACGGGTATAAAGGTGAGGAAATACTATGAGTTCATTCAGGATTTTTCTGAGGAGCCGGAAATGGTCACAACAGTGGCTTGGCTCAGCGACGTGGCAGGGAAGACACAACGTCTCGTTCCCTCCATCGGGGAACTGAGGTTACATACATAAACTAGACGTTCCCCGTCTGTCGCTCACTTCGACGTTGTGCCAAAGAAGCGACACTAGGGGTCACAATTGGATCGTGCCATGCGCTGAGCCATGTACGTGAACTGCTGATACAGAAGCTGGCAGGTACTCTTACGTGCAAACGTGACCAGCTCTATCAGGCTGCATGTACCGTCCCCAATGCCCCAAAAAGTTATCAGATTCCTTCTGGTTACCCTAACGATGGGAACAAGGTGATGCTTGCCAACCTGGGAATGGGCCAAGCCTGGCCGGGCCTCTTTTCTCTCTATGTTTCTTGCATAGTGCAATTACGGCTGGGTCCTTTACATGCATCAAGGGAAGGGGGTCTTACCCAGTTTCCTATTCTTTCAGGGGGAAAAAACCCTGCGGAGACCACACCTGCCTGAAAGGGGAGGTCAGCATGGTAAATACGTCACATGGGCTCTTTAGGCGACATGTGGAAAGTGGCGCGGTGGTAGATCCAGCCTCAAGGAGGGGGGAGTTGCTACAACACGGCGACCGGAGGGAAGCCAGGGACTGCCTAAGGAAAACGCAGGTCCACTTTTGTAAGGGGACCGTACTGCAGAATATACACACAGGGGGAGTCCACATAGGAGTCTTTGACCTGTGGAGCACCTATTCCAATACAGGGTAGATTAAGTACCCGCAGTGGATTGAGTCGGCGAGTTCCTTCGCTGAACTGCGGACCCAAGAGGGCTAGGGAGGAATCATCCAGGGATCCGAGAAATGGGGTCTACTGGGAGAAACAGGTGCACGGTTTTACCTCAGCTGAGGGAAAGGGTGCTAGGCGCAAGCGATTCACCCGGCCAGTTCATCAGCGTGTTACTGAATTCTACGGGCTCGGACCTGAGAGAACACGGGACGATACTGACTCAACCCGGAGATTGTAAAATCTTGCGAAGGTATTAGGTGTTGCCCACCCTGCTGCTCTACAAATGTCTGCCAGGGAGGTGCCCCTGGGCAGTGCCCATGAGGACGGAACACTTCTGTTTGAGTGCACTCGAACCCACAAGGGGGGGTGCACAGCCTGGGTGTGATAAGCCAATGAAATGGCATCAACAACCCAGTGGATGAGCTTTTGTTTGGACACAGCGTTCCCTTTCCGCTGTCCCCCGAAGCAGACAAAGAGCTGCTCAGAACATCTAGAGCTCTGCATGCGGTCCAAATAGGTATGCAAAGCACATACCGGACACAGCAACGAAAGGGCTGGGTCTGCATCCTCCCGGGGCAGCGCTTGCAGGCTCACTACCTGATCTCTGAAGGGTGTGGAAGGAACCTTGGGCACGTAGCCCAGCCGCGGTCTTAGGATCACATATGTGTCTGCCGGACCAAACTCCAGTCGTGACATGTGGTGGGAGCATATGCCACCTTGGCGATTTATGTACGCTACCACTGCAGTGCTGTCTGACCTGACTAGGACATGTTTGTCCCGAACTAGTGGGAGAAATTTCCTCAGGGCAAAGAAAACAGTCAACAACTCTAGGCAGTTGATGTGCCAGCGCAGCGGGGCCTCTTTCCAATGGCCCGCAGCTGCATGCCCATTGCACACTGCGCCCCAACCGGTCGTGACCAAGACGAGTTGGGACACCTGCTGCAAGGGTACTCCTGCCTGTGAAAAGCAGAGGTCTGTCCAGGGTTTGAATGTCTGGCGGCAGGCGGTGGTGATCATCACATGGTGCCTGCCGCGGCGCCATGCTCATCTCGGGACTTGAGTCTGAAGCTAGTGCTGAAGTAGTCTCATATGCATCAACCCCAGAGGCACGACCGCCGCGGAGGATGCCATATACCCCAGGAGCCTTTGGAAAAGTTTTAAAGGGACCATTGTGCCTGGCTTGAAGGAAGCAAGGTATTTCAGCACTGACTGTGCACGCTCGTTGGTGAGACATGCTGTCATTGAGACTGAGTCAAACTCCATGCAGAGAAAAGAGATGCTCTGAACCGGGGTGAGCTTGCTCTTTTCCCAGTTGACTTGAAGCCTCAAACGGCTGAGGTGCCTGAGCACCTGGTCTCTGTGCACGCATAGTAACTTTCGCGAGGGAGCCAGGATGAGCCAGTCATCGAGGTAGTTGAGTATGTGGATGCCAGCTTCTCGGAGCAGGGCAAGGGCTGTCTCTGCGACTTTCAGGAAGACGCAAGGGGACAGAGACAGGCCGAAAGGGAGGAATTTGTACTGATACGCCTGGCCCACGAACGCAAACCGTAGAAAGGGTCGATGTCGTGGCAAAATCGAGATGTAAAAGTACGTGTCCTTCAGGTCTACCACTGCGAACCAATCTAGATGCCGGACATAAGTCAGGATATGTCTTTGTGTGAGCATTTTGAACGGGAGTTTGAGCAGAGCCATAGAGTTGAAAACTCGCAAGTCCAAGATCGGTCGTAAGCCGTTGCCTTTCTTGGGTACAACGAAGTAAGGGCTGTAGAGACCCTTCTTCATTTCGGTTGGAGAGACAGGCTCTATCGCGTCTTTGAGTAAAAGAGAAGCGATTTCCGTATGTAGGGAATTGGCATGTTCGCCGTAAACTGCGTAAAAACGGACGCCCGCAAATTGCGTAACCGAGTCGAATGGTCCGGCCCAGCCAGCGAAAAGGGTTGGGCAGCGAAAGCCACGCCTCTAAACTCCGTGCTAGGGGCACCAAAGGGACGAGTATTTTTGACATACCCTGCGTGGCTTCGCAGCGGGGCGGAGCAGGTAATGCGGCGTCGGGAGGCAAGGGTGTGTCCCGAGGCTTTGGTGCTGAGAAAAGACTCAAAGCACTTACCTTGCTCCACGTGTCCGGTAGGGGGCGGGTTCGTGACTGAGGAGGAGGTCCGATGTTGGCGTCCTCTGGACTCATCTGAACCGGCCGGCCGGGGAACAGTCGTGGGGCTGAGGGCGGAGGTACTGCGTTCAGGGAGCCAGGACTGTTAAGATCTGGAGTGCCGTGAGAACTGCATTTGCGGGCCAGGTGACCCAGAGACAAAGGAAATAGCTCTGTTTTTGAGAATGTGGGTACGGGGGCTGCGGCAAATGAAATAACATAGGATTCTCTTCCCGGCCCTCCACCGGGGGATGGAGCGGTCTTACCACCTCTGGAGCTAACGTCTTGGACTCTGGGTCGGATGTCTCAGGAGCACCTGGGAGCCTTCCGGGTCCTCGAGGGGGTCTGTAAGACAGGGGGCGTGCGCCTCCTGCGGGGTGCTCGACGCTGGGGCTGAGAGCTGGGCCCGGGTTGAGGCGGAGCAGGGTTTTGTTTCTTAGCCGCAGGGGGACGCCCTCGGCGAGAAGACGGGGCATGGCCCATGGTGGCAGGCTTGCTGCGGGGAATGATGTGTGATATGGCCTCTGTCTTCTTCAGCACGGAGAACTGCTGGGCGAAGTCCTCGATGGTGTCGCCAAAGAGGCCGAACTGGGAGACGGGCGTTGAGGAAGCGAGCCTTCACGCATCTCGGTAAGCAAAGATGTTGTACTACAGGACCTGGAGGGGAGCACAGGGCGACCCCGCCAGGTGGTAGGGTTTCCAGGGCAAAGGTGGAGCGCAACCGCCCTATCCACCTGGGGAATCGCTGTGTATCCGTGGCGCGCTCCGCCGTCGAGGGTAGCGAGAGTGGAAGAGCGAGTGGCGCTGTGACGAGTGGAGTGGGGTGCTCTCCACGATGACGTCAGCTCATAGTGCACTTCCGTGAAAAACGGGACCGGGGGGGGGGGTTGCGAGTCTGTGAGCGGTGCCCGGACCCCAGGAACCAGTTATTGAACCACGATGGCTGTGGGGAGGATGGAGGGTTCCAATCCAGCCCCACGCTAGCGGCTGCCTGGGAAATCCTGTTGCCTTCTGGCCTGCGAATTCAGTGGCCAGATCCACTACAAGCCCCATGTGCTCTGTACTGGTGTAGGGCTCCACAGGCCTAAATCCCTGGTCGCTGTGTTTGTATAGCTCCTCCCTAATCAAGTAGGACCTACCACCGCGCCACTTCCACGTGTGGCTTGACATCCCATGTGACGTATTGGCCACATGTCACCTCCCCCCAGTCTGGGCAGGATGTAATCTCTGCAAGGTCTTTTCCCCCTGTAAGAATAGGGGCCCTGGGTAGCTCAGCAAGTAAAGACGCCGACTACCACACCTGGAGTCGCAAGTTCAAATCCAGGCTGTGCTGAGTGACTCCAGCCAGGTCTCCTAAGCAACCAAATTGGCCCGGTTGCAAGGGAGGGTAGAGTCACATGGGTTAACCTCCTCGTGGTCTCTATAATGTGATTCACTCTCAGTGGGGTGCGTGGTGAGTTGTCCATGGATGCCGCAGAGAAAAGCGTGAAGCCTCCACATGTGCTATGTCTCCATGGTAACACGCTCAACAAGCCATGTGATAACCTGACAGTCTCAGATGCAGAGGCAACTGAGATTCATCCTCCGTCACCCGGATTAAGGCGAGTCTCTATGCCACCACACCGACTTAGAGCGCATTGGGAATTGGGCATTCCAAATTGGGGAGAAAAAAAATATTAACAAATTTTATAAATAATTAACTGCTTGCTTGACACAATGGGTGTTATTTTAAAGCTTAGAATCTTTTCAATGCATTTAGGCAAAAAAAAACAACAACAAACTCTTAAAGGAATATTCCGGGTTCAATACAACATTTGTGGCATAATGTTGACTACAACAACAACATTTATTGTATCCCTCTTTTTCTTACTAAAAGAAAAAAACTTTACACTCAGGGTTACACTGAGGTATGCAATCCACAAAGGTTAAAATACTCACTGTTTCAAAAGTATAGCCACACAATGTAAGCAATATGCATGTTTACATGATTTTAGTGTGATAAAATCACTTACTAACCTTTTCTGTTCCATGACGACATAATGTCATAAACCCTAAAATGACACAAAAACAAATGCTAAAAATATGTTTTAACAGAACAATTAATGTAAATGCTTTTATAAAATGATGTTTCACATTTCTACTTTTAAAGCCTCAAAAATTTGGTCCCCTTCACATCCGTTGTCAGTGCCTCACTAGCTGGGTTTCTACAAAAAATATTTTGCATTTTTTATAAGCATTTCTGAATATTCAGCTAAAGAAAATGCGAATCATCGCACGTTTCCATCCACTACGTTTTGCGCATTATCTGGAGTCCACCTTGTCATGATGGAGCCCATTGCTTCGGAGAGAGCTATTTGTAGTGCTGGACATTGTTATATTAAATGCTATCAGGAGACATAGAAGAATGAGTGTAATATCTAAAATAATGAGGGCTGAAATGGCTGCTATGCCCATGCACCAGCACCTCTGTATACTGCAAGCGCCCATGCTCAAAATGGCTAGATGTGATTTTAAACTTCCGAATGTCAAGGGCTATTCGGCCACTGCTGTCACGTGATAAATGAACGAACGACTCGGACCAAAAGAGTTGAAAGGTGAACTAATAATTTCTGTTTTCTGTAGAGCGCTTATGCAGTTTTCACATAACAAATTAACTGAGGTTGCGCAATGCACATGCACGGCCAACACAAAATGAATGAATCACTCTCTGTGACTACTCCTTCTGAGTTTCAAAATGAACGAATCATTCATGAACGACCCATCTCTAGTTTGTTGACATCACTTCCTCTTCTATATATCTTAACCTGTTCAATCCCTGTGCATCTGTAACGAACACAAGTTGAGACAGTCACAACGTTGGATGAAAACCGCTTTATTAAATAAAAAGCAGTCCAGACAAACGTACACACAAGGGGCAAATCCAATGAAGAATAGTCGGGGTAGCGTAGGGTCAAAAGCCGGGGAATCAAAGATAAACAGGATGAATAACAAGAGGGGACTAGAGGGAGCAAAACACAGGGGAACAAGAAGAGTTGGCAAGCTAAGAGGAAGACAAGAGGAGTTCAGAAGTAGGCGAGACTAGCGGGGGACAAAGCACGGGAAACTAAATACACACAATAACCAACACCGGTGAAACGGAAGTGCTGGGTATTTATAGGGGAAGGTGCAGGTGTGAACAATGAAGGTGACGAGACGAGTGCAGGTGAATCTAATGTGTGGGGATAGGAAGCGCGTGAGTGCAAGTGGTCATAATGATCAGGCTGAAGAGCCGAGTGCGCCAGAGGGGGGAGATCGTTTACGAGCGAGAGCTCGTAAAAGCAAAACTGGCGTGGAAGCCCGATGGAGGAAAAGAGCGTTCACGCTCAGGAGGCGGAGGCGAGGAGCGGAAGCGAGTGCCTGTGTGCGAGACGGGAGATAGTGTGCGTGTGTGAGGAAGCTGAGATGGTATGGAAGAATTAATTGGACTTTAATATTTGTAACCCACAGAAGACAATCTACAAATGTGTACAATGATGCGCAAATATTTCACTATCTGCAAATGTGTATATTTACATTTGTGATACGTAAAATCATATCCACAAAAATACAGGGTGATGTGTACAACACAAAACTGTTTTTACACATTTGCGGATTACTTCCTGTGAATTTGTGGGTCATGTTACATTTGTAAGTTCCTTTTACACATTTGTGGAATTTTGTCCAATGTGTACACGTGGAGATCTGTAAATAAACATATACACAAATATCTCACGATTTGCAAATACACACAATTAAATCTGTACAAATATCTTTTTATTTCACATACAAATTGTGATTTACGCATTTGTGGATCCATTTCTACACACAAAACTGTTTTTACACATTTGCAAATTACTTCCTGTGAATTTGTGGGTCACGTTACATTTGTAAGTTCCTTTTTACACATTTGTGGAATTTTGTCCAATGTGTACCGCGGAGATCTGTAAATAAACATATACACAAATATCTCACGATTTGCAAATACACACAATTAAATCTGTACAAATATCTTTTTATTTCACATACAAATTGTGAGTTACGCATTTGTGGATCCATTTCTACACACAAAACTGTTTTTACGCATTTGTGGATTGCTTCCGCGCAATTTGCAGGTCACGTGACATTTGCAACTCCTTTTTACACATTTGTGGATTTTTGTCCACTCTGTCCCGCTGCGATCTGCAAAAACACATTTGTAAGGCGTACGTGTGAGAGCAGTTAATTAGCCACACCAGCAGGTGGCGGTAGCGACATTTTCTCCCATGAATTGAGAGGATATCGATCGACGACTGCACAGTCTATGCCATAGACATGTATTTATTATGTCTATGGTCTATGCCACTCCAAGGAGATATCAATCATCGACTGTGGGTTGTTTTCAACCAGTAGGTGATGGTGATAAAATGGAGAATCTTCAACCCAACGCTCGTGATCCAGGAGCGGGTTCATCCTCGTCATCTCCAGGTAAATCTGCGATGCCTACAGTTTGCTAACGTTGTGTGGTAAATTAGTTGGGTAGCGTAAGCTCGCGTGAAATCATTTTGTTAAATCGAGATATTTTATGTTTCACAGTAATTGGTAGTTCACACTACAACTGTAAATAACTAGACATTAGGCTTTATGCACAGCTTCACTACTTCCTGAACTTCAGCCAGCCCTTTGTTTCTTGTCTGCCATTATTGGACAAACTGATTAATCCAGGTGTGCCTGATTATTGTTACTGAGGCCAGGCACACCTGGATTAATCAGTTTGTCCAATAATGGCAGACAAGAAACAAAGGGCTGGCTGAAGTTCAGGAAGTAGTGAAGCTGTGCATAAAGCCTAATGTCTAGTTATTTACAGTTGTAGTGTGAACTACCAATTACTGTGAAACATAAAATATCTCGATTTAACAAAATGATTTCACGCGAGCTTACGTTACCCAACTAATTTACCACACAACGTTAGCAAACTGTAGGCATCGCAGATTTACCTGGAGATGACGAGGATGAACCCGCTCCTGGATCATGGCGTTGGGTTGAAGATTCTCCATTTTATCACCATCACCTACTGGTTGAAAACAACCCACAGTCGATGATTGATATCTCCTTGAGTGGCATAGACCATAGACATAATAAATACATGTCTATGGCATAGACTGTGCAGTCGTCGATCGATATCCTCTCAATTCATGGGAGAAAATGTCGCTACCGCCACCTGCTGGTGTGGCTAATTAACTGCTCTCACACGTACGCCTTACAAATGTGTTTTTGCAGATCGCAGCGGGACAGAGTGGACAAAATCCACAAATGTGTAAAAGGAGTTGCAAATGTCACGTGACCTGCAAATTGCGCGAAGCAATCCACAAATGCGTAAAAACAGTTTTGTGTGTAGAAATGGATCCACAAATGCGTAACTCACAATTTGTATGTGAAATAAAAAGATATTTGTACAGATTTAATTGTGTGTATTTGCAAATCGTGAGATATTTGTGTATATGTTTATTTACAGATCTCCGCGGTACACATTGGACAAAATTCCACAAATGTGTAAAAGGAACTTACAAATGTAACGTGACCCACAAATTCACAGGAAGTAATTTGCAAATGTGTAAAAACAGTTTTGTGTGTAGAAATGGATCCACAAATGCGTAAATCACAATTTGTATGTGAAATAAAAAGATATTTGTACAGATTTAATTGTGTGTATTTGCAAATCGTGAGATATTTGTGTATATGTTTATTTACAGATCTCCGCGGTACACATTGGACAAAATTCCACAAATGTGTAAAAAGGAACTTACAAATGTAACATGACCCACAAATTCACAGGAAGTAATCCGCAAATGTGTAAAAACAGTTTTGTGTTGTACACATCACCCTGTATTTTTGTGGATATGATTTTACGTATCACAAATGTAAATATACACATTTGCAGATAGTGAAATATTTGCGCATCATTGTACACATTTGTAGATTGTCTTCTGTGGGTTACAAATATTAAAGTCCAATTAATTCTTCCATAAGATGGGGCAGAGGAAAGGGGTTCGTGACAGCATCGAAGTTTCGATGATGAATTGATTCAAGTTTTTTTTTATAATTTAGTCGAATTTTGCTTCTATAATATGTAATATGAGTAATATGTGTTTTTAAACTCGTTTTTCCAATGTAAGTCAACCCACACGGACACTTGATCATATATATAACATTTTTGGTATTACATAAAATTACTCCTTTTATTTTTAGTTTACCTGAATGAGGATGACTAAAAAAAAGGACTTATTGTTATGAAATTTCATTGGGCACATTGTCCACATCTACACTTTAAAAAAATGCTTGGTAAAAAATTACCATTGCTGGGTTATGTGGGAACCCAGTGCTAGGTAAATATATGACAAAACACACGCTGGGTTATATACTTTAACCAGTGTGCTGGGTTGTTTTTTGACACAATGCTGTGTTAAAAGACTAAATATTGAAGGTTACTAGTTTTAGAAAATAATGATGATGACAATAATAATAATTACGGTAATAATAACACTGAGGTAATTTTATTGATTACAAATAACACCAAAGGGTACACACAAAATTCCAAATAGATAAATAAATAGATAAATGTCATTAAATACATTTATTCATGCCTTTACACAAAGGCTTCAGTGACGTGCGGTGATGTCTTAAAGAGGCTAGGCACTGAGTTATGAAAGCCAGATTAACTGATTTATTGTTTAAGCTAATAATACGTAATAACAGTGAACGTTACGCACAAGCGCGGCATATCAAGAAATGTAAAAATCAGGATTAACTATTTGTCAATAAAAATTTTTTTTTAAAAAAAAAATCAGGATGTATATCGTGTACTCTCTCTCTCTCTCTCTATCACAGACACACACACACACACACACACACACACACACACACACACACAGTGAACGTTACGCACAAGCGCGGCATATCAAGAAATGTATGTATTTTATATATGTGTTATATATAATATATACGATTTTGTTAATATATCTTCATTAGATATTATTATACAAAATTCAGTAGTCAAAACACAGAACATATAACAGAACATAAGTTGTTTATTTTTTACAACATTATGTGCTTATTTTTTTATGTGCAATCTTCATCTTTATAACAGAAGATACAATACAACAATCCTTTACCTTTTCATTGTGGTAGGTTATATACAGCTTCCTTTGCTCGTCAAGTGCAAGGTCGATCCGAGATTTTCCAAAGGTTTTCAGTGTAATTTGACACTGGATGTGAGCTGACGACTTTTCATGCTTGGTTAAAGCTGCGGGCAGGTTGTTCAAATCACAATATCCCGCTGAAGTCCAAACAGTCTGACTGGTTGAAAAAAGCAGGCAGGGATAGCAGTACAGCCGCTGATTGTTAGCACAGCCACATAGCCAATCTTTTCTTACATACCAATCAGTTTGAAATGATCGGATAATTTTTGGGCCCTTTTGCTGTACTAGTCCATCTAAGGCTGGCGTAGACCTCCCTCTTGCAATTAACTCATATTTGGAATTAAAATCGAGCTTGGAAAAAATTCTTAATTCCGTGATTACGGCCGGTGCTGTCATTTTGATTTTGAATTTGGCGGGGATTAGGCATGTACGCTAGCTGTGGTGTAATGACGTTAGCTACGCAAATGTCCAGGAATATCTCGATTTTAATTGGTCCATGTCTGATACGTAACGGAGATGATTACGGGCATAACATATTTACGTCAAAAGGCACAGCAGATTTGTGCTTTTTGCCGTACATGTTAAAGAATACAGGATCGAAGTGCGCATGCGCAACATGGGTTTTCCGCGTGTCGTCTGCAATGAATGGACCGTAAAAGCACTGCTTATTCTACCATTTGTTTTTAGTTGATTATGCGTAACTGCTACATTTGTCATCATAACATCTAAACAATTGGAATAACACACATATTGCATATATAAATCACAAGAATAAAAAGTAAAAATACAAATACAAGTTTATTATTTAATAAACATTTTATTTTTGAATTTTGGCAGGGTAGGCAGTGCCTAGTTTGCCTACCCAGACCGCACGTCAGTGAAGGCTTACATTTATTAATGAACAATCATTTAGTCCTCTGTAGCATAAATATATTGTTGATTTTTAGCATTTATTTCACATTTATTAAATAAAAATGGGTCATGCCACAAAGTTCCAAATAAAACGAATAGAAATACATACATACATGGATATACACAAACATTTATTCATTTAAAGAGATAGTTCACCCCAAAATGAAAATTCTCTAGTCATTTACTCCCCCTCATGCTATCCCAGATGTCTATAACTTTCTTTCCTCAACAGAACACACACAAAGATTTTTCGAAGAATATTTCAGCTCTGTGGGTCTTGAAAATGAAAGTGAATGGGTACCAAAATTTTGAAGCTCCAAAATGAACACAATGTCATAGCCCTGTCACTCTGGGTTATTGTGTGACAGGACCGTGATATCATCGTCCCATGTCTGTCTTTGTGTGAGAGCTAGGTTCCGGTTGATTTCCCTGCTGTGTGCTTTTCGGTCTGTCTTGTTTCATGTCCAGAGCATGGTGTCTATATCCTGACTCTCCTGTCTGGTTCAGTTTCATTCTGTGTTGGGATCCGGACACTCGTGCTCCATATTCTGTCTGTCTTTATTTGAGCGCACGGCTTCGGGTTTGTATTTCCCTGCTTTGCGCTCTTCGTTCGGTCTCGTGTCTTATGTCCGGAGTATGGTGTCTGGATCCTGACTCTTCTCTCTGGTTCGGTTTTGTTGTTGGGATCTGGACACTCATGTTCCGGTCATGAGCAGTCTTCACATTGTGCTGAGGTTCAATCACCTCGGTCTGAGGTGTCAGGTGTGTGTGTGGCTGAACACTCGCACAGGTATCCTGTCTCGTTTTGTCGCCTGTTGCGTTCATTGTGTAGCATTCGCCTCACGATGTATGCTCAGGCTTTGTTTAGTGTGGGAATATGTGGCATTGCTTTGTTTGGCGTTGCTACACATTCTCTTGTCTGTTCTGTTAGTTGGCATGAGAGAAGTTGACGACGGACCGTTGAATGTTTAAAATTAACAAACATCCCACTTAATGCGACCACGATGCGAAACGTAGTGGGGGTGGGGGCTGATAGAGCAGGACACTGAACCGGCACCTAATGAGAGCTGCCGGGCCCGGTACGCAAAAATACCTGCTGGTGTCGGTCGACAATAATGCGAAAATAAGATAAGATAAAAAGATTAGCACCTGTAGAGTGTTCATTTTTAACAATTCAATGGTCTGTCGTCACTTATTTTTACTTACATTAATCTAACAATATACCTCTTCTCACTAGCTTACATTAAGATATTTTTATGAAAACAATTACTCACCTTCATACATCTGCTGCCTAAAGTCAACTCTTCCTCTCCTCGACCGATTAGGCTTTGACGTTTGAACAGCACAAGGACAAGCAGCGTGATTATATAACTCAAGCACCAGGTCAAATTTTCAACTTGTATATTGAGTCAACCAAGGAACCCAAATGTTGGGTCAATGCCAGTGATATCCGAGAAAATAACCCAGCAAGATAGGTTAAAAAGCTCAACTCAGTGAATGGGTAGAATAACCCAGCATTTTTTAGAGTGTATGGTTGCCATCAGGGACAAATAGGAGAGAAACAAATAGGGTTATAGAAATGAATAGGGTATAGAAGGGTTTCAACTGAACCACTCTATGTTGGTCCCCCCTTACCAACTGGGTCAATTATATAATGGCAAATCGCCACCATTAATTTAATGCATTGTTGTTTTTTCAGTATGGGTAACCAAATAAATGATGAGTGTTCAAAATGTATTTTAGTTTTGATTTTCAGGAAGATGGTAAGCAGTACCACCACTTCCTATGCACATAACGCAGTCTGCGTCAAGCACCAACTCTCTAGGGGGCCACCAGAAACTCCACAGGCTGTTCCCCCACACACGTTATATTTTATTCAAGGACCCAATAGCAGTCGCGGAACACAGACGATAACCTCTTGCCTTGCAGCTCAGCTCACACCACCACACCTTGCATAATTTATATATATACATATATATATATATATATATATATATATATATATATATATATATATATATATATATATATATATAGCTGGATATCCCCAGAGCCCACCCCTGAAAAGCCTCTAATGTTAATTCACAGATCAAATCTTTTAGACACTGTTGGCTAATGAAAGTCTACAGTATTAGAAAAGCTATATAAGAAAGATTGTCACGATAACATAACACTTAGAAAGAGCAGCTAAATATAACCTCTACGTTGAGAAAAAAGAATGAACACTGGTGCGACTGCCCTTCATCAGTTGAACTAGCAAGAGAACAGCACTTCTCTCATCTGATTAGCATTTCAAACATGTTCAAAATAAATCAGAGCTATTTATTTCACTGCTAATATTACTGCAGGGTTTTTTTTCTCGCAGAAGGATTGGAGATGAATTAGCACAATGTCTTGCATGTACACTGATTGGTGTTTCTCTATGCACTTTTATGTCCAAGAGACTGATTTTTATTTAAACTAACAACTTTCTATAGATATAGGAAGGTCCCATTAAACTGTCTACCAATGTTTTTTAGCATGGCTTCATCATTTATTTTCAAAACGTTTCAAATGTCTTTTATATTTAGAATGTGCACACACAAAACAGGCGGCTTCAAAAATCACATTTGAGGTATGAAAATGTGTAATTTATGTTGTAGAAAAATACGTCCACATATCATCAAGTAATGTTAACCACAGACCTAATTTTACCCAAAAGAAAAACCCATTATAAAACCCATTGGAAAATCCAGAGGAAATCCATGGCGAATTAGCCTTCAGGGCTCGCCTAAAAATTGACATAACGGCTGAACAGCTGTTCAGTGTAATTTTTCATCCTATTTTCAGTTGTTAGCTTGATTAACATTTGTTGAAAATCAAATGGGAGTTATAGCTGTGTGTCTCAGTGGGGAAGGAATGATGATTCAACTCAATGCTAAGTTAATGGCCCTTCCAACTCAGTCAACTTCCCACACATTTGAAAATATCACTGACAGTCAGTGGGGCAAACATGTCTGGTCTTGGCAGTGACCAATGAGATTCTCACACTGAAGAACTGAAAAGCCATTGTCCTGCTGCTTATTTTTTCTTTTAGCACAAAGCCATGTATAATGTTGTTTTGGCTAGTGGGATGCTGCCTTTAGATAGCCTGTCTTGAGTCCAGGCACTCTGTCTACATTTACTGTAGTATGTATTAGGTGTAATGAACTGCAGACTCTCCACGGAGAAAGAGTTGTAGAACTCTAAAATTAAGAGGGTTGTCTCTCTATCTGTTGTTCAGCCAACCCTCAGCCATGAGTCCCTTGTGATTGGTGACCGCCTTTTCAGTCATGATAAGCCCAGTGCAAGGTAATCACAGCTGAGCATCATTAAATTAATATGGCTGTCTTTCATTATTAAACAAATCTGCAAACCTGATTGTAGAGCAGAGCAGGGCGGGGCCAGGCTGCAACAACGCATGCCCGGTCCCCAATCAGCCTGATGGGGCATGCGAGGGATACAGGCAGAGGACAGTTCGAGAGAGAGAGAGAGAGAGAGAGAGAGAGAGAGAGAGAGAGAGAGAGAGAGAGAGAGAGAGAGAGAGAGAGAGAATTACAGGGAGCTGCTCTGTGTGTTTATGTTTGTGTCTTTTGGTTTCAGTTTTAAATAAAAATATAATTTATATTGTCAAGCCGGTTCTCGGCTTCTCCTTTCCCTTATACCCCTTTACACTGAAGCACTGTTGAGTTTGATCAAAACCCTATAGCTTAAGTTTCAATACTGGCATAAAATCAGATCCACTTGACTATGCAAGGGCTGTCATTATTACCATTATGATGAAAATGTAATTACAAAATAGATTTGAAAGTTTTCTGAAGAAAATGTGAGTTCTGCTTTCCTTGGCAAAATTCACTGCTACAATGGTAGAGGTGTTGTGGGTCTTTGTGAAGACATAGCAAATACTAATGTGCACTAAGTTGATTTTATCATGTGGAGATGCAGTTGCTAGGATGTTCTGGGTGGTTTCTAAGGAGATCTAGGGAATGTTGGTGTCTGTGCATACACTGTTTATATACGTTATATGTTAAAAGGAATTTGGATGGATTTTGGATTTGGTCAAAATGCATTTATGTCTACAAAACGATCCTTCTGTGAATGAAATATGTATTTTATCCATGAAAGAGTTTGTCTGGATCACAAAATGCCTGTTGTCCACAAAGTGATTTAAGTACATTCCATTTCATGATCCAGACAACCCCTTTTGTGCACAAATAATTTTTTCTGACTTGATGAATCACACAATGGAATTTACAAAAATCATTGTGTGGATGACATGCCTTTTGTGACCCAGAAAATCCCTTTCATGGACAAAATACATATCTCAATCACAGAAAGAGAATTGTGCCAACATGCTGGCTGCATTTTGTGCATGAAATGGTGTCTTCTGTTATCCACAAAATGAAAAGTAAATTCACCCTAAATAGTTTTATGTGACGAGGAGGAGGGAGTGGCCGGGCTGTGAGTGTGCGTGCCTGGTGCTGAGCGGCCCAATCAGCGGGAGAGAGATAGAGAGGGGAAGAGTTGGGAATGCTGGAAAGAGAAAGAGAGACACACACAGAGATGTTTCTATTTCTCAGTTCTATGTTTAAGTTATTATTAAAGTCTTGTTAAGTGTTAATCCAGTTCCTGCTTCCTCCTTTTCTGATGAACAAGAGGCTTGTCTGCCACACTGGTGCAGAAACCTGGTACTGTAGGAAGATGCACAGTCAGAGAGCCCTCACTGCTGACGGAGGTTCACGACACCGAGGATGTTTGATGCAGTGGTACTGGTGCTACCCAAAGGCAGAGGAGCCCGCTGCCATCCTCCAGGAGACAAAGGAGCCACTGTCATCCGCAAGGGAGAGGAGGAGCTGCTGCTGGTTGCTAGAGGGCGGAGGAGCCACTACCGTCCACTGTCCAAGGGGCAGGGTAGCTCGCCGCCATCTGCCGGGAGGTGGAGCAGCCGCTGACGTCTGCCAGGAGGTGGAGAAGCTATCTGTCAGTAGGCAATGTCCAGTGTCATCAACCGGCGTCTTGGCGGACCACTACCCAGCTGGCCGAGGACCAAATGGCGCTGTGGTCGGGAACCAGAGTCTCTCCCGCCCCCTTTTCCTCTCCCCTCCCCAGGTACACAGGAGGCAGGGAAAAACAGCCGGCAACATGGCCAAAGGAGCAACTCCTCCCCTCCAGGAAAGAAGGGAGTGGGGGGAGTAAGTCAGTCCAGAGCTTTCCCTGGCCTGAATTGGGCGGTGGGGGTTTGTGACGAGGAGGATGGAGTGGCTGGGCTGTGAGTGTGTACACCTGGTGCTGAGTGGCCCAATCAGTGGGAGAGAGATAAGAAGAGGAGTCAGGAGTTCTGGAGAGAGAGAGAGAGAGAGAGAGAGAGAGAGAGAGAGAGAGAGACAGACAGACAGACAGACACACACACAGAGAGACACACAGAGCTGTGTGTGTGTCATCATGTTGCTATGTTTCAGTTCAGTGTTTTAAGTTATTATTAAAGTATTTTTAAGTGTTAATCCGGTTCCTGTTTCTTCCTTTCCCGATGAATAAGAGGCTTGTCTGCCACATTTTAAAAATACAATAAAACATGTTTTTGCATCAAGAAATGCATTCTTGAAAGGAAATTGTCATTGTTAGCAAATTGGTACCTTTAATCAAGTCAAATCACACAGCAAGTGTCTTTGTAAGGACATTTATCCCTTTAGTAGACAAAATAACAATATTTGTGTTTTTTCTTCTCATCCATTATGAAGGTCAGGAAAGTTATCCAAAAGTATTTCCATTTATTATCAACTTTCAGCTCACAGTGGCACCTGTTAAAACCTCAGTGTTCCTGGAGAGTTGTGTTGCTGTGGGAGCATGTGCTCAGTACAGCAGCACTAATGCACAACACCAACTCCCAACAGATTACATCTTCAAGCAAAGGCAAAAATGTTCTTTATGCAGCTCTGCACTTCTCAGAAACGATATAATTATATGTAAATCATTTCAGCAGCACACCACCCTTGAGTGCTGTGTTACCTTAACTTTTATACATGAGCTCGGTTTTATACAACACTTGATTAAATAAATAGATGGATGGATAGGTAATTCTGCAATCAGTTTTGAATTAAATGAAATCACCTGATAAGTTATATATCTAATTATGGTGGCATTCCCTTAAGGATGGAGCTCTAACTTCTAGCAAGAGATTATGGGAGAAAGATTAAAACTTGGAATTTTGAGGATTTAAATTTGGAAAAGTACATCTCTCTCAAGATAGAAAGTTTTACTTTTCAAATTGTAAAATATATTTAACATGATACGCATAATCAATGGTATTTTAGTGGTGGATGTGAAATACACAAGTTATAAAATAATGTGACTCCAGCTGAACTATAGAGCGCAACGGTATTGTGTACTTAACATCTTAACTGAGGGCATGGACTACAATCCCATGAAGCATTAAGATTTATGTAAGTGAATAAAAGATTATGGGAATATATAAAACTATTTTAGGTTATTTTAGGTTGTTAATTATAAGTATAGAAATACAATATTTTACGTTTATTGCAAAATATTCCAATATGTACAAATATAGGGTATAAAGGGGCTAAAGGCCCCGCTGGGTTAAATGCACTTTTTAATTTCTCCTAAAACACGAAACAGCAACAAAAACAACCACAGTACTTCCCTTAACACCTGTTTGTCACTATACACTTGTACTCGACGAGATCCTTGTGTGATATGTCTAAAGTTTGAATTTGAGGTAATTTTATCTAATATTTAATCATTTTTAAAATCAAATGTTTTATAATAACTGCCAAATAAGTGAAAGGATAGTGTTTGGGATAACACATTTTGCATTTTGCCCTATAACTACTATCCCTATAGTTATACAATATCCACTCTATAACCCTGGGGGCCAATTACCCCAAATGTGGGGGCCTTTTATCCTCCCTCGCCACCTTTTTTAAAACAAAAAAGTATTATTTAAAAAATAATTTCTTTTCACACAAATTATGTTGCGCCATCAATTTTCTATTAAAATAAATGCATTTTTTTATTTTGATATACTTGGTAACCCGAAATAAGCACATTTTGCTTAAGGTGTGAGTTTAGCCCAGTTGTACCCTACTGGTGCTCGTGTATCAGCAAAAACACTCTAGCGACACCCCTGCTTCACAGGTAGCCATTAGCACTGTGAGAATAAAGCAATCAAAAATTCATCAATATCCCTCCCTCTGAGTCGAGAATCCCTGCAGTCTGCATCACGATGGGAACAGATCCCTTTGATACCAAACCACTATTGAACACATGGACAAAGTGTCAGCATGTTTATTCATTGACTACTGTTAAACCCTGTTATCCCATCTAAGCCGGTCCACACAGTGAGAGATCTGGATTTATGCTGCTCCACCTTTATCCTTATAATAGATATTGCAACTGTGAAGTAGTGAGATTTATCAATAAAACATTGAGCTCACAGATTCTGACACTTGTATAGCACAATGCCTCAGTGTCAGACTGTATTCAGTGCACTCCATCATACAGATGCACTGGAAAAAGATTTTCCTTGGTCTCTTTCACATGGAATAAATTAAAAGGTTATATTAAAGAATCCAAAACTTCCAGGCTAGAACTGCTCTCAGGGAATGCATCAGCATATGTCATTAAAATATGTCAGCTGGTTTTGTTTCAGTGACCAGATTTCACACAAGAGCATATTTTCCATTTCTGAGTTCAAAGTCATTTTGATATTTTTTTCTAGGGTTTAAAGTGAATATATATATATATATATATCACGTGGTGTAACTGTCCATAGACAATAAAAAAATTCAGTCACATTAAAAGCTGAAATATAATAAATAAAAATGTTTGGCATTAATGGCACTAATAGTAATCTTGTATTTATATTTCTTAAAAAAGAAACAGTGAAACAACTGTGTAGTAAAATATGATTAATATATAGAGAGAATGGTCCACCAAATTAAAAGTCATGTAACCAACATATAGGCAATCTGAGTGGGAAGTTTTAAAAAATAACAAATATTTTGACAGTTTATTTAAAAGGCATATTTTATTAAGTCATGTGGTGTAATGGTGAGAACTTTTCTTGACTCAAAAATGAATTATATATTTTATATATATATATTTTATATATATACAGCCAATAATTCAAAGCACAAAACTCATTGTAGTCACACAAATCATGCTTATTCTTGCTAAAAGTAAGAGAAGAGAGTATTTAATGCAGTTTGGGTTCAAATTTCTTTTAACCTGCATACATTTGTTCATGGTTTACATATGCAATGTCTTTGAGATTGGTTTTTACTGTATAAGCCTATCTATATTTCTACTATGCATGTTATACAGTTAGTTGCATGTTATTATTTTCATTTTGCATTGTGTTTTCCTTGCTGTACCTGACCCTTTTAGAACACTACTAAATGTACTGTGGTAAGAAAATGTGTGTGAAACCTTTGGAATTACCAGCATTTATGTACAATTTTGTCTTAAAATCTGGTTCCCTATCAGTCACTCACTCAACGTTGTGTCGATGTAGTGATGCTAGGGGTCGTGCTTGGGAGCCTTAAACACCTCTGATCTTTGAGAAAAGGCCAATGGGAATTGGCAAATGGAATTTGCATGACACTCCCCTGGATATCGCAACCACTCATTCATATTTTTTCTTCGGTGCTTAGCGGTTGAGTTCAGCGCGCGGAATTCCTCAGCCGATACATTCACCTCTACAAAAAGCTGTATTTTTTACACATTACAGCGGCTTCTACCCCGTGTGCACCAGTGGAGTGCAGAAAATGGCCCTGGGTGTTTCAGCAGTCTAAAAGAGTATATTCTTCCTCTAAAAGAGTATATTTTCTTCTAAAATAGTGGCACTCACGGAGAGTGTCTTTTTAAAGATGGCTTTCCGTTTATGTATAATTCTTGGTTGCGGTCGTTACCGCTCCACTTCCAACAGCCACAATCGCTGCCTCACGTGCTTGGGCGCTGCCTACGCAGAGACAGCGTTCGTGGATGGGTCATGCTTAAAATTGGTTTGGGCCCTTCCTGCAGTTTGCCTTCGAGGGCCGGGCATACCTTCGGTCTGTCCAAGTCGCCTTGCATCTTAACGAAGTCGCAGAGGCAGCCCTTGCCCCGCTAAGGGAGGTGGTAATCCTCAATTATCTTGACGACTGGCTGATTCTAGTTCACTCTCGAGATCTGTTGTGTGTGCACAGGAACCTGTGGTCAGGCACCTCAGCCAATTGGGGCTTCAGGTCAACTGGGAAAAGAGTAAGCTCTCCCAAGTTCAGAGCATCTCTTTTCTCAGGATGGAGTTAGACTCGGTCACTATGATAGCGCGCCTCACCAACGAGCATGCACAGTCGGTGCTGAACTGCCTGAAGCTGTTCAGGCAGAGAACGGCAGTCCCACTGAAACAGTTTCAGAGGCTCCTGAGGCATATGCCGTCTTCAGCAGTGGTTACGGCGCTCGGGTTGATGCATATGTGACCACTTCAGCACTGGCTTCAGACTCGGGTTCCGAGATGGGCATGGTGCCGTGGCACGCTTCGTGTGACTATCACACCGATCTGCCGCCCCATGTTCAGCCCTTGGACAGACCTTGCATTTCTGCAGGCAGGGGTTCCCTTAGAGTAAGTGTCCAGGTGTGTCGTTGTTATGACAGACTCCTCCAAGTTAGGCTGGGGGACCATGTGCTATGGGCACAGTCAGGGAGGACAAGGAACAGGTCATCCTGGTGGCACCGTACTGGCCCACCCAGACTTGGTTCTCGGAGGGAGGACCTCCTCTCTCAGGGACGGGGTATCATCTGGCACCCACGCCTAGACCTCTAGAATCTCCACATCTGGCCCCTGCATGGGATGAGGAAGACCTAAGTGATTTACCACTGGCAGTGGTAGACACTATCACTCAGGCTAAGGCTCCCTCTACAAGGCAGCTGTATGCCTTGAAGTGGCGTTTGTTCACAAATTGGTGTTCTCTGTCAGCGACACCTGTCTGGAGTCCGGTCCGGCATACTCTCATGTGGTCTTGAGATATGTAATTAAATATAATATATATTTTTATTAATATTACATATATTTTATTAATCAATAAAATATGAAGAGAAATACAAATTCCAGAATTATTTTGCCAATTTTGCAATCCCGGCCAGACACTTTTTTCAGATTCAAAAAAAGAGGACATGTCAGAGAAAAACAGAAAGTATTCTTGGTTAATGTGAATAAAGCCCAGCTTTAGACCAATCAGCATACAGGTAACTTTCAGTAATTCAGTTGTCCTGAGTCATTTACTCCACTTAAACCACAGTTACCACATGTGTTTATCTCAAGATATTTTTCAAGTTTTCATAACAAAACTGATCGTTTGTGGAACTACTTTCTTTTGCTACCAATTAAACATCCTGCTTAGGAATGCTGTAACTTTGGTAAAGTGATATGCTGACATCCTGGAAGCTTTGCAGGAAATAAACTCTTTGGAAAGTATGTGAACGAATCAGAATCAAGAATTCAACAATGCAGTAGAATAATGCTAAGTACAAGGATAACTTGCTCCAGCATGCATCAAACTTCAAATTAGGGCAAACAATCATTTCAAATATAAAAAGAAAACAAAGCACACAGCCAAGACAACACTGGAGGGGCTAAATATTCTTGAGTCAAGAATGAGTCAAGTGTCCCAGACTTGAAAGCCACAGATAATTTGTGGAGAAACATGAAGTTGCAGTTTACAGATTATTCCCAAGCAATCTGAGAGAGTTTTGTGGGATTTGCAAGTGGGAATGGAAGAACCTGTCCAAACCCATGTGTGGTTGAAGCTGGTAGACTCAAATTGAAACTTCAATCCCTACCAATGGCAGTCTGACAGAACATCTGCATACTTGTGCAAGCATAAATGATAATACAAATCAGAGATGTTGGTTGCTTTGCTTTGTTTTCCCTTTGTTCTTATAGAATAGCCTACCCTGTGCTTATTTGAAAGTTAAACATTACAATTTACATTTACATTTAGAAGATGCTTTTATTCAAATTGGATTTCAAGTAAGGAAAAAAGCACAAGCAATTTATCATATTGGAGTCACATTATTACACATTATTGGCAGCACTGCAATACTGAGTGTCAACTATATTTAATTTCCAGGTAGAAATACAATGCTTTAGGTAAGTTTAAGATTTTAAGTTTTGGTTATGAGTTAATGAAATGCTATTACAGAACCACTTACCTCCCTCATAACACTCATAACACCCCTTACAAAAATGTTTAACTAGCTGCACACTTGCCTCAAATTTGCCGCTCGTTATTTTCACATGCAAATGAGCTTTTGATTCACAGCAAATGTTTGGCAGAACGTTGCAGACCTTTGGCAACAATAGAAAATTTGCCACAAGTTGCCATTTGCAGTGGCGAATTTGTTTTCTTAAGGGACATCTTGTTTTGTGTCAACTGCGCACAAGATTCAACACATAGTCATTGATGCCACTATAAATGGTTAAAGATATCATGGTTCCCACAGTCATGGGAAATCTGGAAATATCAAGGAATTTAATAGGTCTTCTACTTTCAGCAAGGAAAAGCATGGTTTGTGTGACTACAATGTGCATTTCCACAGCCTGATCTCGTGAAAATACTGTGACTGTGGCAATATTTTTATATTGATATTAAATTATATTACGTGGTTCCAAAGTCTTTCTAATAAGTCTGTCCACTATAATCCCACAGTCGCATTCCTGTCCAGGATTAGCGGCTGTGTGTCCATTGCACACGGCACCCCAGCCTCAAGGTCTGTCCAAGGGCTGAAGAAGTGGCGTTAGATCGGTGTGATGGCCACGTGATGTGTGCCACGGAGCCATGTCCATCTCATGACTCGAATCTGAAGCCAGTGCTAGACTGATCATGGAGACTAACTGAGAGAAGAGATGAGATGCTCTGAACCGAGGAGAGCTTGCTCTTTTCTTAGTTGACCAGAAGCCCCTTCCGGCTGAGATACTTGAGCACTAGGTCCCTGTGCGCACACAACAAATCTCAAGAGTGAGCTAGAATCAGCCAGTCATCATGGTAGTTGCGGATGCAAACACCCACTTCCCTTCACAGGGCAAGGGCTGCCTCCGCAACTTTCGTGAAGACACGAGGCAACAGGGACTGACCGAAGGGGAGGACCTTTTACTGATATGCCCGGCCCTCAAAGGCAAACCGTAGGAAGGGTCTGTGTCGAGGTAGAACCGAGGTCTGGAAGTACGCGTCCTTCAGGTCTACCGCCGCAAACCAATCTTGATGCCAGACGCACTACAAAATGCGTTTCCGCATCAGCATCTTGAACAGGAGTCTGTATGCAAGTTCTGAACCAATGCCTGGTTCAGAACTTGCAGATCCACGATTGGCCGCAACCCACCGCCTTTCTTTGGCACAGTGATGTAAGTGCTTTGGCAAGGTTCATCTCAGCTGGAGGTACAGGCTCTATAACATACTTCTGCAGAAGGTGAAGAGGTGAGGTGAAGCGGACACCGCTGATCCGGGGCGGGCACCTGGCGAACTGAAACGCATAGCCGAGTCGGGTGGTCCTGGCCAGCCATCGCGATGGTTTGAGAGTGCTAGCCATGCTTCCAAGCTCAAGGCACTAAGGGAAAAATCGTGTCTGACGTACCTGGGGGTGGGGCCTCGCTGCAGGGGGGGAGCAGGAGACACCATGTTGAGGAGACTTGTTTCATCCCAAGCTTGTATCTGTGCTGAGGGGAACCTTGAAGCACTTACATTGCTCTGTGTACCCAGCATAGGGTGGGTCAGCCCTCTGACCGTACTCGTAGCTCGTCACAACCACTGGCCATGGGTGTGGTGCGACTGGGCCCGCGAAGGCGGGTGGTCTGCATTCACAGCGCCCTGGCCGCGAGTGCTCGGTGTATGGTTGCCATGATAACAGCAGCCATAAGCACCGGCTGTGTGACCCAAGGAGTGAGGAAACTGCTCTTACTTTGGAAAATTTGACTGGCTGCGGTGAACACAAAACAAAAGAGAACACAAGATTCTTCTTCTGGCCCTCAACGGGGGGACGGAGTGGTCTGGACACCAGCTCCAGGGTTCCGGCAGATGTATTCCTCCCTGCGTCGTCCATTTCAGAGGTGCTTAGGAGCTTAGGAGCCTTCCTCGGGGTCTTAGCATTGGACCATGAGTCGGGGGCATCAGCTTCCTGCGGGGGGCTCTACGCCGGGGCCGAGGGCTTGGCTCGGGCTGCGGCAAATCCGTCTGGGCTTTTGCCACCACAGAGGGATGCCCTTGGCGAGCAGATGGGGTAAGGGATCTTGAGCCACGCCAGGACAAGATGTGCTGTATCGCATCTGTCTGCTTCTTCACTGTCGAGAACTGCTGGCCGAAGTTCTCGATGGTTTCTCTTAATAGGCCGCTCTGGGAAATGAGTGCATTCAGGAAACACACCTTGTCATCGTCCCTCATCTCAAACAGATTCAGCCATAGGTGACTCTCCTGGACCACCAAGGTGGACATCACCTGCCCGAGTACCTGCGCCATGACCTTCGTTGCCTGAAGGGCGTGCGCCCCAAACCAGGAACCAATCTTCAAGCCGTGAGCTTCAGGGACCGGTGGAGGGTTTCATTCCAGCCCGACACTTGGGGCAGCCCCGGAAAGCATGGCGGTCAGCTCCGTATCTGCTTCAGACTGGGTGGGCACACCCGAAGGTGGCAGTCCAGTCGAGTCCTCAGCATCCAACATCACCAACGCGCTCTCCAATACTGCTATCAAAACCTCATCCTGCTCCAAAAGAGATATTAAGTTGGTACTGAGGCGAGCTGCCTGTCTCATCCCAGAACTCGACCGGTGCAAACGGGTGTGCTGGGGAATGGGTGTTCAGCCGCGATTACCCGGTAGAGCAGCACCCATTGTAGTCCCCAAATCGCCTCCACCAACCCAGCCTTGTACCAATAGGCAGGGTTTGTTTGGTTGGAGTGGCCTTCCCACTGAAGAAGTAAAGCCGCGACTGCAATGTTGCCATGGTCATGTTCTCGCACTGAACATGAACCATCCACAAACGCTGCCTCAACGTGATTATGGGCCAGTCATGTGAGGCAGTGATCTTTGCCGTCAGAAGCAGAGAGATAGCGACAGCAACCAAGAATTACACACAGACGGAAGTGCTTCTTTAAAAACGCAATCTGTCAGTGCACACTCTTTGAGAGGAAATATACTCTTTTATTTGCAAGAATATTTAATCTTTTAGCTGTCGAAGCGCCCAGGTGTGTACTCTGCGTCAATCGCACAGAGGGAGAGAAAGCCACTGAAATGCAAATATCCAACTGCATACGCTTCTTTATGAGATGAATGGACCGGCAGTGGAATTCCGCTCTCTGCGAATCACACGCTCAGCATCCGAAGAAAAAATCTGAATGAATGGTTGCGAGCCAGCTCCTTCTATACCCATATGTCCAGGGGAGTGGTATGCAAATTCCACTCGCCAATTTCCATTGGCCTTTTCTCAAAGATTCTCAAAATGTTTGGTGCTCCCAAGAGCAAACCCTAGTGTCACTACAGCGATACAAGGTCGAGTGAGTGACAGTTAGGGAACATGGATTGTGTCTCCATCTTCTGATTGGCTTTAAGATCAAACCTATACAATCTAGAGGGGGTCCAATAGAATCTATGTAATATCTTGAATTGCATAAGGCGAACCCTTGCATCTCTAGATGTAGACTTGTCATTTTTTTTTATCATAGCCCACACTCCCTCCTCCAATACTAAGTTTAAATCTTTCTCCCATAATCTCTTGATAGAAGTTAAAACTCTGTCCCCCAGACTCTGAATTAACAGGGAGTAATGCACTGATGCCTCATGACCTTTTCCAAAAGCGGTAATCAAATCTCCCAGAGTATCTGCCACTTTAGGGGTGTGTGAGCTACTCCCAAAAATATTACAGACCAGGTGGCACAGCTGTAAATACCTAAATAGAACTGAGATCTGGAAATCTCAAAGTGTTGAACCAAATTTGTAAAAGATCTAAAGACTCCACTCTCATATAGGTCACTGAGTGTATTAACCCCCCCTCACAATGCACTCTGGCCAGCAGAAAGTGGACCTTTCAATACGTAATTTAGGGTTCAGCCAGATGCTTGAGGCAACATTTAAACAATTTGAATTAAACAATTAAACATACTGCATGCAAATGGGAGATAACGAGGTGTGACTTAACTACTCCAGTTAGTTTAATAGAAAGGCTTTGTAATGGGGAAATAGGGACAAGAACTTCCTATTCAATACAAAACCAGGGAGTGGATCTCTCAGGTGGAAGTGACCAATGAGCCAAATGTCTGAGACCAAATGCATAATAATAAAACAAAATCTTGTGTAGGCCTAGCCCACATTTGTTAATCGGCTTATGTAACATATTAACCTGTTGATACGCAATCGCTCCCACTCGGGAGTGACATCACTCAGTTTACATTTAATATATAATTTACCGTATAAATTTCACGATAGCAATGCACCAGAAACAGCAATTTAGTTATTTGTGCCAGGATCACAAATGAAAACATGCAATATCAAAACAGGACTTCATACATTTGTTATGAAAATGCGATCGCCAGATGAATCCAGTTCAACACACTTGGGTCACTTGTCCATGACAAGCATTCATTGAAAAACATCCAACAGCACTTCTTTTTGTGATACAGTGATACATCTTAGAAATATTATTTTTGTGATACAGTGATACATCTGAGAAATATTGATATATTCTCCATTGTTTACATGCGATCTCACCTGAAAGAATTACCCTTCGTCATCGTTCTTCAACAAACTATGCAATATGAGCAGCATTCATGTTGTAAAACTGTATATGCTCTTATATATTAGAGTCTCATAAACAAAATGAGCATGTCTCCCAAGTCTATTTTTAAAAATGCAGCGTAGTTTGATTCAGAATAGCCGAGCAGTGTAGTCAAATTTTGTGTCGTCTTGAAAGGTGGAGCCTTAATTTTACTCTGTATACCGGCAGTGGTTTTCAGAAAAAAAAAGCTTGCAGGAACCACATTTTTTGTAAGATCATCTTCAATTTAAAACGTAACTTCTTTAGACTTGTGGCTTTGAGAACATTGTATTTTTGGGTTGTCTTGGTACTTTTATTATTGTTATTTTAGATTCTAAATACATGTTCAGCACAAAATATTTCCATTACTATAAACTTCATCTTCTCTAACTTTAAAAAATAACAACATATATTAATTCTGAACTTGGGACATTAAGCCCAAAGTGACTTCTTTCAAAAGATACTACAAACCATTTACGCTCAGGTATGTCATTTTCATGGTTTGTGCTCAAAAAGGAGGTGCGTATCAACAGGTTAAAATGTAATCTGGGATGTCAACCATTCCAAATGAAGAACTTCGCTATACTATCAAATTGCTTGAAATAAGAGAGGGGGACATCTACAGGGAGAGACTGTAACAAGTAGTTACATTTTGGAATACAATACATTGTAAAAACATTAACCTTCCCAATGTAACGAAGCCCACCTGCCCACATTGCTCGAAAACCTTCTTATTAAGGGGTCAAAATGAACTCGAAAATAAATCAGACAAATTTGCTGGGAATAAAATGCCCAAATTCTTAATGCCTTGTTTGGGCCACTGGAAGGCACCTTGCTGGAAAGCCGTTACTCGGCAATATGCTGTCAGAGCCAAACCTTTGGATTTAGACCAATTGAGACTGTATCCTGAAAACTTAGAAAAGGATTTAATAATTCTGTGGAGGCAAGGCATAGATCTAGTAGGGCTGTAGATTAGGTTTTTAAAGTGAAAGTTTTTTTTAGTTTAAAATTAACAAACCCTTCCTCCCTACCCTAAACCTAACCCATAGTGTCATAAAAGCAAATCTGAGATGTAAAACACAATTGCTAAAGCAACCACATCATTTTGTGGTGCTTCTATCAAATAGTGAAGTGAAGTGACCTACAAGTAGGTCTATATTCCAGACTCCCATCTCAACTTATCTATTTATAATGCCTGGATAATATAACACAAGGTACATTGATGTAAATACATGTGGAATTATGTACTTTGAGAATAACTGGTATAGTATAATATGATGCATATATTACAAATAATAATGCTGACAGTCTTTTCTTTATTTAAATTATTGCAATACTTTATTATAATGTCCTTGCAATGAAAATAGCAGTGTGGCTCTGCAATTCCTTTGTCTAAAACATTGCATGTAATTACTCTTTTTATGGGATTTTACTACGAGCTTAGTGCAAAGGAACTTGCTGAAACTAGCTGCTATTTTGAATCCCATGAGAATATAACAGGGGCATTGATATACAATAAAGTACATTAAGACAAAACACCATAAGTATACTTTCAAAAACAGACCGGTACATAGTGTTTGCAGTACAAAGTGTTCATTAACTACAATTATTTATTGTTAAGTAAATAATTTTCGGCTGAATGTCAATGCTGGTGTTTGCTAGTTAGTTTAGCACCACTAACATTTTGGTTTGAGCAGCTGCAGCAACTCTGGAAAATTTACAAAAAGCACTTTTCTAATTGTTCAGTTAGTTTTCATTGCAGTCACCAAGAAAATAAATAAATAATAGGACCACTCTCCGTAAAAAGATTTGTCAGACACACTGTGAATAGCTCCATAGGAATCCGTCATTAACGTTTAAAAGCTCTTTTGGAACAAACAATCGCACTGGGGAAAAAAACGGGTTTGGTGTGAACAGGCTTTAATTCTGAATTGTCTAATTTGCCATAATTTGCTATCGGAATTATCACACAAGTTTACTTTGAAGATACACATAATGCCCCTTCAAGTCATAATTATGACGGGGAAACAGAGATCATTTTGATAACTGAGTTTGCTATTTGAGAGGAGACATAAACTTTCAACATGGCGGAGAGTAATGTCTATGTTGGTGTCAAAATGAGATTTCCCCAAGAAACATGCAACATTGAAACTGGGGTCCTCCATGTTTTCACTCCAACAACAAAACACTTGAATGTGACACTTGTTATTGCGTCTACAGAAATGAGAAGTAAGATAATTACGATGGCAGTATCACATCACGATCGCTCGAAGCAGATTACTCAGCATCACTGTTCATCACTACGACAGACGCAGGTAATCTCACATGCTCTGTCTCTCTCTCTCTCTCTCTCTCTCTCTCTCTCTCTCTCTCTCTTTCCCTCTCTTGTCCTTCTTACTCCAATTACTTGTTAGAAACAGCCAAAGCTGTCATTACTAGTTCTAAAGTGATGCTTTTGAATTAGTTACAGAGGCTTGGGCACATCTTTCATATTAGCAAAGTCAGATCCTGAATGCTGGCATAAGAAAGTAGTTCTACACACATGAGGGTTTTTGGGATGCTTCTTGGTTTTCCTTAATTATTTATACTTAATCGCAAGAGTGCTATTATGGCTGTATATCAGCATGGCTGTGATAACCTGTGGCTCTCAGCCATGTGCCTACGGCCATAACAGCACTCTTGCTTGTGCGGGTTAACAATCTATTTATTTCAGATATTCAGATTGAAATATACTGCATTATTGTGGCTTTACAAGTTTATATCAGGGGTTCGTATTGATACAGACATTTCTATTTGATCACGATTCACAAGCTCTCAATTCGATTCTGACTTCAATTCAATATCGATATACACTCACCTAAAGGATTATTAGGAACACCTGTTAAATTTCTCATTAATGCAATTATCTAATCAACCAATCACATGGCAGTTGCTTCAATGCATTTAGGGGTGTGGTCCTGGTCAAGACAATCTCCTGAACTCCAAACTGAATGTCAGAATGGGAAAGAAAGGTGATTTAAGCAATTTTGAGCATGGCATGGTTGTTGGTGCCAGACGGGCCGGTCTGAGTATTTCACAATCTGCTCAGTTACTGGGATTTTCACGCACAACCATTTCTAGGGTTTACAAAGAATGGTGTGAAAAGGAAAAACATCCAGTATGCGGCAGTCCTGTGGGCGAAAATGCCTTGTTGATGCTAGAGGTCAGAGGAGAATGGGCCGACTGATTCAAGCTGATAGAAGAGCAACTTTGCCTGAAATAACCACTCGTTACAACCGAGGTATGCAGCAAAGCATTTGTGAAGCCACAACACGCACAACCTTGAGGCAGATGGGCTACAACAGCAGAAGACCCTACCGGGTACCACTCATCTCCACTACAAATAGGAAAAAGAGGCTACAATTTGCAAGAGCTCACCAAAATTGGACAGTTGAAGACTGGAAAAATGTTGCCTGGTCTGATGAGTCTCGATTTCTGTTGAGACATTCAGATGGTAGAGTCAGAATTTGGCATAAACAGAATGAGAACATGGATCCATCATGCCTTGTTACCACTGTGCAGGCTGGTGGTGGTGGTGTAATGGTGTGGGGGATGTTTTCTTGGCACACTTTAGGCCCCTTAGTGCCAATTGGGCATCGTTTAAATGCCATGGCCTACCTGAGCATTGTTTCTGACCATGTCCATCCCTTTATGGCCACCATGTACCCATCCTCTGATGGCTACTTCCAGCAGGATAATGCACCATGTCACAAAGCTCGAATCATTTCAAATTGGTTTCTTGAACATGACAATGATACTAAAATGGCCCCCACAGTCACCAGATCTCAACCCAATACAGCATCTTTGGGATGTGGTGGAACGGGAGCTTCGTGCCCTTGATGTGCGTCCCACAAATCTCCATCAACTGCAAGATGCTATCCTATCAATATGGGCCAACATTTCTAAAGAATGCTTTCAGCACCTTGTTGAATCAATGCCACGTAGAATTAAGGCAGTTCTGAAGGCGAAAGGGGGTCAAACACAGTATTAGTATGGTGTTCCTAATAATCCTTTAGGTGAGTGTACAGTAAATGGGTGTATTTCAGCTATTATTTCATTTTTGCAAATCAAATAAAACTTTAACTCTCAATATGCAGAGGAAGGATGCTGAACTTATAATACTACTTATATACTACTTAGTGAAATCTAAACATTTGCCATGCAGTTGCTAATGACAGGGATTTTAAGTGCAAATTTGGTTGCAAAATATATTATGTGATCGAGTTGAGCATATACAAGATCGATCTTGGGATTTAAGAATATTTTTAAGTTAAGGTCTCGATGCATCCATAAATACATTTTTTCCTTGTCCTAGTCAATATGTTGTTTGTTTTATTCCCATATCCTACAGTCGCCAACAAAACATTTAGCAATTTTGCTGGTTGTCACATGATGTACTCTTTCGATCGTTTTTTTTTTCATTCTCAGTCTATGTACATGAGCGTCACATGGACACTTTTGAAGCGAATATCTTAATAGCTGCATTTTTAAGATGCTGTGTCAAGTTAAAAGTAACTGAAACTTTGAAAATCACCTCTCAAGATCCCTGCATTCTGTTGTGCTTTGTCCAGCTCTCAGGAACATGTCCTGTGTGACCAGCTCTCATTATAGGGTTTTGCTGCTAATGAGGTTTGTTTAAGTACACAGTCTGCCCCCTGTTGACGCTTCTTGTAAAAACGCGACATTTCCTGTACTTTAAGTTTGAATTCTCTGAGGGTATGATATGAAAATGTGTTAATTACATATGATTAATTGTGGTCTGGAGGCATGATTTAACTGTATACTTTTTAAACATAATTTATTTCACAAAATTAACATGATAAATCAACAGCCCCAATTATTAGGTATCCAGTTTAAAGACAATATAATAAAATTCAGTGGACAATGTAAAGGAGTTTGAATTCTGATGGCGTATGTCTCCAGAGCTGTCTTTACTATAATTGCTTTTGTGAAGGACTCTTTCTCTTTGCCTCTTCATGTGAAACAGCTTGTTGCTGGATATCTGTCACAAAAAGCTTTTACAAAATACCTGCTTTCTCATAGTCATTCTTACAGATACCTGAAAACCAATTATTTCTGTTTGTATTCCACTTAGTATGAGCTTACAATCATTTTCTTTTCTGTTACTCTGGATAGACTTTTTTTATTTGCTTCACCTGTGAGTGGTCATAACGTTTTGGCTCATCGGCGTATTTGATAGGTGATGAGGGTCATGCATGCTCAGGTTGCAGCCTTGGGTCTCAAATTTTATCAGGTCATTGTTTCATCTCATGGTCTTGTGTCTGTTGTGTTGATGAATCTGGAGTGACTTCTGGTGTTTGTGATCGCTGTCACCACACATCTGCATGTGCTCTTGTTTGTGTTGCTGTCAAACTCAGTGAAATCATACAGCACATTAGATGAGATATACTGAAACACACACACAACAAACACACTACATAAAAGTACATGAGAAATAAACAAAATTATTTTTATCTTGTTTTCCATAAACGTATCAGCATATTCATAGAACAAGATACATTACTTGCAAACTGACATAAGACAAAGCTGAAGTACATGTATGTAATTTCAGCACCGAATGGAATTGCAAAAATTAATATCGTTTTCCAAACTGAATTTTTCTGAATACACCCCCCCGAATGCCGTCAGTCAAACATTCAGATAGTCCCACCCCCAACTCACGCCATTGGTTAAGTAATGTTTTTGGGGTGGGTCGCTCCATACAAACACAGGAATTTAAAAGTGCCAGAGAGACACAGTATTTACAGTTTTCGAGAAAATTAACCTAAGAATGGCTGACTTATAGTTGTCTCTGCATATTAAGCTGGGATAGAAGAAAGCATTTTAACACTGAAAAAGAAACATACTTCAGCTTTAAGGATTTTTTTATTTTAATAAAAAATATTTAGAATTAAACTTCTGCCAATGGGGCAAGAAAGATAAACTTGTTTTCCCTTTGAATTAAATTTATGCAGAAACCAGTTTGTCCAGAAATAAGTAATTATTTCACATTGAGAAAATTTTTGTGGAAGCACCATTGGCCTTGCTAATCTGTGACACAAATTCAAGAGAAGACCCTCAAGTGGAAGTAACAGTCAGTGGAGTGTATTGAAGATAAACAGTGATAAATGGAAGAGTCAATGAGAAAAAGCCTGGTGGCAGGGAGTTTGAGTACAGAATGAAGATCCAGGCTCAGGTTGCAGTGGGTCTGAGAAACACAGACTTGGCGGTTGAAGGGCTTGGGCACCCAGATGAAGACCTGGTGAATAGTCTGCAAGGAGATAACAGGATAACAGACTTGAGCGTGATCCAGATAAATCCATGGATAATATTATTATCACTAAAACGTGGTGATCATGTTCTGTATGCCAAAGTCCCTTTATATAGGCAAGTCAGCCCACTCTGGTGGCCATCTTTGGAATGCTATCAGGCAGCCATTTTATATGGATACAATGAGTGTTAAAAGTACAGCTCATATCTAGCTGCATGGGGCAAGAATGAATTTTCTAAAATGGTTGGTCAGGATTCAAATCAGTATAACTTATTTCAAATCAGCAGTCAAATCTGACAACAATGGTGTCATAAAGTTTCCTCTTTAACTTGTATCACATGAAAAAACAAAATTTAAGTTAACTGACAAGCAGTATCTGTATCAAAACGTTTTTTGGTTCTTTTACCTTTAAGGCGGGATTTCCAATTCCAATTTCTCCTATTCATTTGAATACAAGTGCTTTAGCTCAGGCTAAACAGTGTACGAGTAGGGTCAGATTTAGACTTGGATTTACTAAGTGTGGATCTTTTTTGGCTAATATTGGCCACAGTTTTCGACAGAATTTTAGCATCAGAACTACAGTTGTGAAGCGTAATAACTACAAACATAGTAGTTTAATGGTTAAATGCTGTAAATGTGGTGGAGGTCACATACTCTTTCAATGGAGTTTTGTAATGATGTCATTGTAATGCAACGCTGAAAAGAACAAAAGCAATAAAAAAAGTGATCCAGCACAATGTCATGCAAATGTTCTGTTTTTCTGACTTGGTATAACATTCAAGATGTGGTAGATAATCCTAGATTTTTACTTGATGCATCATAAGATAACATTACAAACTTGACCAAAAAGATGTATGCATATATACTGCAACATGTTGTGAACTTCACACATTCAATGAAGATAACAATAGCTAATTATATCAGCTTGGCTTTCATTAAATACACATTACTACATGCATCATATGTAAAACATCAGCGATCTCCACACGAAAGACGCATGACAGATCTTCAACGATGCACTGCTCCTTCTCATCAATATAAGAAGCATTGGAGGATAGCCTAAATGAAATGGAAGAACAATAATGAATGAATGAAAAAATTTAATTAGGAATGTGTTTGTCATGATAACTGCAACAGGATGATTAATAGGTCACTGTACATTAAATTACATTACATTTATTTATTTCACAGATGCTTTTATACAAAGTGATTTAAAAAAAGAGGAATAATACATTATAAGTGATTCATATTAAGGAGACAGTATTAAAAAAAGGGCTGCATTACAAAGTTTCAGTTGCATCAGAATATTAGTATCAATACAGACTAGAGTACAACAACAAAAAAGTATATATATATATATATTTTTTTTTAATGTTTTGAACAGTGCAATTTTATGACATGATAGTACTGTAAACCTCAATACTTGCACACTAATTTTCTACACACTCAAAAGTGTGTACTTTTCCATAACATAAAAGTAGATTGTTACAGGGCATGCGTAAAGCACACGTACATCACCAAGACTCTATTTGATGTGTGTGTTTTCATCTGAAAGATTTTGTTTTGTTTTGTCTAAAAGATTATGTCAATAAGTATGTCTCGGATGTCAGTAAGACTTTCAGCAGATGTCTTTGAGACGTTAATGAATTCGATTGTTTGTAAATCTGATAATTTTCCAGATGTTTAGCTGATGTTAATTAGATTGTGATGCTTTCCAGATGAAAAGATCTAAAACAGACATCTTGGAGATGTGCGTGTGCTCTCTGTTTCAATTTTTAAGGAATCTAAGACTTTCCATTGAACTGGTCACTGCAGAGTCCACAGAACTTTCTTCCGGCTGAGGAAGTTTGGAATGAACCAACACATCCTCACACGGTTCACCACCTTTGGCTCAACCTGGTCGAGTCGAGAGGGGCCGAAAAGGTTTGATTCCTTGACGTCCCCATCTCCCAGGTTGGCCTATTCTGCGACACCATCTGAGACTTTGCCCGGCAGTTTTTGACGATGGGGAAGCTGACGGAGGCTTCCTCACTTCATAGGCCATACAGTCGGTGTCCACAGCCGTTGTTATCAGGCCGCTGGGCACTATTTCCTTTGGTGCCCCAGAGGCGGGCCTCATGCACCCGCACGTCCAGCTGTGGCACAATTCTGCCCCCGATGTGACAGTCTCCACGGATCACAAGGACAATTTTCCTCCTCCCCTGTCCCAGACCACTCCGGGGATGGGCACAAGGAGCCAGGTAAGTGCTTTGATGTGCCTGGACTTGGCACGGCCACAAGTGGCACCTCAGGCCCCACACGCCGGTACATCTGATGTGATTGTCCCCTTGGTCCCCCTTGCGCAGAGTTTGGGGGCGTGGCTCGCACTAACCCAACACGTCGCGGTGGCTGATCAGGACCATCCAACTCGGCTACGCGATTCAGTTTGCCAGGCACCCAGGTTCAACGGCATCTGCTTCACTTAAGTGAAAGGCAAGAATGCTGCTGTCTTGCGCGCGGAGATCACATCCTTAATCTGTTCCTCCAGCTGAGATGAATAAAGGTGGTGGGTTGCAGCCAATCTTGCAACTGCGAGATCTGAAACGGGCCTTGCACAGACTCATGTTCAAGATGATGATGCAAAAACGCATTTTAGCGAGTGTCCGGCATCAAGATTGGTTCATGGCAGTAGACCTGAAGGACGTGTTTTCCCTCATCACAGACCCTACCTGTGGTTTGCATTTGAGGGCCGGGCATACCAGTATAAGGTGCTCTCTTTCAGTCTGTCCCTGTTACCTTGTGCTTTTAAGAAGGTCACAGAGGCAGCCCTTGCCCCGTTAAGGGAAGCGACTGGCTGATCCTAGCTCACTTGCGGGACTTGTTGTGTGTGCACAGGGACCTGGTGCTCAGGCACCTCAGCTGACTGGGGCTTTGGGTCAACTGGGAAAAGAGCAAGCTCTCCCCGGTTCAGAGCATCTCTTTTCTCGGTATGGAGTTAGACTCTGTCTCAATGATGGTGTGCCTCTCGAGCGAGTGCCTGCAATCGGTACTGAACTGTCTGAGAACATTCAGGCAGAAAATGTTGACCCCCACTGAAATTATTTCAGAGGCTCCTGGGGCATATGGCATCCTCAGCGGATATCACGCCTCTCAGGTTGACGCATATGAGACCGCTTCAGCACTGGCTTCAAATTCGAGTCGCAAGAAGGGCATGGCGCCACGGTGCACACCGCGTGTTCGTCACGCAGGTCTGTTGCCATCTGTTCAGCCCTTGGACCGACCTAGCTTTTCAATGGGCTGGAGTTCCCCTAGAGCAGGTCTCCAGGCACATCGTGGTTATGACGGACGTCTTCAAGCGTGGCTGGGGCGCCATGTGCAACGGGCACGCCGCCGGCCCTTGTACTGGTCCGCGACTGCGTTGGCACATCAACTGCTTCGAGTTGCTGGCAGTATTGTCTCAAGTTGCTGGCAGTATTGCTCTCCCTGCGGAAGCATTTGCCATGGATCCGGGGCAAGCACGTGTTTTTCCGGTTGGACAACAAAGGCGGCCTACGCTCTCGTCGAATGTCGCAACTCGCACGCTGTCTCCTCCTCTGGAGTTAGCAGAGGCTCAAGTCATTGTGAGACACTCATATCCCGGACAACCTCAACAGCACAGCGGATGCACTGTCTTGGCAGGTCATGCTCAGGGGAGAGTGGAGACTCTACCCTCAGGTGGTCCATCTGATCTGGAGTCGATTCGGTCAAGCATAGGTGGACCTGTTCACTTCCCTGGAATCCTCCCACTGTCCGCTCTGAAAGTTTCTTACCGATTCTCCCCTCTGCACAGATGCACTGGCACACAGCTGGCCCCTGTGGCTACGCAAGTATGCATTCCACCCAGTGAGCCTACTTGCACAGATGTTGTGCAAGGTCAGGGAGGACAAGGAGCAGTTCGTCTAAAATGTAATTGTTTCTGGCCTCCAGTGAGCAAGCAAATGGCAACTGTGACAAGACTGTGCCAAACCTCTATGAAATGTTAGTTAATAGAAAAAATCTATCCCTCTGGCTATACAGCATGAATATAATGCCAATATTAGTTATCTATGTGTAATTCAATTCATGTATTAAGTGAACTGAGTAGATGTTGGTAGCGAATGTTTAAAACTAAAGGATATTAATTGAACTGTTTAATGATTTGAGTGTCTTTGAAGTCCATCCTGACTGTGGATGTGCATGTAGATCCAGTGTAAGTTTTTTTTTTTTTTTTTTGGCTGATGAAGTAATTTGGGGTTGTTTTTTTGTCTGTGTATTCCAAGTGTGTAGTCTATCCTATGAGCAAATGATGGCTGGAAACTAGTGTCAGTTAATTTCCAGTGAAGTCCATCATTTGAAGTCTGATGTGCAGGCAGTGGCCTAGTAACACATGGCTGTGAATCAAACATCGGGCTGGACCGGAGCTGGATCTGGAAGACTCTGTTAACCTGGTAAAAGCTATTCCATAGTTTAAGAGCCAAATAGGAGAATGATCTACCTCCTTTTGTAGATTTTTATATTCTAGGTACTATCAAAAGGCCAGAAATTTGTGATCTTGGTGAACGTGATGAATTATTTTTTTTGTGTTTGTTGGGGAGGGGTGAAACAGAGAGTAAATAGGCTGATGGTCTCCCTGTTTCTGTATTGCTAACCTGTATATCTGTAATTACGATGGAAATCACTCTATCCATAATCCTGTGCAATTATTATTTTAAAATAATTTTAAAATTGTCATACCTGCCCAGAGACTACAGGTGGAAATTAGCAATTGTTGCTACAACCTGGCCCAAGACATATTCTCTTGTTTAACAAGTTTAATGTTTATTTGTGCATTGTCCCTGTTTCAAATAAAATAATTTCCATTTCCATTCCATATAGCACGATAAAAAAACAGGTAGCCAATGTAGTGACGCTAAAATTAGGCTGATATGATAATATTTATTCGTTCTCGTCAGCACTCTATATGCTGCATTTTGAACAATCTGAAGCATATTTATTGAACCTGCAGGACATCCATCCAGTAGAGAATTACAATAATCTAGTCTTGAGGTCATGAACACATGAATTAGCTTTTCGGCATCAGAAACAGAGAGCATGTGTCTTAAATTTCTGATTTAAAAGATTCTGTTCTACAAACATTAAGAATGTGATTTTCAAAGGATAGATTGCTATCAAACATAACACCCAAGCTCTTAACTGTAGAAGACAATGTAACAGTACATCCATTGAGAGACAAATTATATTGTAGCATCTAATTTTTAGAGGTTTATGGTCCAATAATTAAAATCTCTGTTTTGTCAGAATTGAGTAGAAGGAAATTTCAAGCCATCCACTCTTTGATATCATTAATACACTGCTAATTTGGAGAATTGAGAAATGTCAACCGGTCTTAAATAAATAGAAAGCTGAGTATTGTCGGCATAACAGTGGAAACAAATTCCATGGTTTCTAATAATGTCTCCGAGGGGAAGCATATACAAGCAAAAAAGCAGAGAACCTAATGCTGAGCCCTGTGGCACTCAATACTTCACTTTTATTTAATCTGCAACAAACAATGGGGTAGTGGTTAGATAAATAGGACCTAAACCATGCCAATGCCTGTCCACATATCAGATTTCATTAAATAAAAGGGTACCAATAGGTCAATAAATTGAATCAAAAGTCATAAATGATAGAATCAATATTTTTTAAATGCTTTAGCACTCTTTTTGAACTGGGGACCCCAGGAAAGAAAATCTAATTTAATTGCATGACATTTTAACAGCTGAAATTGGCATGTAGAATTAATTTAACCTGTTAAAGGTGTATTTGTTCAGAAAAGGTAAGTGGTCTCAAAATATTTTGCATATGCATGTCTTCAGAGAGAGATTACATTTTTACACTTTTATCCAAAGCGACTTACAGAGCCCTTAATACAGGGACAATCCCCCTGGAGCAACCTGAATTTAATTGCCTTGCTCAAGGACACAATGGTGGTGGCTATGGGGCTCAAACCAGTGTCCTTCTGATTACCAGATTACCAGTTATGTGCTTAGACCACTACACCACCACCACTCCGGTATGGAGAGAGATAACATGAGACTTAGAGACATACTGTATGAATTTATTTACAAAACGTTTTATTTTATTTGATTGATGTTAAGTTCTTTGAATCAAATAGAAAAGCAGCCAACAAGTTTCCAACATACATGAGAACTCCAATACTGTTTATAAAAACAATCCAGAATGCCCTTCATGAAGTTGATTGAGAGAATACAATGTTTTAATAAATGTTTTCTTGTTTTTTCTATATATTTTAGTGTGAACTAAGAAAACCATCTACCCTAACAATTAACCTAATAAAGCCTGATGTATGAAAAAATAGTCATCCATTTTTTGGAACCTATATACTTCTATCTTCTGTCGCTTATCTGGGTCATAGTAGACACAGACTAAGCGGCTGTGGCAGCTGTGGCTCAGGTGGTAGAGCAGGTTGGCCACTAATCGCAGGGTTGGCAGTTTGATTCTTGGCCCACATGACTCCACATGCTGAAATTTCCTTGGGCAAGACACTGAACCCCAAGTTGCTCCCAAAGGCAGGCTAGCACCTTGCATGGCAGCTCTGCTGTCATTGGTGTGGGCTTGTGTGTGTCACAGTGTAAAGTGCTTTGAAAACCGCTAAGGTTAAAAAAGTGCTATATAAGTGCAGACCATTTAAACAAAGCAACCCATATGTCCTTTTCCCTGACCACATCCTCCAGCATGTCATGGGGGATTCTTAGGTGTTCCCAGGCCCCTCCTGGATGTCTGAGCTTCACACGCTATCCCTTAGGGTGTGCCTAGTCGCCCTCAAAGAAAGCTCATTTCGGCCGCTTATATAATTTAGTCACAATCTAAAGCTCATGACCATAGTTGAAGGTTGGAACATAGGCCACTGGTAAATCAAGCACTTTGCCTACAGGTGCAGCTCCTTTTTCACAACCATGCCCTGGGACAACGAATGCATTACTTCAGCCACTGCCCCAATCAACCTACCAATCTGATGCTCCAGGGTTCCTTCACTTGTGAACAAAACCCAGAGATACTTGAACTATTCCACTTGGGGAAGCTGCTCGCTCCCTACCTGGAGAGGACAATCCATAATTTTCTGGCAGAGAAACATGGTTTCCGAGTTGGAGGTGCTGACCCTCATCCCAACTGCTTTGCGTCCGACCGTAAAATGCCCCAGTACTGAAGATCATAACCTGAACATGTCAGCAGGACCACGCTTTCTACAAATAGCAGGGATGCAATCCTGAGGCCCACAAACTGGACACACTCATACCTCAAATCCTGTCCATGAATATCAAAATCAGGATTAGTGAAAAGGGACAACATTTGGCTTGCTCACTGGGGGGCCTAAAGACAATATTTGTGAAGTTATTAATTTAAACTGCACAATGAGGTCTTTAATACTTTTCAGCATAATTTTCTGTTACAGCATAATTTTCTGTAAAGCGCTTTCAAACAATCAGTGTTGTTAAAAGTGCTATACAAATAAAAATGACTTGACTGGACTTGACAGTCCTGATGGAGTCCAACCCCCAGATGCTTTTAGCTTCTTTATAAAAATCTCCTACTCATACACAGGTCCTACTCTTTGCTAAGAAGTTTTTGACATTTAAGTCAAAGCTTAAGTCAATTTTGAAGAGCATTTTATGAGAAGTTTTACACGTACGGTTTTATGACCAGGATAGACTTTGCATCTTTCGCATCCAAGATACGATAATTGGCCGGAGTCTCCTTTCCAGGACCCAAGTTTTTCCAGGTAAGCTGAGAAATATGATCCCTGATAGTATCTCTGATTTAGTATCTCAGGGAAAATGTCATCAAGCCCTGGCACCTTGCCACTCCAGAATTCTTTGATCACCTCAGTGAACTCTGCCACGAAAATGGGTAATGACCCCCTCCCAATCATCCATCTTTTCCTCCTCCACAGAGAGCATGTCAATAGGGTTTAGGAGTTCCTCAAATTGTTCCACCTATTGCCACGACTGTACTGCTAGACAAGGTCAGCAGTTCCCTGCCCCAGGTAACAACAACCTGGGCAAAACCCTGCTTCTCATGCCCAAGACATTTTATTGTTTATACACTGCTAAGTCACCCAGTAGAACTATGAAGAATCCAGACGGCACCCCATCCAGGGCCCCACTCAAGGACTCCAAGAAGGCCAAATACTCCACAGAGAGCATGTCAATAGGGTTTAGGAGTTCCTAAACTCAGGGTCTCCAAGAAGGCCAAATACTCCAAACTGTGGTTTAGTGCATGAGCACAGAGCCTCCCCTCTGCAACACACTTAATTTCAACACATAGTAATAAGTTATTAAAATCAAAAGTTGTGTATGTTAACATTAGTTAATGCACTATAAAATAACATGAACTAACAAATGAATAATTGCATTTTTATCAACAAGCATGTTCATGTTGTTACTTAAATTACTATTAACTAATTGTACTGCAAAAAACATGTATATCACAGTACAAAGGCTACCATTTTGAAAATGATCTTACAAGGTCTTCTACAAGTAGAGCACAGAGACACAGTTCATTTGTTTACAGTAAAATATTGCATGTAAAGAGTTTTTTTTATGTGATATTTTACTACGAGTTTAGTCCAAACGAACTGTCTAGACTCGCAGCTATTTTTAATACCATGAGAATATAATGGCACAGTGAAATACATATCAAATAATGTACATTCAGACAAAACAACATAAGCTGACTTTCAAAAACTGATCAGGTTTATGTTTGCAGCACAAAAGGTTCAGGAATTTGTATTATATAGGAAGTATTTATTTTTAAGTGTATAATTTTTGGGGGTGTGTATCAGCAACATATCCATTGCCTATGTTTTTCAGTTTATTATCGCCACCAATGTGCTGGATTGAGCAGTTGCAGCAAAAAATAAATAAAAGAAAATAAAACGGGTTTGGTGTGAACAGGCCTTAAGCCTACTAGGTGTATTTACTATTAGAAAAATGTGTACAATAATTCTATGGCTGGGTAAGAAAGGGGAATAGAAGAGGGAAGAGGAAAGCAGTTATATAACAGGGGTGGTGAACCTACAGTGCCAGACAAGAAAAGAAAAAATAGAATGTAAACCTCCCTCAAAAATAATAATGTGCTCTTAAATTCATTTCAAAATATGTGCTAATACAAATCAGTAATTAAACAAAACAAAGGAAATAAAAAAAAACAATCCAGGGCAAAAACACTCAACCAGTTGTCAAACTGTGACAATTTTACAGCATTAAACATTTTTTTAACTATATGAGAAGTATTCAAAGAAAATAAAAGTTGAAAGCCATAACTGTCTGAGCTGGTTGTTTTGATGCAGCTATGCAGCACTGTTTGCTGATGTTAAACAAAGAATGTATAAACTAGTTAGTCCACTTGAGCCTCCCTGTTCTCTTGTCACTCATTCTCACCACTTAAAGGGGTCATGACATGAGAAACCAAATTTGCCTTGATCTTTTGGTATATAAGAGGTCTTTGTATCATTAAAACGTCCTGCAAGTTTAATATTTTAAGACGTCCTCCCCATTCTAAACAAATCATTTGTTTAATCAAGCTCAAAATACAGCTCGTTCTGGATTCATGGTTAGAAGTGACGTACCAGCGTTTGCATATGACCGCCTCCAGCACAAGATAACTACGCTTTAAGCGCAAGACAACTACGCTCATTTCGTATCGCCGTGCGCCTCACAAGTGTTCAGTCGATGGACAGCGAGCTCTGACAGAGACTACTTGTGAACAGGAAAATTACGATGCCACACAGATGTGCTGTTCCTGGCTGTGGTCAAACAAAACCTCTGAATAAGCTGCCGAAAGATCCAGACGTCAGGGAAAAATGGATGCAGTTTATTTTTTGCGGACGTCCCAGTCACGGCAGTGTTAACTTAAGCGTTTGTTCTGTACATTTTAAGGATGACTGTTTTGAGAACAAATCTCAATATGATGCTGGCTTTGCCAGAAAACTGTTGCTCAAAGATAAGTCCGTGCCGACTATTCTGGGAACAACGACGACGCAAACTGTAAGTAATCTATTTTAAACTTTAAACTACTTTTTAAAGCGCAATTTCATTCATTATGAATAATAACAGTGTTTTTACTTAGTTTACTTGCATATTGTTTTCAGAGACCGGCATGTTCAGGCCCCATATCAAAAGATGTTGGCTGTCAAACTGACCAACCCACTCAAACATCTGTGGGCACACAGCTGTCGTTTCAAACCATGAGCCCAAGTGTCGTAGCAAAGGTATTATTTATATAATCCCAACTTGTGTCATCATAATTCTATTTGTAAGAGGCTTAAAAAGTTTAATTGCCTAAAAGGAAGTATTTATAGTTCAGATTTTTAAAATACTTCAATTACAATTGGTAGAATAAAACTTTACATTGTATTTTCTAACGTTATAGAAACACAAACAGAACAGTCCTCACAACTTTCAAGTGGTAATGTCGCCATACCCTGGACTACTTCACTGCCTTTTACTTCAACACCTTTGAAAGATGAACGGCCTGCCAAAAGGCGTCGCTGTGAATTGGAGGGTGAAGAAAGTGTGTCTTTTGAAGAAGTCTGTGACTCTCAGGACGTAACATTTGACCCGGCTCAGTCTGTCACCAGTGTGACTGAACCATCACGGCATTCGTAAGTTTTTTGTCTTTATCATTTTAAGTTTAGCATACATTTATGTGAACTGTATGTTTTACTGTCTCGTAAAACTGATTATGTAGAAAAAAAATACACAACATAATTTTTTTGTTATTAATTTTCTCTTGTGATAGCATGTACACATCCAAAGCCTCTCATGAAGACACCAAATATATTGTGTTTGAAAACTGTCTTCTTGAACTGTTTGAGACCTGTCCAGTATGTTCAAGAGCCTGCAATATTCAGCCTCGTAGCAATGGGACTTTTTTGGCCATTGATCAACTTTGCCCGCATTGTGAGTACTTCAGACAGTGGAAGAGCCAACCCTGTGTTGGCAGTACCCCTGTTGGTAACCTCCAGCTGTCTGCTTCCCTGTACTTCTCAGGAGCTTCATTCTTCCAGATGAAAAAGGTTTGTGGGGTGTTTTTTTTTTTTCCTGTTTAAAATAGTTTAAATGTATAATGCATAATTATTGTTTTTCTTTTGAAGGTATTTGAGTCAATGCATTTGAAGATTTTCAAATACAGAACCTTCAGAAGGCATGCCAGCATGTACCTGGAACCACTAATAATATATAAGTGGAAGAAGGAACAGGTGGATTTAGTGAATGATCTCTGTGAGGCGGACAAGGTAATAATTGGTGGCGATATGAGAGCTGATTCGCCAGGTAAAGAGTCATGCTTTGTGGTGCAAGTTCTTCTGCAGTCTTAATAATTTGTTCCTGTGTAAACTATTTTCTAAAATATTATTTGTATTGTGACATTTTAGGCCATTCAGCAAAGTATGGGAGCTACACCACAATGGATCTTCAAAAGAACCTCATAATAGACCTCCAGCTAGTGTAAGTGAGAAAATGCATTGATCACATCATGTCAATGCACACAAAATTACCAGAAAAAAGTGGCAACAGAGTATGCCTTGCCTGTTTCAAATTAAAATATTCTAAATTACAATTGTATTATAAATTACAATTGCTATTTATAATAAACCTTTTTATACTTCAAAGATGTAGTCGGATATGATTACTGTTTTAAAGGAATGAAATAACTGACTTTCACTGCCCTGATAACTATTTTTTCACAGAGTAATGAGGTCGGTGGTAGCTACCACATGGAGAAAGAAGGGTTAAAACGAAGCCTGGAATTGCTGGAGGAACGTGGTGTAAGGCTAGACTGCATTGTGACAGACCGACATCCCCAGATTCAAAAGTTTCTGAGAGAACGAAACATCACACAGTACTATGATGTCTGGCATTTGGAGAAAGGTATGTTTGAGCTTTCTTGACTTGTGGTTATAACTGTACTTAGTACAGATTCTGAAAAAAACATTTCCTGTTAATAAATGGACAGGTTTTTTTAAATTACATGAACAATATTTCTTCTAGAGTTGTCAAAGAAGTTAGAGCAAATTGCCAGAGACAAGGACTGTTCAATAGTGAAAAAGTGGCAGCACAGCATAAGAAACCATCTCTACTGCACTGCAGCATCCTCTACTTCAGGACCAGAGAAGGTAGCCAAGTGGAAGTCACTCATCAATCACATTCAGGATGTTCACATCCATGATGATCCATTATACCCACAATGTGAACATTCACATCGAGAGTCTAAGGGCAGCAGTAAACGCTTCAAACCTGGTGAGTGCATAATATTTCATATTATTACCATTACCACTCAAAGTGGCTGACTGTTATTCATCTGTGTGTCCCACAGTGCTAATACTGTTTCCATTGTCCTTTACACAAATTCATACATACTACTATTCCAGGTTCAAAACCACTTTACAGAGTCGAAAAGGTGCTGACTAACAACAGAGTCCTCAAAGATGTAGCAAAGCTCAGCCCTCACTTCCAGACCTCATCCTTGGAGGCCTTTCACAGTTTTTTATTTTACGCTTTGCTCCCAAAAGTGTGGTATTTCCTTTTATTGGAATGCTGTGCAGGTATGCAATATAAAGTAGTATAGAAGCATCTTATTGACATTTAATGAACCATAAAGTCAAATTATTTAATAATTGTATGTAATACAGGAAGCCTAGCATAAGCTATAACATAATTTGAAAAGCAGTTATAACTTTTCGAATGCTTTGTCATTTATTATTATTCTAAAATTATCTTGAAAAAATAACACCGTGTCACTACTACTTTTTAGTAACCACATGTTTTTTTCTGCTGTTTTAGGTTGTATTTGGCTGGCATGTATTTCAATGAAAATTCTAACCGTCCAAAGGCTACTACATCATCTGGAAAGCCAATGTACAGACTTTTGTTCCCCAAGGCTAAAAAAGGATTGTACACCACAAAACCAGTGACATCCAACCCAACGTACTGTAAGTTTGAATAGATGTTTTAATTTTTCATTTACAAAAAAATAAACTAAATACAATACACACAAAGTGCATAGAACTTATTGTACTGTGTTACAAAAAAAAAATTCCAGGCTACGTCTACAATCTGATGACACTGCTGTTTGAAAAGGTTCTGCCAGATCCTTTTCCCTACATGGAGGAGCTGCATAAAATTACAGTGCCTGACAGTCTATGCACACAGTATGACAGACCTTCGTTGGAGGAGGCCATTGCTGAGCATGTGTCAAGGTTTAGTCAAGGGGCAGTTTGAATCCGACATAGCTGCCTTCCGCATCTGGGAATTTTTGCCGTATACACAGGACAACACATGATGGTATTACAACCCTGATCTTTCTGCCTAGATAGCCCCAGCACCAACTGACAAAGCTTCTGTAAGCCAAATGCCTGTAGCGCCTGATGGAAACAGAGAAAAGACATTTAAAACTAAACATTCGAAAGGTGTTTTGGAACGTGTGTGTGTGTGTGTGTGTGTGTGTGTGTGTGTGTGTGTGTGTGTGTGTGTGTGTGTGTGTGTGTATGTCAAAACTATTGTTATTTGAATATACATTTTGTTACATTAAATATTTATAATCCATATTAACATAAAACAATTGTGTATGTCAGATTTCTTACTGGTGTAACCCTCTAAGTCTCAAAGGACCATAGTCTGCCCTGTAAATGTTAAGTGCATTCTGTAACGAATACAAATTTAGGCAAACAGGTTCAAGTCCCGGGTGATGAATCATACAGGTAGGTGGTACTGGTGCCTGGTTAATTCTTCTGGCAACCTATTGAGAAGGCTATTGAGTTTACAATTGTAGTCCAACATGTATAACATGTAATACTCAAACATGCAGATTAACATAATTATTATTATTTGTCTTTCATTATGTGCACATACTTCAGGGGTCTCCATGCAGCATTTATGTTCTTGCTCAGTGGGCATTGCACCACAATTGCCACAAGTGCACCTGTGAATGTTTAAAAAAATCATAAATGTGTTTGATATGACACCTTTTTATGTAGAATTGTCATTTTAAGGGTATTTACAATATTACTTTTTATCACTGGCTAATATAAACACATTTGTATAACATAATCTTGAAAATATGTAGCCTTTCTAGTAGGCCTACATGTCATAGAACATGTCAACAATAAAAATATTGCCTTATCAATGCTGCATCTTCAAATATGGCCTGTGCATGCATTTTTCTCCGTGGTACACCCTATCATTTCATTGCAATTAGTTAAATAATGTTAAACTGTTACCAAATTAGTCTATAGGAGAACTATGCAACAATAATCCGTTTTCAAGTGTCTTTTTTATTAATTCAAAATAGTTAAACTTTCCATGTGGCCACGGGCTGATCCAGTCTTCGTTGTTGTGGTGATGGTTCGTTTTCCTCTGATTCCTCATCTGATTCCGTCTCAAACATATACGGTTGTATCATTGCAAGAGCCATCGCTTCGCATGCATCACTCGCTACTAAACAGTTACGCTGAATCCGCAAATGTTCTGGCTGGGGGCGTCAATAATTGATACATAGGCACTGACGTTAGCCAACCATATCAGTGGGCGTTAACACTGAAGTCTTAATTGGAAAACGCCCCCAAAACAGACTGTTTGAATCAGAGGATGAGAAACAGGGTGGGAAAAGGTCATAAATCACTAGATTTTAAAAGTTTTTCTTAAAAAAAAATATATTAATACTATAATTGCACCTAAGGGAACATAATAATACAATAAAAAAACCCATGTCATGACCCCTTTAAGTAACAAAGTGGAAGGGCTAGTTTTTTTAGACCCATATTTGCTATGACTCAGAATATCCCATGCAGCACTGTGATGTAAACGACATAACAGCAATCGTGTTCGTACTGTAATCCCATTTTATCAATCATTATAAACATCTTAAAATCAGCAAAACCTCAACCTCGCTATTCATCTTGGTTCAACTACACTAACACCAACAAGAACAGCCCAGAACCTGTGAATGGTGGTAGATGATCAGCTTAATTTAACTGCCCACATCTCATCAACCGCCTGGTCTTGCAGCTTCTCACTTTACAACATCAGGAAAATCAGACCTTTCCTGTCTGAATATGCTCCTGGTCCAAGCTCTTGTCATTTCAAGACTGGACTACTGTAATTCTTTGTTGGCTGGCCTCCCAGCTAACACAACTAAAATACTGCAGATGGTCCAGATTGCAGCAGCATGTCTGGTCTTCAATCAGACATAAAAGGGCTCATGTCACCCCACCCTTAATTTCACTTCACTGTCTACCTGTATCTGCCCATATTAAATTCAAGGCTTTGACTGCACCCTCTTACTTCAGTTCACTTCTTCAGGTCTATGCTCCAACTCGCTCTCTACGATCTATGAATGAGCAGCACCTGATGGTTCCATCACAAAGAGGCTCAAAGTCTATTTCATGATCTTTCACTTTGTCGCTGTGTTGAAATGAGCTTCCAACCTCCACACGATCTGCTGTTACCTTCTCAACATTCAAGAACCAACTGACAACACATCTGTTCAGCAAGCACTTAACCAATCCACACAAATTGCACTTACCATTGAACTTAACTTACTTACTGTACACACACACACACACACACACACACACACATGTTGTGTTTCCATGTTTTATGGGGACTTTCCATAGACATAATGGTTTTTATACTGTACAAACTTTATATTCTATTCCCTAAACCTAACCCTACCCCTAAACCTAACCCTCACAGAAAACTTTCTGCAGTTTTACATTTTCAAAAAACATAATTTAGTATGATTTATAAGCTGTTTTCCTCATGGGGACCGACAAAATGTCCCCACAAGGTCAAAAATTTCGGGTTTTACTATCCTTATGGGGACATTTGGTCCCCACAAAGTGATAAATACACGCTCACACACACACACACACACACACACACAAATTCTTCTGTATTTTTCTTCTGCGCTAACATCTTTACAACTCCAGCCACCTTGAGAGCTTGGCAGTACAAACTGTAAATGTTGTTAAACTTTGTATGGCAAATTGTTTGTTATGTTCCTCATATGTAAGTCGCTTTGGATAAAAGCATCTAGTAAATGACTAAATGTAAAGGCATAAATGTAAATGTGATCACTATGTGTAGGTACTTATCTCATACAGTCATGTACCAAAACGCTTGGCAAGTAAAAGTATGACAAATATGTCTATCAAGTATTAGACATGTTTAAATGTAACTTTTACAACTTCACAAGCTAAATATTAAGTCTACAGAAGCCACCTTCAAATACAAATCTTAAAATACCCCCACACTACCGGCCAAAAGCCTTCATCAGAGTATACTTTAAACTTATATTTCCTTGTTACAAAAGACCTTCTCTTGTTTTTGTGAAAGTTTCAAACAACTGAAATGTATTTGAATTGAGAGAGTTATGAACTCTCATCATGGTGGTGAATTAAACAAAAAGTTATTACAAAAAGAGGCATTTTGAATATTTAATTTACCATGTCTCCTGTTGGCCTAAAATCATTTTTATTTATTGTATTTTTTGTTAAAATATGTATATTGTTCTTTTGTAAAAAATAGTTTTTCTCCTATTGGTGTCATGCTATGGATTAATTGTATAATCGGCATATTTTATGACAAAATAAAGTATATGGGATGTGCCTTTCCAGCAATGTCTAAACACTTATAAATAACATTGTTTAACCAGAGGTTGATCTAGTCATCTGACTATGACCTCATTTCATTTCTCTCTTCAAATTTTCCTTTATAAATTTGCTTCATCTGGACTTCTGCTTTAGTGATGATGCTTTTGCAGGCATAATAAAGAGCAACATGAAGCCCAGTACAAAGAATCTATTCTTCTTTTCTCATCAATACCAGACACACGTGGTGAGGCTGAATCAGATAAGAATGGCCTATTTTCTGCTATATCAGGATATTATCAGGGGGCAGCAGATCTCAGATATACAGTTGTGTATTCAATCCATGCTTCCTGATCCATACATATCTTCTAAAATGATGTCCGGTTCTTTTTAAGGTGTGTAGCACCAGCATTTTGAGCTGTAATGAGTACAGACCATTTTGTTCTTTCTTTACTGTATATAAAATTAAGTTGCTTGTTTTGGAGACCTGCAATGTCATTGCTGGTTGTTATGGCTGTCAATAATAACCTTTAAAATTCTGGCACACATCATATTTGTTTTTGTATTTTCATTTTGTGTTTTTTTCTCATGGAAAATTGACAGATTAAAAAAGAATTTCAGGAATAAGTCAATTCTTGCATGGCATTTGTAGATTTGTAGCACCTTTATGAGTCAATCAGGCACAAAAACTGATCATATTAGAAAAAACTGGAGAATCGGCTGCAGTTGGGTATGGCATTTGCAGTTAGGATGACCAGACGTCACTTTAAAACCGGGTACAGTCACGATTTTACAAGTCATGTACTGGCATCATGGTGGACTTACAATCAGGACACCATTTGTCCTAATAATTCATGCCAATGAATTAGAACAGCTACAACAGTAAATAACAAATGATAACTAATAATAATAATAACATATAAATTGGTAGATATTATTGCTTTTAATATAAGTATTTAATTATTTACGTGGCAGCGAAGAGTACTAATTTCAAGCTCAGATCATTCCAATATCTATGTTTTTGAATGGGAATATGGGTGGCCTTTACCGACTGGGTGGTATATGTGACAGTTTTGTGTGCCTTTATTATCAGACAAATGTGAAGGCTATGTGAAAATGCTGATTTTAAATTAACTCCTCGAGCTTTTGAGGGACTAGCATTCGTGAACATCCTTTGGCATATTTTCCATGATGAGCAAGTCCCTCACACCTAAGCTCCCAGAACAGGGTAAAGTTAGTTTATGTTCGATATTTTTTTGATATTCGGTTTCTCGTACATGTGCTCTCTGCCAGTGGCAAGTTTGCAAATATTTTGCACACTTGGCTTGATATTATGGTATATAAATATACAGTAGTTTGTAATAATGTACAGAAAACTTGAATTCATCAAAGAGGTATATAGCTGATCACAAAATATAGTCAGGACATTACTGAAGTTAAAAACAGCACCATCACAATTTGAGTAATCGTGCTAAATTTATAATTTGGTTCTAGAAAATCTCTTGCCATTATTTCAAAAACTATGAAAGATATTTGGTTTGTTAAATGTAGCTTAACATTGTCTTTGTGTTTGTTTTTGAGTTGTCACAGTATGCAATAGACTGGCATGTCTTCAGGTCAATATTAGGTCAAAAATGGCAAAAAAGAAACAGCTTTAGAAACTCTTCAGTCAATCATTGATTTAAGGAATGAAGGCTTCATACAAAGGTGTAACTACAGTCTTCAAAGACAAAGGTCAACTGACTCTAACAAGGACAGAAAGAGATGTGGAAAGCCAGATGTACAACTAAACAAGAGGATAAGTACATCAGAGTCTCTAGTTTGAGAAATAGATACCTCACATGTCCTCAGCTGACAGCTTCATTGAATTCTACCCGCTCAACACCAGTTTCATGTACAACAGTAAAGAGAAGACTCAGGGGTGCAGGCCTTATGGGAAAAATTGCAAAGAATAAGACACTTTTGAAACAGAAAATCAAAAAGAAAAGGTTCGAGTGGGCAAAGAAACACAGACATTGGACAACAGATATTTGGAAAAGAGTGTTATGGATTTTAACCCCATTGAGCTTTTGTGGGATCAGCTAGACTGTAAGGGTGAGAATTTCCCGACAAGGCAGCCACATCTATGGCAAGTGCTACAGGAAGTGTGGGGTGAAATGTCACCTGAGTATCTGGACAAACTGACAGCTAGTATGCCAAAGTTCTGCGAAAAATTTTTTTTTAGCCTATTTAGGAATCTTAGGACTTTTTAAGTTCGGACAAAGAGGATGCATAGGAAGTGTTGTCACCATATAACAAGCAGACATTGCAAAATTACCTGCATTACAACCTGCAGAGTTTTGCAACATCGCTTGGTGAATGTTGTGCTGCACTGATATGCAGCACAATGCGTATGTCTTCTCCCTTGCAACAAATATTATTCATAACAATACATACAAAACAAATGAATCACTAGGGGTGAAATGAAACTGTGATATCTGATAGTCAGAGATGGTGTAACATTTTGCTAGCTAACTGATCAACTGATCAATACTACCTTAGCATATTAGATTCATGATCCTACTCTTCCTGCCCCGAGTGGGATTCAAACCGGTGATCCCTGGCATGGGAGTCAGACGTGTTTGCAAGGAGGCTATAAAAGCCATGGCCTCTAGTGCGTCTCTTAAAGCCAGGAGAGTGAGGTTTACACACTGCACAGCTATCATGTACCAGCTGTCTACTATTACACTCAACCCCCCAAACCTCACTGACATCCGTGTCACTCCACCAGTGTCACCAGTCCTAATCAATCCACCCCAAGCGGGATTCCCTGGCATGGGAGTCGGATGCGCTAACAAGGAGGCAGTAAAAGCCATGGCCACAAGCCTTGGTCACTATTGTGTCTCTTAAAGCCAGTAGAGTAAGGTTTACACACTGCACAGCTATCACGTACAAGCAGGCTACTGTTACACTAGCCAATTAGCCAACTGGCTTACGATATATTACAGTAACATGATTACAGAAAACAAATTTTGATAAGCATTGCTTTTGCAAGTCAGTCATTGAGGCTTTATTGCGATTAGGGAATACCGATATGGCCGCTTCTTCTTGTGGCTTCACCTTCTGTTGACAGTTTACTGTTATGTCAGCAATCCAGTTCTATATAATAGATTGATGGTTTAAATGTGGTAACTGTATGTATTATTTATTGAAAAACATTTTCATCTAAAATAAATGTGGTATCATGTTAAAACATTTGATTATAATGTGGCTTCTTTTACATTTTAAGAGGATAAAACAACCTCAAAATATTAGCCTGCTTAAACCATTTTTCAGGACCAACCTACAAATGAGTTACATTTAACTGACTCTGCATATTAAGTTGGCATATGAGGAAATATTTCAACATTGAAAACATTACTTTTGTTAAAAACTCTAAGAAATCTTTAGCAGAAAAAGTAAATAGATGCTTTCTTTGGATGGTGGGCAAAGGCTTTAATAGCCCTCTGATCTACCTACACTCACGTAAAATACCAGGCCGCTTCGTCATAACCTCCATTCCATATGGTCGGTCATCTTGGCTATAACTCTTGTCATTGCCGAGTTGGCTGAATGTGGCTTCCCTCTGAGCACAAACATCTGATCATGCTGTGACCAAAAATGGCCAACACAAATCATTAATATTTATTAGTCGTGATGCAAAACTATTTAGACTAAACTCTTGATTTTTGAATAAACTCTCTAGGAAGACTGAATGACACAAGTTATGATATTTCACCGGTCTGCTCTAATAAAACCCATTTTCCCCACAGCTAGTGATGGTAGAGTAGATTTGAAAGTTTTTAATTTGAAAAGTGCAACTGCAGTGACAGGTTGAAACATGGTTGAAATATGATTCAACCATGATCATATACCACCATGAGAGAACTTACGGAAAAAAAGCCCCCCCGTCTGTGAATAAAAATAATGTAAGTCTTTGCATTTATTTTGAAAAAGTATTTTTCAGAAAATTTTAAAATATTATTCATCTGTAATTGTTTGAAACTAATTGTGGCAGCGGGGGCGTGGTCAAGCGCTCGTCCGGAGAGAGAAAGCGGTAAGGCGCTTGCTCCTGAGCTAAATTATGTCTAACACCTGTCTCTAATTTCAGTAAGCATGGGGAGAGCGGTATATAAACAGCCAAAGAACCACGAGAGAGAGTCAGCGACTGAGAGAGTCCTGTTGGGATGTTATTTTTATATGCCACTCTCCACATGCTTACTGAAATTAGAGACAGGTGTTAGACATAATTTAGCTCAGGTGCAAGTGCCCTTACCGCTGTCTCTCTCTGGATGCTTGACCACACCCCCGCTGCCACAATTTTTTTTAATGTCATTTAGTTTGTTATTTTGTGTCTCATTGAACTTTATTCCAATGCATGTTGTTACAGTAGTAATCAGGTACATGGGCGCCTGCAGGATTTAATCTGAGGGTATATGCACAGAAATCTGCCATAGAGGTCTGCACAGGCTTTTAAATGGAACCCGACCCTTACCAGACCCTACCCGCCGTTAGATTTTAAGCCTGAATCTGACCCGATATCGCAAACTATCTAATTTCTTCTCCTAGCAATTACTGTTGCAATAGGCTGTTCCCTTTTCAAAAAGCTACACTTCTGATGCTGCGCTGGAAATCCCTTTGGGAACAGCTTTAGGTGTGACCAGCTGTGAATATGTGTGCAACACGTCAATGAATACTGACCGGAATTTATAGCCTCTGCCGGTGTAATCATTGGATGCACCTGTGGCAGGGATATAAATGGATGCGTCACAGGCACATCGTCAGATATTTTGTCTTCAGATCACTCTGCATGTGTGTGCTTCACGAGCCTGTCAGAACTTTCTTTCCTCTGTTAGGCAGTGCGCATAAACCTTTCTCTTTCTCTATCCTTTTAAAAAAAAGAAGAAAAAGAATGATTGATAAACAAATCAAGCGGTCTGTGTTCTCATGTTTATGCTCTATGGCTGAAATGGACATGGTTTTGTGTGTTTAGGGGAAGAGCATGCTGCTCTTGCGTTGGGGCAGGGCGGGTGCGAGAATTGCGATCTGTTTACAGTCAAAATGCTTCGCACTCATCTCGCTTACTTCGAAGAGCCAGCGCCCACTCTTTCATCGTGGGGCTCTCGCATATATCTGGCTGAGGAGCGATATATGCTCGCTCTCTCCCCAGATCCAGCTGATCCTTCTCGTGAGCCTGAAGCGGGCCTCGGCGCCTCTTTGTTTCACGAGGGTGCGTTGAACCTCTGTACATTCCACGCATAATAATAAAGCGGCTGAGAAATTACTCGAGGTGGTTACTAGGGCTGTGGCCAGACTACAGCTAGACTGGCCACGCGAACAAGAGACCCCCCGCAAACACTCCAAACTTTCTGTCTGGTGAAAAAAAAAAACAAGAGGAAGGGAACGCTATATTAGTCCCTTTCTTTCTTTGATGATCCATGACGAGCTTTCTCGTTCATGGAGGAATCTTTGTACTTCCTGTGTCTTCGTGCCCTTGATGTCGACATATTAGACTATCGTAGGTGCTTAGACACGGGGCTATTCGTTGATGCCGCTGGTAGAAGAGACACTTGCGGGTTATCTCTCGCCTGGCTCGACATCATCATTAAAAAGACACAGTCTCCCCACAAAGCCATGCAGGACTATCTCCATGCTAGTGGGGAGGGCTTATAAAGCAGCTGGTCAGGCTGGTGCTGCTCTGCACACTATGGCAGTCTTACAGGCATACCAGGCTGACCTGCTAAAGGACCTGAGTGCGGGTACCACGCTTGAAAAGGAAGCTTTCTATGAGCTTCGTCGAGCCACGGATCTATCTCTCCGTGCGACCGAGCAGACAGCCTGTGCCATTGGCCGGTCCATGTCTGCTTTGGTCGGCACAGAAAGACACTTACGGCATAGCCTATCAGGCATCAAAGATAAGGACAACATTTTCCTCCTTGATGCCCCAGTTTTGCCTTCCGGCCTATTTGGGGATGCTATGAATTCAGTCATCTCCAGGTTCCAGGAGGCGAAAAGCCACGAGGAAGCATTTGGGCAGTTTTTTTCCTTGCTACACTCAGGGGGCCCCTCCCGGTACCCCTATGAAACCTCTCCATTCCCGCTGCCTCTGGTGTTTCGGGAGTTAGAGGCTTCCAATGAAAAGTTGGGTTTACCGCTGTTTCCTGCCTTAGTCCAGGACGCGGAACACCCGACATCCCCTCAACAGGAAGTGTCGAAATTAATACCCATCTCAGAGAACCTGGCAGCGTGGAAACGTCTGCCAGATATTTTTATGTGGGTCCTAAGAACAGTAGAAAAGGGCTACAGAATTCAGTTCACCAGTTTTCTTGACTTCTGTAGACATAGAAATACATTAGATAAAACAAGGATATACATCTCAAAATGTTGTGAGCAATGTTGACACTGACTGTACCCCTCACCGGGCACCTAAACCAAAAGATTTAGCTGGCGACTGTAACTGGACAGAGGGGTGTGAGCTCTTACTCAAGTATTCCATGCACAAAATGTTGGATATTGTGAGAAGTATAAAAAAGTTATTCTTTGAAGTGTGTTCAAAGGCCACATCTGTAAAGTAACAAATGAACTGACTTAAGCCAGACAGTTGTATATATCTATAACATGTACTCTAAGGGACTGCAATATCCTTTGGGAATCAGTGTCCACCGCTGCTACAGATACTCTTGAGGCTCAATTCACAGTTAGTAATCAGAACCAGCACCCACATGGGACAATACACTGAAAATCACAGAGCTGGCAATGAGGCATTTCATTTTAGCTCTCATATGAGACTCTTTGCAGCAGACAAGACATGATTTTCAATTAAGTACCACAAGGACTATAATAAATGGTTATGGAAAAAAAAAATCATCTTACATTTTTTGACTGTGCATGAATGTTTGCTACATCTAGAGTAAGTAAATTGTGCACCATGATATGTCAACAACAAACCAATTTCCTTCAATGCTATTTTATTATAGCTTTTTTTTCTCAGGAAAGAAATTAGCCCCTGTTTACCGGCCCCTTGCAGGTATCACTGTTGACACATTTGATGTGTATGGCAATGGACTGGGTGATGATGGTACATAAATGACTGAAAAATAAAATAAAAATTATTTGCTCTGAAGCCAAGCGACTATAAATTCACCCAGACAATCCCCATATTAAGGTGAACAGTTCCTATGAGTCATGCAGTAAATGAGAGGGAGAAAAAAACTAATAGATATTGATAGCTAATGAGTCTCACCATCAATTTCCTTTTCTAAGAACAAGTCTCTAGCCTTTTCACACAGAATGAATTGTGCCCTATAAAAGTGCTGTTTATTTGCATGCACTTTTGCGCTGGTTTAGTGCCCTATTCACTAAAGGAATTATATGATTCAGGCAATGGCACAATTGCGCATACAAAGTCTGTGCTGATAATAATTTGCATGGCGCAATTCTGATCAACTGATATGGTGCTGCTCTACTTGATTTTATTATCTGCAATTTCATATGTTATACCACTGCAGTATCTAATAGAATTCATGACATAAAACTGTTCATGGTTTCCACTGATCACCAATGGTCTGACTACCTGACTACCAGTCTTTTTTTAAGCTGTACACCCTATGCAGGGTCGTAGCTAATAAAAAAAGTAAATAGTAAAAGTGGATCGATTCTAGGGGCCCAAAGGTCTAGGTGGGCCACAGCCAATTGTTTAATATATTTATTTATATTAAAGACTTCCAGATCAATATACAGTCAGGGGGCCCTGAATTCCTTGCTACAGGACTGAACACATGCCAGGAAATGTAAGTGTAAGTGTTCTAGTGGGAAGACTCACAGCTGTACATTATCATCATGCCATTATCTAGGTAGTTCCTAGCCAATCATATATCAGCCCTTGCTTTATAAGTCTGCTTACAATCTATCACATTGCTGTTTCATTGTGCCACAGCAACCTCCACCTCCCCACAACCACCAGTCGAGTCCCGTCCTGCACAGTGTTAGAATGCCTCCTATCTCCGGCCATAGGCGGAAATCGCGGGGGGGTCGGGGGTGTCAGGACCCCCCATCTGAGGGTTGTCCCCCCCTAAAATATCATTAAAATATGTGTATTGTAAATAATATAATGATATATTCTTAAAATAATTGTTTAAGAAATAAAATGATACAAATGCAAACGGGGCAACAACAAAAAAAACCTTGGTGTCCCCTTCAAAAATTGCTCTTGAGAATTGTTGTTTATTGTCCCCCCCAACATTTAGATGAAATTTTCGCCCCTGTCTCCGGCAGGATCTGACGGTTCGAGTAGCAATTTCATTGGACTGCCAGTTGGGACTTATGCCAAAAAGAGACATTACATTCTTGTGTTTATTATTATTATTGTCATTATTATTCGTCAAATAAATGTCATGCCAACTTTACTTAAGTCTGTGATTCTTCCTGATGGAACATAATTACCACATCTACATTACAAATGCCCTTGACTCATCTTTAGGGTTAATTTAATAATCTATAATGTAAATAATAGTCATCAAAACTATGAAATAATACAAATGAAAGTATGGGAATTATGCAGTGAGCAAAAATGTTAAAACAAATCAAAACTTATATTTTTTCTAAAACTTTTATTAATTTTTATTAAACTTTAATTAATTCTTATATTGGAGCTTTTCAAAGTTGCAACTCCTGAAAAGCTTTGAAAAGATTACAGTCCTGCATTGTAATTATCTCAAACAACTTCACAAGGTGCATACTGATCCCATGCTTTTTAACACTAAAATATATATGCAACTTTTATATATATATATATATGGTAAATGGTCTTTACTTATATAGCATTTTTTTAACCATAGTGGTTTTCAAAGCACTTTACACTGTGACTCATTCACCCATTTACACACACAATCACACACCAATGATGGCAGAGCTGCCATGCAAGGTGCTAGCCTGCCATTGGGAGCAACTTGGGGTCCAGTGTCTTGCCCAAGGACACTTTGGCATGTGGAGTCATGTGGGCCAGGAATCAAACCACCAACCCTGCGATTAGTGACCAACCTGCTCTACCACCTGAGCCACAGCTGCATACGCTCTGAAAACAAGTTAGAGACCACAGCAATGATCAGTTTCTCTGGATTTGCTATTTCCTCCATCCACACCTTAATTGACCTGGCTGTGTGGCATGGAGCATTGGTCTGCTGGAAAAATCAATCCTCAGAGTTCAGTAACATTGTCAGAGCATAATTTTTCTTCCAGGATAACCTTGTACATGGTTTGAATCATTCAAGCAATGCACCCAGCCCACTGTCTCGGAATTATCTGTTTGTTCTTGCCAAGACACAGGACAAAACCGGCTCTACCTGGAGATTGTAGAACCTTGAAAAGGTGTTGGGTGTTGCCCAGCCCGCTGCTCTGCAAATGTCTGTTAGAGAGGTGCCACTGGTCAGGGTCCAGGAGGCCACCACACTCCTGGTAGAATGGGCTCGTAGCCCTGCGGGAGGCAGCACGTGCTGGGCATTGCATGCCATAGCTATGTTGTCAATGATCCAGTGGGCGATCCTCTGCTTGTAGACAGCGCTTCCTTTCCACTCAACCAAAGCAGACAAAGAGCTGATCAGAGACTCTGAAGCTCTGCATGCTTCCGAACAGATGCGTAAAGTTTGCACCGGACACAGCAACGTCACTGTGTCGTGGTGTGCTGCTAAACTTTCAAGGTGGAGGGGGACAGCCGTCCCTCCAACCTCTCCTGGAGGAAGGAAAGCACCAATCCGACTGCGCACCTCTGGAGGTCTTCACGTCAGGAAGAACACCACTTAGCCAACAGATGCCACTTCAAAGCATACAGGTGCCTCTTAGAGGGAGCCCTAGCCTGAGTGATTGTGTCTACCACGGCAGTTGGTAGGCCACTTAGGTCTTCCTCGTCCCGTGCAGGGGCCAGACATGGAGATTCCAGAGATCTGGTCACCGGTGCCAGATGGTGCCCTGTCCCTGAGAAAGAAGGTCCTTCCTCAGGGGGATTTGTTGGGGGGGCTGACGCGAGGAGCGTGAGGTCCGAGAACCAAGTCTGGGTGGGCCAGTAGGGTGTTGCTAGGACGACCTGCTCCTCGTCTTCCCTGACCTTGCACAGCGTCTGTGCAAGTAGGCTCACTGGGGAAACTGCATAATTGCGTAATGCAGGGAGCCAGCTGTGTGCCAGCGTGTCTATACCGACGGGTGCCTCGGTCAGAGCATACCAAAATGGGCAGTGGGAGGATTCTGGGAAAGTGAACAGGTCTACCTGCGCCTGCCCAAATAGACTACAAGTCAGCTGGACCACCAGAGTATGGAGTCTCCACTCTCCCCTGTGGGTAACCTATTGTGGCAGCGTGTCTGCTGCAGTGTTGAGGTCGCCCGGGATGTGAGTGGCTCACAACAACTTAAGGTGATGCTGACTCCAGAGGAGGAGACAGCAGGCGAGTTGGGACATACAACGTAGCGTAAGCTGTTTTGACAGTCGATATATGCCACCCTTGCTGTGTTGTCCGTCCGGACCAACACATGCTTGCCCTGTATCAATGGCCAGAGGGCGAGCATTATTGTCAACAACTCAAGGCAGTTGATGTGCCAATGTGGCCACGGGCCCATTAAGGAGCCGGCGGCTGCATGCCTGTTGCATACAGCAACCCAGCCTGTATTGGAGGCATCCATTGTAACCACGATGCGACTGAAAACATACTTTAGGGGAACACCTGCCCATAGAAATGTGAGGTCTGTCCAAGGGCTGAAAAGGCGGCGACAGACTGGTGTGATGGTCATGCCCATCTCAGGACTCAATTCTGGAGCCAGTGCTGAAGTGGTCTCATATGCATCAACCCGAGCGGTGTGGCCATCACTGAGGATGACATATGCCCCAGGAGCCTCTGAAACAGTTTCAGTGGAACCGCTGTTTTCTGTCTGAACGCCTTCAAACAGGTCCTCACGAACTGTGCACGCTCGTTCGTGAGGCGCGCCATCATCGAGTCCAACTCCAAGCTCAGAATTGAGATGCCCTGAACCGGGAGGAGCTTGCTCTTTTCCCAGCTGACCCGAAGCCCTAGCCGCCATAGGTGCGAGACCACCATGTACCTGAGCACACACAACACATCCCAAAAGTGAGCTAGGATTAGCCAGTCATCAAGATAGTTGAAGATGCAAAACCCAACTTCCCTTAACGTGCCAAATTCTAGGAGCGGGGGGCCGCCGCTGGAGCAAGGGACCTGCCAAAATGGAATGGTGGATGGTGTTCGTAGTGATGGCCATGCACAACGGAGTTGTGACCCTAGGAATAAGGAACAACAGATTCTCCTACTGGCCCTCCACCTGGGGAAGGAATGGTCTGTTCACCAGCTCCGGAACAGCAGGTCTCCTGGTCCCTGGGTCGCCCTTCTCAGGGCACTTCGAAGCACTCCGGAGGACGCTCTTGGCGACGAGCAGAGGGGGTGCTGGATCTTGGGCCGCACCAGGGCAGGATGTGTTGGATGGTCTCCACCTGCTGCTTCACTGTCGAGAACTGCTGGGCAAAGTCCTCGATGGTGATGCTGAACAGGACAGCCTGGGAAATGGGAGCGCCAAGGAACCGTGTCTTGTCGGCCTCTGTCATCTCGACCAGGTTGAGCCAAAGGTGGCACTCCTGGACCAACAATGTTGACATCGCCCGCCTGAGAGACAGCACCATAACCTTCGTCGCCCGGAGGGCGAGGTCAGTCGCAGAGCGCTGTTCATGCATCAATCCTGATGTGGAACTACCCTTGTGCAGTTCTTGTAACGCCTTAGCTTGGTGGACTTGCAGGAGAGCCATGGCATGCAGAGCAGAGGCGGCTTGTCCAGTGGCACCGTAAGCTTTGGCCGTCAAGGACAGTTAGGTTAGTTAGGTTAGTGTTAATGTTCTGTTTAGTATGCTTTCACATTAGATTCACTTTGTAAATAAACTGCTCTCGGGTTCTCTCTACATCATATTCGTCTGCTCCTATCCTGCCTGCCAACATTGACCTGTGGTCCAGGAGCTATTACCAATATGCCCTGGCTGTGAACTAGGCATTTAACCTATGGTTGATAAACTTTCAAACTACACATAAATATGAACGTAAACATGGAATATAACATATATATTTAATAACAGACAGAACATTTCAAAACAGATGGAAAATGAAAACAATGTATTATAAAAGTAATACAAGTGTAAAAGGCATTGAACACCATAGTGTAGGGCTCACAGTTTAGGAGCGGGTTTGGGTTATTAGCAATAATTAATAATTATCATAGATAATTATAAATTATTAAAATCAATAGAACATTGATTAGAATCAATGTAAGCTTTTTAATCCTTTATATCAACAATCATCAAATTTAATAGAATATTAATTATTAAAGATAATAATTCATTATTAAAATTAATTAAACATTGATTAGACTTAACACTAGCTTATCGATTCTTCAAATTCAACAATCATCAAAGATAATTGTCAATTATCAAAATCAATAGAATATTAATTAGGATTAATGTAGACGGGGCACCACCCTGGAATCAGAGACTAATAACCAGACAGTATAACAGTCTCAATGTTAGATTGTTCTCTTAGGAAAATTGATGTCCGTAGATCATCAAGATTAAAAAGGGAACAACGAAGGGTTGAATTCGAGCACTGGCATCCCCTGACACGTGTATGCAAAACAAACCAAAACACTTCTCTTTTAATTATAACGAAGTTTATTGAAAATATAATATCAATTAATAATCAATACAATGCAGTCAATAAACTTCCGTCATTCAACGACAAACTAAACAGTGACGTGATTAGATATGATAACCAAAATAAACCTATAACACATGAGAGGACGGTGTGTGTGTGTGTGTGTGTGTGTGAGTGAGTGAGAGGAGTGACGCGCACGAAATGGCAGATGTGAATCTCGTAGAGAGCGTTTCCACGCTCTGTCGGCGGGCGGTACGGCTGCTGATTCTCGGCGGGCTGGTGGAGAATTTAGCCACGTCAACCTGATTGAAGAAGGAGGGGAATTCCTCTTTCGTCACTTCTGCAGGCAAACAGATGAAGATGCGGATTGCTCGGCGGTTTCCTTCGGATCCGTTACAGTGTTCGGTGGAACACAATGTAATCTCAACTCGTCCAGCGAGATGGAGATTGTATGGCCGCAGTTTCAAGTTGCACGTTACTTTCTTTTGCAATGAGGCAACACCAGAGAGCAGCGAGGACTGCATCTACATACGGCATGCAAAGTCACTGGAAGCGAGGTAGAGAACGATTTCCGCGGTATTTCTACTCCTGATGACATCATAGTTGAGGTGCGTTCTGTTGAGTGCAGAAAATTAACTTCAACGAGAGAGGTTCAACTGCATCGAAGAAGGGTTCAGGACGTCCCAGAGTGTCAAGCAGGCGCCAGGACCGTCTCCTTCTGAGGAGTCAGCTATGGAATCGTGTCACCACCAGTAGGGCTGTCGCGATAACCGCAATATTGTAATACCGCGCTATTGACCAGCCAACCGCAGAGGAAGGAAAGCAACCGCAGAAACCGCGGCAATCGCAGTGTTCAGTTTTTTTTCTTTCTTCCATAAGGCTGTGGCCTTTTTGTTTTACAATTTGTCACTGTGCATTTAATGTTAAATAAATTAATAATTATGCAAGAGTGTTACGACATTTTCCCATGAACCATTGTAGCTCTATCTGGTGTTTCGTTTATTTTGAATAGGCCTACTGAAACGATGGCAGTCGCTCTCGTCCCAAAACCTAATGTCACATCACCAGTTTGGGAACATTTCTGCTTTCAACCCAATGAAAAGGGCGAGCCAGCGAATTTAGATGAGCTGATATGCAAAATTTGCGGCAAAAAGGTTCCTGTGACATGCGGCAATACATCTAATTTGAGGTGTCATCTCGCTAACTGTCATCCAGCCATTAATGCATAGCTGGCCCCTCAAGCATCAGGTCGCGGAGCAACATCAAAAAGAACAACTGAGACCGGTACCAGCCAACAGTTAGGAGTAGCTGAAGCCTTTGGGAAATCTGTAAAATACAGCCGTGAAAGTAACAGGCATAAATGCCTTACAGCCGCTGTTACCCAGTATCTAGTTCAGGAGATGGTTCCATTCAACACGGTGGAGAAACCTGCATTCAAGTCAATGCTTTAAAAATTTGACAAGCAGTACGAGTTGCTGGGCAAAACCTACTTTTCAGAAACTGCTGTGCCAAAAATGTACAGCACGGTAAAGACATCGATTAAAAGCGAGTTTATGAATGTCGACTACTTTTCTGCCACAACCGATATGTGGTCAAGTGTCAATATGAGTCTAACGGTTCATTATCTCGGCATAGAATGGATTCTGAAATCACGTTGCCTCGAAACAGTGTTCATGCCCGAAAACCACACGTCCGACAATATTTCGGATACTCTCCGGCACACATTTGAAGAGTGGTCCCTGGATGAGAAGAAGCTGGCCTGTATCACTACAGACAATGGGGCCAACATAGTTGCAGCAGTCAAAAAGTTGAACTGGCCGTGGCTGAACTGCTTTGGTCACAATTTACATTTGGCAGTTACAAACGCAATGGCAAGCGTCAAAGACCGCACAGCCCGAGCAATGGGCCTGTGTCACACACTGGTTAGTACATTTTCTCAAAGCTGGTTGAAGAGAAGAGATCTAGCGAAAGCACAAGCTGAACTTCAAATTCCTCAGCATGGCCTCATACTGGTAAGTTATCAAATTTAAACTATTTGCTAACTTATTGATCATGTTATTAGCCAATAAATAAAAATGAAATTATACAAATTCAACAAAATAGCCTACTGTTACAATACTTGTCTGTTGCTGGATTTAATGTATTTTTCATTTAAAATAAATATTTTGAAACGAAAATTATTTCAAAAGGTAAGATATATTGAAGAAAAAAACATATTTAGGTTAACTTCAGCTCGATTTAATGTCCATAAAATGTCTGTGCACATTTAGTCTAATTAATATGCATTATTTTGCAGTCGGGATATTTTAAATGTATTTTTTGTTTAGTAAAAATAGCCTATATTGAAACGAATAAATAATTTAAAATGTAGCCTAGTCTATAATTTATTTTGGTAGGCTAATTAGTAGATGATGTCCATGGCTAATTTCTATTCAATGATTTAACAGCCAATACTCTGTTCAGGACTGCGCTACGAGATGGGGCACCAAACAGAAAATGGTGGAAAGGGTTTTAGAGCAAATCCCGGCTATCTGAAGAGTTTTGGATGACCGGAGACATCAACATCTAAATCCAAGCTGGCAGGACATCGCTGTCCTTGAGTCCGTGAACGCAGCACTGAAACCCGTTGCTGAATTTACGGATCTGCTGTCTGGCGAGCGCTACGTCACAGTGTCTTCAGTCAAACCCGTCCTGAAACTCCTGACAGAAGATATGCTTAAACCATCATCCGAGGATACCACCTTAACATCGGACATAAAGCACAAAATGTGTGGTGTTCTACATGGGAAGTATGAACCAGCTGCCTTACAAAAACTTTTGGCAAAGGCGTGTTGTTTAGATCCTCGATATAGGGGCGATCATATCAATGACACGGAGACAAAATCCGCACTCATCGAAGAGATGGTGGGAGTGGAGCACGAAGAGACCGCTGCCCGTGCGTCAGAGGTTGGAGACGAAGGGCAAGCGGTAGTGCCACCTGCAGCAAAGAAAAAGACTCTTGGAGACCTGCTGAAGTCACGGACAACCTCCGCGTCAGCGCCCATACTCAAGAGAGCGCGAGCAGATAACAAGCTCACGCGCTATCTGCATGAGGAGTGCATCGACTCCAACGCGAATCCACTGTCCTGGTGGCGCGATAATCAGTCTAGATTTCCGCTGCTCTCCAAAGTCACACGCAAATACATGTGTATTTGTGCAACGAGCACACCGTCGGAAAGGGTTTTCAGTGCCGCGGGGAATATTGTTACCCCCATGCGATCCTCCCTGAAACCACATAAGGTTAATATGTTGGTTTTCCTAGTGCAAAACAAGGACATGATAACCCAGGTCTAAATCGCATTCGGCTTAAGTTTATTCTCTGTATTTTCACTTAGGCCTACACATTGTTTTCATGTGATACTTTAGAACTCTTTGATTTCTTTCATTTTTTTAATTGGAAAAGGCATGTTCTTGTTGCTGTTTGGCATTTAACAATAAACAAAAATGTTTTAAAACGTGTCTCTCTGTCAGTTACAAAGCAACAATATATACTACATAACTCAACAATAGAGCTTTGTACGCAGTAAAATCAGGATAAATTAGGTTTGTAAAAAAAAAAAAAAAAAAAAAGGCGGTAATACCGCATATCGCGCTATTGAGCCACCCATAATAACCGCAAGGGAAATTTCTTAACCGCGACAGCCCTAACCACCAGTGCAGAGCTTACTCAATATTGGCAGCAGGTTAGTGTGAGTGCATCTGCACACTCAGTGAGGCGAAGACTTTTGGACAATGGCTTGGTGTCAAGAAGGGCAGCAAAGAAGCCACTTCTCTCCAAGAAAAACATCAAGGACATACTGAAATTCTGCAGGAAGTACAAGGATTGGACAGCAGAATACTGGTGCAAATTTTTTTTCTCTGAAGCCCAATTTCCGACTGAAAATCGATAGACCTGAGAAGACAAGGTGAACGCTCAATCTAAGGGAGTGGGCTCTCTCACAATTGTGCCCAAAAACACTGCCACGAATAAAGAATGGTATCAAAACAAACGACTCAGGAGCAATTTGGTGATGATCCGTGCATTTTCCAGCATGATGGAGCACCATGTCACAAGGCAAGAGTGATAATGAAGTGGCTCGGAGATCATTACATTGAAATTTTGGATCTGTGGCCAGTCAACTCCCCGGGTCTTAATCCCATAGAGAACCTGTGGTCAATCCTCAAAAGGCGAGTGGACAAGCAGAAGCCCACAAATTAGGATCAACTCCGAGCACTAATAAGGCAAGAATGGATCGACATCAGTCAGGATTTGGCCCAGAAGCTGATATCCAGCATGCCAGAGCGAATTGCAGAGGTTATGAAGAACATGGGTCAACACTGTAAATATTGACTCTCTTCATATATTGAATGTTTTTGCAATAAAAGCCTCTCACACTTATGAAACACGTATCATTGTTTTCCAGTATACCATAGAAACATGTGAAAAAATAATCTACAAATACTGAAGCAGCAAACTTTGCAAAACACAAAATGTATGTCACTGCCAATACTTTTGGTCACAGCTGTACACTGTAAAACACTTTAAAATATATTTTGACATCAGGGAGGAGTCATTTTTACGAGGACAATCATTCAATATTACTTATAATATCACTAAATGATCCCTCTAACCTTTAGTGTGTAATTACTGTAGGTAGTTTAAAAATTAAAAAGTTTAACATTTAAAAGCTCAAGAATTTCATAGCTTTTGGCTCTCCATAGTCTGATATGTGTACACGGATGACAAGGATGTTTTATGTTATTGATTCACCTGGCACTTTCACCTCTACATTACAATTTTTTGCATATGGCTTAAGGGAAGGGTGATTTTGTGATTTTATATATATATATATATATGTAACAGGTATAGATTATAACGTGTTTTATTTTTGTATTCACACAAAATCCTCATATTTTTCTATTAATCAATCTATTAATATAAATAAGTGAGAAAAGGATAGAAAAAAATATTTATTTTTATTTCTTTATGAGTTCTGCGTTCGTCACAGTTGTGACGTTATTGGCGTGTTTCGCACTCCCGCTTCAGTCCGCAGGAGGTCTGAGTGGAGCGAGATACACATTTTGTTCCCTCCTGTTCAAATGTGTGTTCACATACAAATAATCACCAATTAATTGAACTGTTTCATTAGGATGTGTAAATGAGTAAGTATGAGTATGTTACATTTCCTTTAAAGTTGTT